>NC_141674.1:183241020-183648520 GCF_028749965.1 Puma concolor
GTCTACTAAAACTCAGTAAGAATGGCAAGAGTCTATGGCATTTAAACTATATCCCACTCCTCACACCTTTCATGGCTTCCCAGCTCAGCATGGCACTCTAGGTGGGTGCATCCAAGAATGCACTAATCCCTCTCCACCTAGCTCACAGTTAAGAGCTCCAGAAGGGAGGGGGGAAGTCACCATTTCTCCTCCTCCCCACCCCCCAGATCCATGTTGCAGAGGCTAAATTCAGATACATGTAGCCTAGAGATCAGGGCTCCCTTTCTCCACCCAGCCCCTGTGTAGAGTATAGTCTCTACCCCAGGCAGAGTACCTGATGCTGAGACACTGGATCAAACACATTGCTGGTGGTCACTTTGAAAGCAATGCCAGTCTCTTACAAAACCAAACATGTGTTTAGCATGCAACCCAACAATTGCCTCTTGGGCTTTCGCAAGAGAGAAATGAGTCTATGTTCACACAAAAACTTGCACATGAATGTTCATATCAGCATTATTCACGATAGACAAAAGCTGGAAACAACCCAAACGTCTTTCCATAGGTCAGGGGTTAAACAAACTGTGGTACATCATGATGTGGAATACTACTCAGTAGTGAAAAGGAATTGATACACAAAACACCTTGGATCTCAAGAAAATTAACCTGAGTGGGGGGACAAAAAAGACCCAACTCAAAAGATCACATGATTCTATTACTAAACATTCTTGACATGACAAAATGAGGCAATGGAGAACACAGATCTGTGGTTGCTAAAGGCTGAAGTTGAGTGGCTGCGGCTATTAAAAGGTAGCATGAGGAATCCTTACGATGAAACTTTTCTGTGTATTGACTGTGGTTGTGGGCCCATGAATGCATGCATGTGATAAAATTGCATAGGATGAAACACACACACACACACACACACACATATACACACACTCACACATACACACACACACATGAGTACACGTGAGACTGGGGAAATCTGAATAGAATTGATGGATTCCATCAATGTCAATTTCCTGTTTGTGCTATCGTACTATGGGAGGAAACAAGGTGAAGGATATATAGGATTTCTCTGTATTATTTCTTACAACTACTTGGGAATCTTAAAGTAAAAAGTTTTTTAATGAAAGGGAATTACATGTCACACAAAGCTGAGTGATCAGATGAATTTTCGATAAATTTAGCTGAGATAATCACATCATCATCACTGCTAACCATCTGAACCAGAGAATTTCATTTATTTTACCTTACTTTGGCCCTTTTTGACACAAAAGACATAAAAAATATCTGGGGGGCTACTACCTCCAGCTGTGGTCCTCTGATAGCTAACAGGGTAAGAAATTTTCTTTTGTCAATAACAGGTTTTTGCCGCAGATGTGATTTGGCACTGTGCAAAATGCATGGTCCGTGGTGTCATGGGTGAAGGAATCAAACCTAGCTTTGTCTCCTGCAAGATCTGTGACATCCTGACTCTCTCAAAGTCAGGGCTATAAATAGTATAAGAATAACATTTTACAGAATTTTGTAAAAATTAAGTGTGATAACATATGTAAACAAATGGCCTTATTAAAGGGTTAAGCAATTATTGCTGTCAAAGAGAAATAAAGCCATGATGGTACTTCACAGATCACCCAATAAATCCCTGAATTGTACAGAAGCGACATCCAAGGTCAGGAAAAGTGACAGAGAGCAGGCAGAGAGTAGCCTAACAAGTAAGGAATAAGGGTAGTTGTGTTTCTAAGGCACTTAGAAACACCTTTGGAAGACCAGTCCCATTTTTATAATAGAAAAAAATTTTTTCATGTTTATATATTTTTGAGAGAGAGAGAGAGACAGCACAGGCCAGGGAGGGGCAGGGAGAGGGGATCAGAGGATCTGAAATGGGCTCCGCACTGACAGCAGAGAATCCAACGTGGGGCTCAAACTCACGAACCACACGAACCACAAGATCATGACGGGAACTGAAGTCAGACTCTCAACTGAAGTGGGACTGAGCCACCCAGGTGTCCCTGTAACAGAAAGATATTAAGTAATTGAAGGAAATTACCTCTTGTTGTCCTACGTTTTAATCTCCCACTGCACCCAGGTGATACCACTACATAGAGTATAGTCGTTTCATAAATGAGGAGAGATTCAGTTACAAAACAAAAACAAAAACAAACAGCCTAGGCAAATTCTAGGAATACACATTCATCTCATACATGATTTCTTGTCATATTGTTAGTCCCAATTTGAAAGCCAGCACAGCTTTCTTCCCCCTCTGTCTCAACAGAACAAAGTCCAGTATTTGTGGATAGCAGTTGCTGAATTTTCTTATGTGGTGATACAGTTAAGTACCTCAGCCAATTTTGTTTCATTAAAACCCAAATTGTGTCAGCACAGTCGTTGTCTTCACCTTTACCTTTTTGGTCTTTTCTCTTCATGGAAACTGGTCAGATGCTAACACTGACAGGTTTGGGGTGGGGTGGGAATATCTGGACATTCACATTGTCTTCTTATTTCTGTAAAGTTATTCTTTTTTTTAAGTATATTTATGTATTTATTCTGAGAGAGAGTGAGAGGGGCAGAGAGAGAGAGAGAGAGAGAGAGAGAGAGAGAATCCCAAGCAGGCTCTGCACTGTCAGTGCAGAGCCCGAATAGGGCCTGATCCCACCAACCACCACATCATGACCCGAACAGAAATCAAGAGGCGGCCACTCAACCGACTGAACCACCCAGGTGCCCCTCTGTAAAGTCGATCTAAGTGAAAACTTTAGTATGCCTAAAACTAATACAATATTATATGTTACGTATATAGCAACTAGCAAAAAACACCATAAGGAACGCCTGGGTGGTTCGGTTGGTTAAGCATCTGACTCTTGATTTTGGCTCGAGTCATAATCTCAGGGTTCATGAGATCAAGCCCCGCATGGGGCTCCGTGCTGACAGTTCAGAGTCTGCTTGGGATCCTCTCTCTCCCTCTCTCTCTACCCCTCCCACCTCCTCTCAAAATAAATCAACATTTAAAAAACATTTTTTTAAAAATCACTATAGGTATAAAGCTATGTTCGATGACATTGGTACGCATTCTCCAGTCCTAGAAACAAAAACCAAAGTGTTGTCAAAGCAATGCTTCATGTTCAGATCCACTGTTCTTTAGAAAAATGGTGGAAGTAAGGCAAAAATGAGGCCAACCAAAGGTAAATCACAGAGGTGGGGCGCCTGGGTGGCTCAGTTAGCTGAGCGACCGACTCCGGCTCAGGTCATGATCTCGCAGTTTGTGACTTCGAGCCCCCCATTAGGCTCTGTGCTGACAGCTCAGAGCCTGGAGCCTACTTCAGATTCTGTGTCTCCCCCTCTCTCTACCCCTCCCCTGCTCACGCTCTGTATCTGTCTCTCAATAATAAATAAACGTTAAAAAATAATTTTTAAGGTAAATCACAGTGGGGCAGACTTATTCAGTGCCAGGGGTGGATCTTCAACCTGTGACTAGAAGATCTTTGGGAGGGGAGAAGGTATAGGTTCTAAAAGGAAATCTGTGAAGCCGTAAATGCAGCTAACATGGTGTGTGTGTGTGTGTGTGTGTGTGTGTCTCACACATACCTACTATTTCCAAGTGTTTTGAAATTAATAAAGACAAAATTAATTTTTAAACATCAACATAGAGACTGAGGATTCATCTATTTAAAAAAAAAACTTTAGGGTTTTGTTTTATAGCTCCATTTTAGTATTCCAAGTCTACCTGTCTTAAGGCTTTTTATACTGCTTTATAGACCTGAATTTTCAAGTTCTTACCTGAGCCAATAAGAAGTATATTTAAGAAGATGCCTTTTTCTGAGCTTCTGGACCTGGAATATATTCACCTTCATTTACGCATGTTCTGAAAACCTTATATAACTTTATGTGTCTTATTTTTCAACAAGTTACTTTGGCATGCCGGACCTGCTAAAACAATCATTTTAAGGTCCCTACGGGCTTCCCCACCATAATATCAGCTTTTCGGGACTTGACTGTATCACCACAACTCCCCAGGGCTTCGTAATAATAAAACCTTCTACATGTACAGCACTTTCCACTTTTCAAAGCACATTAACCCATATAATTTTATCCTGTGATCTTTATAGTCGGCATTTTTCCCCCTGCTTAAAAGTGAGGGTGGAAGTGGAAGACAGACTGAGTGTATTCCCAGGGATGGTGCCCAGACCAAAGGCAGGTGTCCTTCTTCCTCTTTGGCTCAGCCCCTTCCCTCATCAGAATCAGCACTCCCAGCATCCCGGGGAGGCGCGGTCTCAGTTCGGTGATTCCCAGGACGGTCTACCTCAGGGGAGATGTTCTGTCTCTGGAGACCGGGAGCTCCAGCTCCTGGAGGAATTCACACAGAAACCAAACAGCCAATTAAAGTGCAATCAATCAAATGGAGGGGTAGACGAGGAGACTTTGAAGGTCATTTCTAACTGGAATTCTGTGATTATAACAAAATCCTTTCTTTGGTGTAAAGTACAACTTTCTTTTAGTAAATTACTTCCTCATTTTCCTTCTTCCTTACAGACTATGATTATTAAAAAGAAAACAGATGCTAATAGGACTGTGTAAAAAAGCATTATGGAGTATTTTTTTTGCCTTATTTTTTGAGTCAATATTCTCCTACTACATCAATAAATGTGTGATTGTCATTCTTCCTACCAGTATTTCCTCTCTGCAATCCATCGTCTGAATCAGTGCTGTCTAATCGAACTTCCTGCAAATACAGAAATGTGCCTTACCTGTGCTGTCCAATACGGTAGCCATATGTAGCTCTTAAGCTACGAAGTACATGAACTGTGATTATAGTAACCAAGTAACTCAGTTTTTAGTTTTAATTAATTTTCATTTAAATGGCCATGTGTGGCTAGTGACTACATTTCACAACATAGCCTATATATCAAAGTAAAATCTTAAAAACAATTCTACTCCCCAAACCCATAAATTTGTCCAAACCCATAGAATGTACAATACAAAGAGTGAATCTTAATATAAAGTATAGACATTGGGCAATAATAAGGTGTCAATATAGGTTCATCAATTGAAATAAATGTGTTACTCTGGTGGAGGATGATCATAATGGGGGAGGCTATGAAAGTGTAGGAGCAGGAGGAATCTATGGGAAATCTCTGTACCTTCTGCTCAATTTTTCCATGAACCTAAAACTGCTCTTAAAAATAGTCTTAAAAAATTCTGCTGGATCCCATTTGTCCATATCAATGTTTCTCAAGCTTCCCTATCAAAAGATTACTAACAGTAGAGGCTAGAGAGCTATTCCTAAAAAGTATGGGAGCTTTAACTTAAAGCTAGACAAGTTGGAAGTTAATTTGGAATGTTTTCTTATCTTTAAAATATGTATGTCTCTCTCTGCCCCTCCCCCACTCACGCTGTCTCTCTCCGTCTCTCAAAAATGAATAAATATTTAAAAAATAAAATAAAATAAGTACAATTGTTGCCATCCTCTACATGAGACAGCCAAATTTCTATTAATATATAAAGGTGTAAATTTTCTTGCTATCAGACAAAACAAGGAATCTTCATTGATTAATGGGTGAGAAGCTATTGCATTTATAAATCACCATTGAAATTGACTACTAACAATTTGAGAAAATCCAGGGGGATAAAAAGCTGCTGCTTCTTTACATATCAGATTTGACACCCAGTAAGTTTCTCTTCTGGGTATGAATGTCATAATATTTTAAGAACTGAGATTCATATAAGTATCTGAATACAAAAGGCAACATTTTTGTTTTTTAATTCCTTTATGAGCTGTGTCAGAATAATCATTACCAGAATGTTGCCACAAGTGGGGGTGGGTAAAAAATAATTTTAGGTCCCTGTTGGTGGGTTTTTTTTGTAACTGTACCAGCTTGTTGAGAAGTAGAATTTCTGGTGTCCTATGGCCAATGATTCAATGTCTTTTACTCCCAAAGGTAAAATTGTTAGATAATTTTTCTAGTGGATAAAAATGGCAGATTGTGTTCTTTATTTTATCATAAATGTTGTAATTTTCATCACATAAAAACAAATGCTAAGTATTTAAACCTGTTTTGAGAATCACTCTTTTCCAGTAAATATTTGTAACATGAAAAAATTATACGATATACACAGAAGAGTAAAATAAGGTAGTCTTCTTAATTTCTGTAAGAATTACAAATTGAATTACAAATTGAATTTTGAGACCCAATTCCACTGATGGGGAAAGGGAAAGTTTGCATTTAAATTTCCTAGTTAAAGATGATTGACATATTGTTGCTTAAAACAGTCTCTTTCAAGTAAATATCAGTCAATTGGAAGTACACTGTTCTTTTCTTTTTTTAAGTTTTATTTATTTATTTGAGGGGGACAGGGGCAGAGAGACAGAGAGAGAGAATCCCAAGTGGCCTCTGTGCCTCAAAGCCCAAACTGGGGCTTGAACCCATGAACCGTGAATGAGATCATGGCCTGAGCGCAGATCTAGTCAGCGCTCAACTGACTGAGCCACCCAGGCACCCCAGGAAGTACACTTTTCTGGGAGGGTTTTTCTTCCCTCTTTCTTCTTTCCCAAAGATGGTATCTGCTTTCAAAGGAAGCCCTTCAGTGCTTCCCAGTAATGAGGCAGGGACCCTCGGTTTACTTAACCTTGAAGGGACCACCAAGCAAGTCTTCATTTACTTGGGGATTACGTTTTTCCTTACATTGCTTCTAGCTATGATGTCTCTACTGAGCTGCAAGATTTCATGTGATTTTTCCTTCAAAATGTGTACTTTTTAAAGTATTTTAACAGTCACGGCTACGAGAGACAACATACTTCAAGCATTTGCATCTCCTCAATCCCAAGCTCCAAATTTTAAAAAACATCTAAGTGTATCTCTCTCTTCATACCTCGTTTCATTTGGTGTCTCTATGCCTTTTGCTGGTGGTGGTTGAAGTGATGATCTCATCTCTGCTGCTGGGGCTAGTGCAATGGCCCCGGGGACAGGGGACGAAACGTGCTTCCTTGATATCAGGTTGCACTTACCTTCCTTCATTGCCATAAACATTGCCAGTGATTTCCGGCATCCTGTTTTTCTGCACCGACCCACTTTCCTAGCGGTTCTTACACTTCTGAATTGTCACCCATTTAAAATGTAAATTAACTGACAGGGAGAAAAAAAATCGCCTAAACGTTCCCCACAATTTCAATACCTCTTTTATCAGAGAACGCACCACCAGAAGTGGAGCTGAGCATAGCCAGTAACCATGTCCCTACAAATAAGTATTTCTTCAGTGGCAGTTGGAGAAGAGTGTTGATTTGCGAACCATGTTTGTGTATGCGTACGACAAAAATTTAAGAAAATTAATAATATTGATTCATAAAGGTAAATATGTTTCTCAAAAAAACCAGTTCTGGGTGAGCCTCCTGGGACTCCTGGGGGATGCTCATGTTTTGCAGCTAGCCTGTCTGGTAGACCAGAGCCAGGTATGTCGGCCTGTGGCATTAACAGCTGAGGAAGACACTGTAATCCTGTCCCCAGAGTTCCTGGTCCAGGGAGGGCTTTTTCAGCTGTCAGCTCCTTCAGCGTCAGCCCCTGCTGCAGAGAGCTGCCTTGCCTACATCAAACCCTTTCCAGGGAGATCCAGATTGGATGACTGATCTATGCAGGCCTGGTCATTCCAGTCCAACAGGGGACAATGCTGACAGAACATTTTTAGCTCCAGGTCTCACCATGGGGTCTGCAGAGCTCATCATGGAGCTCCTTTACAGTTTGGCTTCCCCTCAGCTCAATCCTGCACCCTTTCCTTACCCGTTAAACATGCTGCACGCTAACCTGGGTCTCAGAGTCTGCTTCCTTGAGAACTCAATTATGTGGTAGTGTAATCTTCTCTTCCTGAAATTATAGAGTCCTGCTACTTACAGTGCCGATACCACCATCACGCAAAATTATCCAATTTTTCAGTCATTCACTGTACATGAAATATTATACCATCTAGCCCAGTGGTTCTCAACAACTTGGAAAGATGTTTTTATATATATTAGCATTTGCACCAAGTAACTCGGGGCGGGGGGGGTGGCAGGGGAATTTTTTTTTTAAGTTTATTTTTGACAGAGAGAGAGAGACAGACAGAGAGAGAGAAACAGAGCATGAATGGGGGAGGGGCAGAGAGAGGGAGATAGGATCTGAAGCAGGCTCCAGGCTCTGAGCTGTCAGCACAGAGCCCGACGCGGGGCTCAAACTCATGGACCGCGAGATCATGAACTGAGCTGAAGTCGGATGCTCAACCGACTGAGCCACCGCTCTCCATGGGATTCTAAAAGGCAGCCAGGATTGAGAACATTTTACTTCCCAGGAAAATATATACAATTACAATTGACCAAGGTGGAAGGAAAGGATTCTGGTACGTATACTTGTGCTTACGTGGGATAAAACATGTTCCCACCATCTCATCTGCCGGCCAGTCCACACACACTCAATCTCTCTGCTCTTCCTCATGCTCCAGCCGGTGAACAGTTTGTGCTCCCAGTCTGGCCAGTTTCCCCACCGGTGCAATAAACCCCATCTTCTCAAAGACTTCTCTCTAGAATGCCCCCTCCTGCTTCTGCATCCTGGTTGTTTGTGTTTGTTTGTTTGTTTGTTTTTTCTCTCTGTTTGCTGCAGTATTCCCAACAGAACATAAATATGTGGAAATATCACCATTCTTTACTAAAAAGGAAGGTCAACCCTATATCCTTCTTCAGCTACTTCCAGCCTTCCAGCTCCTGCCCCATTTCTCTACTCCTTCTTCAGGAAAACATCTTCAAAGAGTTGATTATGTGTGCTTTCTCCATTTTTTTCACCTTCCATTCTCTCCCAATCCTACTTCAATCAGATTTTGACACCAACCCTCCAAGGAGAGCTGCTCTTATCAGGGTTACAGTGACATCCACATTGCCAGGCTCAGTGGTTAATTCTCAGTCTTCATATTACTAAGCCTGCCAGGAGTCCCTGGCCCAGTCCATCACGCCTTCCTCACACGTTGTCTTCATTTGGAGTCCTGGGGAGCACATCCTTTTGAGTGTCTCTTCCTATCCTAATAGTCCCTCCTTCTCAGTCTTGTTTGCTGATCCCTCTCGTCTATACAGCCTCTACACATTACTTTCCTGAAGAACTCATCTCTCCTCTTTGCTATCTGCATTTGGTCATTAGGGAATTTTCTGTTTTATGGCTTTAAATACCATCTGTATGTTTGGGACTCCCAAATGTAAATTCCCAATGCAGATTATTCTCCTGGATTCCAAGCTTATTTATCCCAACTACCTATTCCAATCTCCACGAGAATATCGAATTGTTATGTCCCACTTATCATGTCCAAAACATTTCCTTCCCAGTCTTTCCAATCTCAGGAAATAGCAACTTCAGCCTACTTGTTTTTGCTAAAATTTCTAAATCATTCTTAACTGTTCTCTTTTGATTCTGTCCCACAAAGTCTGTTAACTCTGCCTTCAAAATATATCCAGATAAGGGGCATCTGAGTGGCTCAGTAGGTTAAGCATCTGACTCTTGATATCAGCTCAGGTCATGATTCCTGGTTTGTGGGATCGAGCCCTGTGTCGGGCTCTGCACTGACAAGCGCAGAGTCTGCTTGGGATTCTCACTGTCTCTCTCTGCCCCTCCCCTGCTCACACTCTTTCTCTCTCTCAAAAGAAATACACATTTTTAAAAATTAAATTAAATAATAACGTATATCCAGATAAGACCACTTCCCAGTACCACCCTCCAGTCACCCTAACTAAGCAACACTGATCTCCCAAACTAAATCCCAATGTCCTTAGGGATTTATAAGCATACTCTTCTTGCCTCAGGCTACCTGTCCAGGTGCATCTCTTTCAGGTCCCCTCCACTAATATCTATCTCACAGAATGCAGAGTATCATTGTACCCTGTAACCTAAATCTCTCCCACTAGACTGCAAGTGGTTTCTTGGTTGTCTCTTTCTTCGCATTTAGAGTGCCATGACTAAACACAACTTTAAGGTTTCAACAAATGGTAGGCAGATGAAAAATGAATAAATGATTCAACAGTGTTACAATATTGACTCTATTGAGTAAAGAGATATATTGATCTGCTTGACAGAAAATTCAAGAGGTTATCATTAGCTATGTTCACTGTGTGTGCCAAATGGAAAGAATTTCACACTTGCTTTGATATATTCATTTTTCTCTTTGACTCAATCAATAGATTTGTCTTCCTTCTTTTTCAGAGGCTGATTAACTGAAACAAAAGGGCATGTGTGGTGACCCTCACAGCACAGTGACCAAGTCAGTTGACTACAATAACTCAGTCTGTACAAAGAAAGCCTAATGAAACAAGGCAAGAGCTAACTAAGCCAACAAAATCAATCCTAAAAGTTTAGAAGGCCTTCAATAATCTATATATTTTTAAATTATCTCAGAGTCATTTATAAAGAGATTAGATAGGGGTGCCTTGCTGGCTCAGTCAGTAGAGTATGCAACTCTTGATCTCGGGTTTGTAAGTTCAAGCCTCATGCTGGGTGTAGAGATAACTTAAAAATCTTCTTTAAAAATAAAAAATAAAGAGATTAGTAGCTGTTGCATAGTCCCAGGTAACTTAAAATGACAGAATATAACCTATTTAAAGTTGTGACCATTTTTATTTTTAATTTAGGTCTACTTGATATTAGTTCAGAGAGGCTTACACCTGGTCCAAAATTAAAATTAGTGTGCATTTCCCTAATGAGAGTGACTTCATGATTTGCATTCACATTAATTCTCAACAGCCTTGCTTAAAATTGTTTTGAATTAGAGTTTCATAATTAGGATTTAACATTTAAATTATATTCAGGAGACTGTGCATATGGTTAAACAGACTGCCAGAATAAATTATGAACTAACAAAATAGTAATCTATTACTTTAAGGCATTTGCTAAATCATACTGTAGTTACCCTTTTACATCTTTTCACAAAAATACTCTCTTGGTTTCTTAACCGCAGTTCACCACCTTCTTTTGACCCATGACACTTGCTTACAGTGATGTCACCTTCCCCATGCCACCCTAGGGCATCAAACCTATGTGGTATCTGATGGGCCAATGACATGATGGAGAAATTTAGTAAAATACCTAATATGTTTGCATATGTTCTTAGGAAGCTGAGCTCTTCTCTCTTTTCTCCAAGTTATAACTTAAACTCCTATAATGCTTTTTTCAACTTATAATATCACCTACCTAATACTCTATTTAGAAATTGGGGGGAAAAACCCACAAGATCACGTGTTCACACATTTTCTTCTGAAACTTAAGCACCATTTATTTTGTCTTCTAACCTTTCCATCTTTCAGTCTTCTCCAAATGTATTGTATCCCAGTTTGGTCACCTTGCCTCAAGCAAAAGCTTTCACAGCCTCAACACTATTGACATTTTGGGCCAGATGATTCTTTGTTGTTGGGAACCTGCGTGTAGGGTGTTTCACAGCATCCCTGGCCTCTTCCCACCAGATGCAGGTAGCAACTCGTCCCAGCCTCACCCTGATTATAACAATCAAAAATGTTTTCAGACAAAGTTATCAAATGTTTCCTGGGGAGGTAGAGAGAGACAGACAAGTTGCCCCCAGTTGAGAGCCACTGCTCTATGATAACTGAAGCTAAAACTCTTAAAAAAAAAAAAAAAAAAAAGGATCTATCCAAATGACACAGCTACCAAGAATCACTGGGACTCAAATTCATGTCATCTTAATCCACAATGTGTTCTTTCCCCTAAATGAGAAAGATTACACTAGTGGGACATAGATAGACCCCAGTTTAGCCAGTGTCTTCCTGGAGATCACAGGTGATGGTTAACTTTATTTTCAGCTTGAAAGGTGTTTTGGATGAGATTAACATTTAAATAAGTACATTGTTGGGGCGCCTGGGTGGCGCAGTCGGTTGAGCGTCCGTCTTCAGCCAGGTCACGATCTCGCGGTCCCTGAGTTCGAGCCCCGCGTCAGGCTCTGGGCTGATGGCTCAGAGCCTGGAGCCTGCTTCCGATTCTGTGTCTCCCTCTCTCTCTGCCCCTCCCCCGTTCATGCTCTGTCTCTCTCTGTCCCAAAAATAAATAAATGTTGAAAAAAAAAAAATTTAAAAATAAAAAAAAAAAAATAAGTACATTGTTTTTAAATCAGATTGCCCTCCTTAAGGTGGGTGGGCCTCGTGCAATCAGTTAAAGGCCTAAATCGAACAAAACATCTAGCCTCCTCAAGCAAGAGCAATGTCGAAGACTGTATTATTGGTAGTCCCGTGGACTGCCTTGAAGCTGAAATTGCACCAAGGGCTCTTCTGGATCTCCAGCCTGCCATACCACACCGCAGATGTTTGATTTGCCAGCCTCCGTAATTGTATGAATCCTTATAATAAATTATATACATACTTTTCCTCAGGAGAACTCTAATACATGATGTAATTGAAATAACAATATTTCTGCTTTTCTCCTCTGTACACGCACTCTTTCCTCAAGTTAGCAGAAGCATCCACATTGCCTTGAAAAAAAAATAAGCACTGTTTATTTTTTGACTTCTGAATGTTGCCATAGAATCCAAAAGGAAGGTTTAAGGAAGTAAGACTAGAGTTTCTATGATAACAGAAGAATTATAAAGAAAGTAGAGGATGTGATAAGGTGGGGGGGGTGGGGGGAAGACCTGGCAGAACATGTGAAAAGACGCAGTGCTAACACTAAGAGTCTGGGGAAATCTCTGGTGGGATGACCAGTGCTTGGGGGCCAATCCACGATGCAGAGGAGACCCTCTGAGGGAGCACCTCACGTCAACTGGATAGAGAACCACATTAACTGCAGTCTTATGACTAAAATGTGTCTATTAGCTGCCCACATGCTGCCCATGAATTGTACTCTGAGGCTTTTCAGAGGCCCAAACTACCTGATGCAAAAGCAACCTCTCTTTTTCAAAGACCCAGAGCACTTACAAGTCTCTTTCCTAAGCAGAGTGTTGGGCTCCTCAGCATTCAGAAATAGGGAAGGGAATATCACTGTTTTGGTGAAATCATGAATGCTTGTGCTATGCTTCCTCAGGCTGAGAACAATGTCCAGTGATAAAGAAAGTTCACAAGATAAGAAGTATAGGTTTTAATTAGTAGAGCAGAAAATGCCACAAAGCAAAATATAATACAGAGAGAAGCAAAATAGTCTTTAGTGCAGCATTCTAAGTTTTAAGAAATCAAACTCCCTTATATCTGCTTTGTTGTAAATCACAGCTCTTCTGAGTAAGTGCTTTAAAAAAAATCAAGTTCTAGTTACATGCAGACAGCATACATATGTTATGACACCTATAGGCTCTTGGCTTATTTGTAAAAATAAAAGTATTACTATCAATAATACATCACATGAAAATAGACATAATTCACCAATTTTGAAGTATGAGTTTGGGGTCACCTACCCTATAACCCAGAAATTCTACTCATAGCTATGTACCCAAGAGAAGTGAGTATAGGTGTCCACGAAAAAACACGTACAACAAGGTTCATAGCAGCTTTATTCGTAATAGCTCAAAATTGGAAACAACCCAAATAACCATCATGGGAGACTACACATAAACATGTATATATATGTATATATATATATATATATATATATAGTAGAATGCTCTACAGTACTATAAAAAAGAATGAAGTATTAATATCACAACAACATGAATGAATATCAAAACGAAGCTGAGCTAAAGAAGCCAGACATTAAAGCGCATTCTGTATGATTCCATTTACATAAATTTCAACAGGCACACCTAAACATTGGTGATATAAGTCAGAATAGTGGAGGACTCTGGGTGGGGCAAGTACTAAGTAGGGAAGGGCATAAAGGATGCAGGGGCACCCACTGAAGTGATGGAAGGAATCTTATATCTCCATTCTAGGTAGTGGTCTTACCACCTATGCTTCTTATCTTGTTGACTTAGGTATTTACTTAGGTATTTACATACGAAAATTTAAATCAAGTTATATACTTAGTAATGCATTTTTCTGAATGTATGTTATATCTCAATTTTTTTTAAGCTCTTTGTATAGATGGGGTGCCTGGCTGGCTCAGTTGGTAGAGCATGACACTCTTGATCTCGGGGTGGTGAGTTCAAGCCTCAGGTTTAAGCCTACTTAAAAAAAAATTTTTTTTTTTTTATAAATTTTTTTTTCAACGTTTATTTATTTTTGGGACAGAGAGAGACAGAGCATGAACGGGGGAGGGTCAGAGAGAGAGAGAGACACAGAATCGGAAACAGGCTCCAGGCTCTGAGCCATCAGCCCAGAGCCTGACGCGGGGCTCGAACTCCCGGACCGCGAGATCGTGACCTGGCTGAAGTCGGACGCTTAACCGACTGCGCCACCCAGGCGCCCCCCAAAAAAAAAATTTTTAATAAAAAAAATAATAAAGTTGGGTATATAGAAATAACTGTGCACAAAATTCACTGTAAGGGACCTCAGGAGGAATTACTAAAAATTAAAGGAAGTGGTACTTAGTCTAGAGAATCTGAAACTGAGGTGTCTGCTGATTTAAATAGCCATGTGCTGGGATGCCTGGCTGTGCTGGTCAGAAGAGCATGTGACTTTTGATCTTGGGGTCATGAGTGTGAACCCCGCGTTGGGTGTAGAGATTACTTACATAAATAAAACTTTAAAAAATAGTCATGTGCTAGGTGTTCATAGGCTCTAATCCGAAAAAATAATGACTCAAATATAAAGGCCAAGTGGAATATCATGAGTGGCTATTTGAAACAACAAACACTGATTTGCTGTCCAGCTGCCTCTCACATGGTGTATTAATTTTTTGTTGCCACCATAACAAGTTACCAAAAACTTGGCAGCTTATTTTTCAGTTTCTATGGGTAAGAAATACAAGGATAACTCAGTCAGTTTCTCTACTTCCAATTTAACAAGGCCAAAATCAAAGTGTCCACCGGCTGGACTCTTATCCAGAGGCTCTGGGAAAACCTTATTTCCCTTCCCATTTGGGTTCTTGGCAGAATTCAATTCCTGTTCCTTGAGGTTGTAGGTCCCTATTGCCTAGATGACTGTCACTTAGGGACTGCCCTCAGCTCCTAAAGGCCCACGTCTATCCCTTGCTGACAGTCCCTTGCATGTGAAAGACAGAAATGACATGTCAAATCCTTCTCACACAATCTCTCCGACCGCCACCTCACTCTTCTGCCTCCTGCTAGAGAAAGTTCTCTACTGTTAAGGGCTCAAGTGATTAGATTTGGCTGACATGGGTAATGCAGGGTGGTCTCCCTGTCCCAATTGCGTTTGCATAGTCTCTCTTGCCCTGCGACATAACATCTCAACAGATTACAGGAATTAAAATGCAGATTCTTTGGGTCCGTTATTCTGGCTTTTTCACGTGGACAGCTGTGTTTGATGCTTGTGGCAAGGTGGCAGCAGGGATCTGTTCATTTATCAGGGCTTACTGGTCTTCTTGAACAAGAAAAAGGGGAATAACTGCTACCTCTTCAACTTGAGCATGTTGAGACGATAACTTCATCTGAAGCTGTTAGTGCATTCTCTGAAATACAGTACCCCTCCATTTTGCTCTATTATTTTACCAACTCTAGTCCTCATCTGACCTCAAAGAAGCCTGTTCCGGAAGAATTACTGCTTCCCACAAACCCAAAGAATTCTCTTGTCGAACACTCAGGTTCTGGGCAAAGACACACCTTTAAGGCGAAGGATGACTTCTGCTTTGGTAGCCCTCCTCTCTCAGCTTCCCTAGATGGACTGGCCTGAAGAAGAAAAGCAAAGAGAAAAGAACAATGGTTGGCTTTAACACAATGATATACCAAAGGCAATTTATGAATCCTGTTCATTTTAATAGTCAGAACTCTGAATGTGATTATAAAGTGACACCAGGACCCACCTTCGTTGTGACATAGACAGATGTTACCTTTCCCCTTTAGTTGTGCCCCTTAATATCTTTACCTTGCATAGCGCTTCACAGTTTGCAAGTCTTTTATTACACATACACTGTCACCTTGTTAGGTAAACCGGGCGAGCGTTATTACTCCATGTTTTACACGTGATCACTGATATTCAGGTGAGTGAAGTGACTCTATGTCTGCAGAGCAGGTGAGCAGCACAGCCGACTGTGCATTTAGTAGTTGTTTTACCATCACTATGGCAATTACAGCTGCACCAATCCCCAGAGCTCTCTTGTTAGTCTCTGCCTCCTTATCAAAGTCTAGCCCCTGTGCCTCCTTCAGAATAAAGTATGAGTGACTGGATCTTCCCAGGAGTGTCTGCACTTTAATATCAAATGAAGGAAATCCAAAGAATAAAATGTCAGGCATTAGCAATTAAGTGAGGGAGAAATGGTAAGCAAGGGGGCATAGGATGCATGAGGTCTTCTCCTATGACGATACTTGGAAGGTTCTTCCAAATATATAGAAAGGTTAAACTCAGTGCCAGATTCTCGTGAAAGTTAAACATAAGTGGCTTCAGACTTATCTCAAGTCATCCCCAAAACGAAGTCAACACATAGAGAAGGGAAGGTGGGAAGTTTAAAAATAATCAAAGTGCTTTTTTGCAATGGGTTTGCCACAGCACAGGTGTCATGAAAACCACCACTAAACCCAAACCAAAATGGGAAAGGAAAAGACTCATATCAATATTGCCGTCATTGGGCATTTAGATTTGGGCAAGTCTACCACTTCTGGTCGTCTGATCTATAAATGTGGTGGGATCAAGAAAAAGGGGGAACTATCAAACAATTTGAAGAGGCTGCTGAGATGGGCAAGGGCTTCTTCAAGTATGCTAGGTGTTGGGTAAACTGAAAGCTGAACGGGAACATGGTATCACCACTGATACCTCCCTGTGGAAATTCAAGACCAGCAAGTATTATGTGACCATCATTGATGCCGGAGGACACATAGACTTTATCAAAAACATTATCACAGGCACATCCCAGGCTGATTGTGCTGTTCTGACTGTTGCTGCTGGTGTTGGTGAATTGGAAGCATGCATCTCAAGAATGGGCAGACTGTGAGCCCATGATGGGGCCGTGTTGGGGCCCCGCTTACACACCAGATGTAAAACAACTTACATTGGTGTTAACAAAACGGATTCCACTGAGCCACCTCACAGCCAGAAAATATATAAGGAAATCATTAAGAAAGTGGGGCGCCTGGGTAGCTCTGTCGGTTAAGCGTCTGACTTTGACTCAGGTCATGATGTCATGGTTCATGAGTTTGAGCCCCGCTTCGGGCTCTGTGCTGACAGCTCAGAGCCTGGAACCTGCTTCAGACTGTGTCTCCCTCTCTCTCTGCCCCTCCCTCTCTCTGTCTCTCTGTCTCTCTCTCTCTCTCTCTCTCTCTCTGTCTCTCTCTCAAAACTAAATAATTAAAAGATTTTTAAAAAAAGAAAGTAAGCATCTACATGAAGAAAATCAGCTACAACCCCTACACAGTAGAATCTGTGCCAGTTTCTGGTTGGAACGGTGACAACATTCCAACTTAGCACAAGCCAAGTGCTAACATGCCTTCGTTCAAGGGATGGAAAGTCACTAGTAAAGATGGCAATGCAAGTGGAACCACACTGCTTGAAGCTCTGGATTGTATTCTGCCACCAACTCACCCAAATGATAAGCCCTTGCATCTGCCTCTCCAGAATGTCTACAAAACTGGTGATATTGGTACTGTCCCTGTGGGTCAAGTGGAGACTGGTGTTCTTAAATCTGGCATGGTGGTCACCTTTGGTCCAATCACTGTTACAACTAACATAAAGTCTGTTGAAATGCACCATGAAGCTTTGAGTAAGACTCTTCCTGGGGACAATGTGGGCTTCAATGTCAAAAACATACCTGCCAAAGACATTCATTGTGGCAATGTGGCTGGTGACAGCAAAAATGACCCACCAGTAGAAGCACCTGGCCTCACAACACAGGTGATTATCCTGACCCATCCAAGCCAAATCAGTGCTGGATATGCACCTGTGCTGAACGGTCACACACAGCTCACATTGCCTGCAGGTTCACTGAGCTGAAGGAGAAGACCGATTGTCATTCTGGAAAACAGCTGGAAGGTGATCCCAAGTTCTTGAAATGTGGTGGTGCTGCAATCATTGATATGGTTCCTGGCAAGCCTATGAGTGTTGAGAGCTTCTTTGACTATCCTCCCCTGGCCCGTTTTGCTGTTCTTGACATGAGACATATGGTTACTTATGGGTGCCAACAAAACAGTGGACAAGAAGGCAGCTGGAGCTGGCAAGGTCACCAAATCTGCCCAGAAAGATCAGAGGACTAAATGAATATTATCTGTAATACTTGCAACCCCAGTCTTAATGAGTGGTGGAAGGACATTCCCAGAACTGTTTGTATTAACTGGCCATTTAAGTGTGATGTAAAAGACTGGTTAATGATAACAATGTATCATAAAACCTTTAGCAAAAAAAGGAGAAATTTTTTGAAGTGTATTTATTCTGAAAGAGAAAGAGAGAGAGCAGGAGTGGGGAAGAGGCAAAGAGACAGGGAGGGAGAGGATCCCAAGTAGGCTCTGCACTGTTAGCACAGAGCTCTATGCCGGGCTCAAACTCACAAACTGTGAGATCATGACCTGAGCCCAAATCAAGAGTCTGACGCTTAACCAACTGACCCACCTATATACCCTGGAAAGGAGAATAGGGATTCTCTATCTCCCCCTCTCTCTGCCCCTCCCTCACTCATGTGCACATTCTCTCTCTCTCTCTTTCTCTCTCTCTGTCTCAAAATAAATAAATAAGCATTTTAAAAAAAGAATTAGAGCAAGAACTTAGGAGGAGAGAACAAAATGCCATATGCCAAGAGATGAAAATGATTTAGATAACTACAATTCTCAAGTTGATGTATTAAATCTGATGTATAATAGTCCGTCAAGAAATGGAGAAGCTGAAAATATGGCCTTCTCTCCCAAATGATTGAATAACAGTTATTTTTATTCTTTTTTTTCTTTCTTGCTCATTAGAATAAATTGCCCTGTCCTGAACTCAGTAAGACCTATGAAGCCCCTATTAAAGAAATGTAATCATCTTTGAGACCAAAATAATCACTGAAAATAGCATGCAAGTTCCTGCCTATCTCTTTCTTTTCCCTATAGCGTTTTTCCACTTATTTTTTGTCCTCCTGTTATCTCTTGACCTGTTTTATGCTATCAGCTTCTCAAATGTCTTTTAATAACATATAGAAAAGTATGCACTTTATGTTTCCCTTTGTGAAACCTCAGGCCACCAAAAAAACCTTAAAGTAAATTAGTCTGATAAAATTATACTGAAACCTTCTTTGCAGCAGTGCTGGGATCTTACGTGATTTCTTGTTTAAAAGCGAAACATAACAGCATCTTTTTTGTGTCATTATAAAGGTGAAGGGGGGGGCACCCAGCTGGCTCAGTCAGTAGAGCACACAACTTTTGAATTTGGGGCTGTGAGTTTGAGCACCATGTTGAGTGTAGAGATAACCTAAAAAAAAATTAAAAAAAAAAAAAAGAAAAGGTGGTGATTCCATGAAATGAAACAATATCCATACCATAGGAGTCCCAGAAGAAGAAGAATGGGAAAAAGGGGCAGAAGGTTTATTTGAACAAATTATAGCTGAGAATTTCTGTAATCTGGGGAAGGAAATAGCAATTCAAGTCCAAGAGGCACAGAGAACTCCCCTCAAAATCAACAAAAATAGGTTAACACCATGACATATCATAGTGAACCTTGCAAGATACAAAGATAAAGAGAATTGTGAGAGCAGCCAGGGACAAAGAGCCCTTAACCTACAAGGGTAGACACATGAGGTTAGCAGCAGACCTGTCCACTGAAACTTGGCCAGAAGAGAGTGGCAAGAAATATTCAATGTGCTGAGTGGGAAAATATGCAGCCAAGAATTCTTTGTCCAGAAAGGCTGTCATTCAGAATAGAAGGAGAGAAAAAGACTTTCCCAAACAGACAAAAACTAAAGGAGTTCATGACCACTAAACTAGCCCTGCAAGAAATTTTAAGGGAGATTCTCTGAGTGGAGGGAAAAAAGAAGACCAAAGCAAGAAAGATTACAAAGGATCAGAGAACATCACCAGAAACACCAACTCTATGAGTAACACAATGGCACTAAATTCATATCTTTCAATAATCACTCTGAATGTATATGAACTGAATTCTCCCATCAAAAGGCATAGGCTATCAAAATGGGTAAAAAAAATAACAAGAACCATTTATATGCTGCCTACAAGAGACTCATTTTAGACCTAAAGACACCTTCAGATTGAAAGTGAGGGGATGGAGAACCATCTATCACGCTAATGGATGTCAAAAGAAAGCCAGAGTAGCTGTACTTATATCAGACAAAGTAGATTTTAAAACAAAGACTGTAACAAGAGATGAAGGGCATTATATCATATTTAAGGGATCTATCCACCAGGAAGATCTAACAATTGTAAATATCTATGCCCCCAATTGTAAGAACCCAAATGTATAAATCAATTAATAAAAAACATAAAGAAACTCATTGATAATAATACCATAATGGTAGGAGACTTTAATACCCCACTACAACAATGGACAGATCATCTAAGCAGAAAATCAACAAGGAAACAATGGCTTTGAATGGCACACTAGACCAGATGGACTTAACAGATATATTTAGAACATTTCATCCTAAAGCAGCAGAATAGACATTCTTCTCCAGTGTACATGGATCATTCTCCAGAACAGATCACACACTGGAACACAAATCAGCCCCCAACACCTACCAAAGATGAATATTTTCAGGTCACAATACTATGAAACTTGAAATCAACCACAAGAAAAATTTTGGAAATCCCTCAAATACATGGAGGTTAAGAACATCCTACTAAAGAAAGAATGGGTTAAACAGTAAATTAAAGAAGAAATATAAAAATACGTGGAAGCAAATGAAAATGAAAACACAACAGTCAAAAACCTTTGGGATGCAGCAAAGGCAGTCCTAAAAGGAAAGTACATTGCAATTCAAACCTATCTCAAGAAGGAAGAAAGGTCCCAAATATAGAGCTTACAACTAAAGGAGCTAGAAAAGGAGCAACAAATAAAGCCTAAAGCCATCAGAAGAACAGATATAATAGAGATTGGAGCAGAAATAAATGATATAGAAACAACAATAACAATGACAACAACAAAAAATGGAAAAGATCAAAAAACTAAATGCTGATTCTTTGAAAGAATAAACAAATTGATAAACCCCTAGCCAGACTTCTCAAAAAGAAAAGAGGGAGGACCCAACTAGATAAAACCATGAATAAAAGAGGAGAGATCACAACCAACACCACAGAAATACAAACAATTATAAGAGAATACTGTGAAAAATTATATGCCGACAAACTGGGCAATATAGAATAAATGGACAAATTCCTAGAAACTCATGCACTATCAAAACTGAAACACGAAGAAATAGAAAATTTGAACAGACACATAACCAGCAAAGAAATTGATTCAGTTATCAAAAATCTCCCAACAAACAAGGGTCTTGGGCCAGATGGATTCCCAGGGGAATTCTACCAGACATTTAAAGAAGGGTTAATATCTATTCTTCTCAAACAGTTTCAAAAAATAGAAATAGAAGGAAAGCTTCCAAACTTTTTCTGTGAAGCCACCATTACCGTGATTCCAATGCCAGACAAAGACCCCACTAAAAAGGAGCATTATAAGCCAATATCCCTGATAAACATGGATATAAAAATTCTCAACAAGATACTAGTAATTAGAATTCAACAGTATATTAAAAGAATTACTTGGGGGCACCTGGGTGGCTCAGTCGGTTAAGCGTCCGATTTCAGCTCAGGTCACGATCTCACAGTTTGTGAGTTCGAGCCCCGCGTCGGGCTCTGGGCTGATGGCTCAGAGCCTGGAGCCTGTTTCCGATTCTGTGTCTCCCTCTCTCTCTGCCCCTCCCCCGTTCATGCTGTCTCTCTCTGTCCCAAAAATAAATAAATGTTAAAAGAATTACTTGCCATGATCAAATGGGATTTACAGCTGGGCTGCAGGGCTAACTCAATATTCACAAATCAATCAACATGATACACCACATTAATAAAAGAAAGGATAAGAAACATATGATCCTCTCAATTGATGCAGAAAAAGCATTTGACAAAATGCAGCATCATTTCTTGATAAAAACCCTCAAGAAAGTAGGGATGGAAGGAACATACCTCAATATCATATAGGTCATATATGAAAGACCCACAGCTAATCTCCTCAATGGGGAAAAACTGAGGGTTTTCTCCCTAAGGTTAGGAACATGACAGGGATGTCCACTCTCACCACTGTTGTTCAACATAGTACTAGAAGTCCTAGCCTCAGCAATCACACAACAAAAAGAAATAAAAGTCATACAAATTGGTGAGGAAGAAGTCAAACTTTCACTCTTCACAGGTTTTCTACATGGAAAACCCAAAAGACTCCACCAAAAACCTCGTAGACTGATACATGAATTCAGCAGTTGCAGGATATAAAATCAACATACAGAAATTGGTTGCATTTCTATACACCAATAACTAAACAGCAGAAAGAGAAATCAAGGAATCAATCCCATTTACATTTGCACCAAAACCCATAAAATACCTAGGAATAAACCTAACCAGAGGTAAACAATCTGTAAACTGAAAACCATAGAAAGCTTATGAAAGAAATTGAAGACACAAACAAATGGAAAAACATTCATGCTCATGAATTAGAAGAACAAATATTGTTAAAATGTCTATACTACCCAAAGCAATCTAGATATTTAATGCATCCCTATCAAATAATACCAGCATTCTTCACAGATCTAGAACAAACAATCCTGAAAATGTATGGAACCACAAAAGACCCCAAATAGCCAAAGTGATGAAAAAGAAGACAAGAGCTGAAGACATAACAATTCCAGACTTCAAGCTGCATTACAAAGTTATAACCATCAAGACAGTATGGTACTGGCACAAAAAAACACACACATAGATCAGTGGAACAGAAGAGAGAACCCAGAAATGGACCCACAAACGTATGGCTAACTAATATTCAACAAAGCAGGAAAGAGTATCCAATGGAAAAAAGACAGTCACTTCAGCAAATACTTCTGGGAAAACTGGACAGCAACGTGCAGAAGAGTAAACCTGGACCCCTTTCTTAAACCATACACAAAATAAATTCAAAATGGATGAAAGACCTACATGTGAGACAGGAAACCATCAAAATCCTACAGGAGGAAACAGGCAGCAACTTCTTTGACCTCAGCCACAACTTCTCACTTGATATGTCTATGTCTCCAGAAGCAAGGGAATCAAAAGCAAAAATGAACTATTGGTACCTCATCAAGTCAGAAAGCTTCTGCACTGCAAAGGAAACAATCAACAAAACTAACAGGCAACCAACAGAAAGGGAGAAGATACTTGCAAATGACACATCAGATATAGGGTTAATACCAAAAATTTATAAAAAACTTACCAAATTCTACACCCAAAAAAACAAATAATCCAGTGAAGAAATGAGCAGAAGACATGAATAGACACTTTTCCAAAGAAGACATCCGGATGGCTAACAGACCCATGAAAAGATGCTCAACATCACTCATAATCAGGGAAATACAAATCAAAACCACAATGAGATACCACCTCACACCTGTTAGAATGGCTAACATTAACAACTCAGACAACGGATGTCGGCAAAGATGCAGAAAGGAGAACTCTTTTGCACTGTCGGTGGGAATGCAAACTGGTGCAGCCACTCTGGAAAACAGTATGGAGTTTCCTCAAAAAATTAAAAATACAACTGCCCCATGACCCAGCAATTGTATTGCTAAGTATTTATCTAAATGATACCAAAATGCTGATTTGAAGGGGCACACGCACTCCAAATTATGGAGCAGCAGCAGCACTATCAACAATACCAAATTATGGAAAGAGACCAAATGTCCATCGACTGATGAATGGATAAAGAAGAGTGATATATATACATATATGTATATATATGTATATATATATATATATATATATATATATATATATATATCATGGAATATTACTCGGTGATCCAAAAGAATGAAATCTTGACATTTGCAAGAACGTGGATGGAACTAGAGCGTTTTGTGCTAATTGAAATAAGTCAGTCAGAAAAAGACAAATATCATATGATTTCACTCATATGTGGAATTTAAGAAACACAACAGATAAACATAGGGGAAGGGAAGGAAAAATAAGATAAAAGCAGAGAGAGAGGCAAACCATAAGAGACCATTAAATACAGGAAACAAACTGAGGGTTGCTGGAGGGGAAGTGGGTGGGAATGGGTTAAATGGGTGATGGGCATTAAGGAGGGCACTTGTTGGGATGAACACTGGGTGTTATATGTAACGAATCACTGGGTTCTACTCCTAAAATCAATACTACACTGTATGTTAACTTGAATTTAAATAAATAAATTTAAATGAAAGAAGAGAAAGAAAGAAAGAAAGAGAGAGAGAGAGAGAGAGAAAGAAAGAAAGAAAGAAAGGAAGGAAGGGAGGGTAGGGATGGAGGGAGGGAGGCAGAAAGGGACTTTGGCAAATTATCTAGTTTGTTACAGGAATCTAAGAGATATTACATTAAAACCATCAAACAATAGTGCCTATCCTTCTTAATTATTCATGCATTTTCAATCTTCAGTAAAGAGAACTTCATAGAATGTTTGTTCTCTTCCCAAATGAAAAAAATAATAATGGTGATTCTGGTTAACACACATACATGGGTAGATATTTAGTTATAAAATATGAGTTTTTATTTCTCTTCAGATATACAGAGATGTTCTGTTTCATGTGTTAAGCACATCTAACCAAAAATTATGGCTATATATTTATCTGTTTAAGAGGAAATTTAAAAAAAAGAGAAAATACAAGATGTAGGGAACTGAGAGTAACCCTCCCTTTAAAAAAAAAGAAATAAGAACTATACCGAGTACATAAAGAGCTGATCAGCATCTATGGTCACACCCAATAACCACATAGAAAGATAGTTCAGGATAATAGGTTAATTAGAATTCTCAAGAGAAGAGCTACCTCTGTAGACTCACTCCTCTCTCGAAGCAGCTGAAGCCTCTGCACGACCCCATTGACACAAGGATGATAATAAGACTGAATGATGCGAGACAGGACACTCAGGTGAGGCATCCTAGCAAACATCATTGTCCTAGGAGAGGAATAAGGGTACGCTAGAGGACAAGTTGGGAGGAATGAATGGGAGGAAACAAGGCAGGAATTTTATCTCTTTATTTTATACAAACCAGACTCCCTATTATGTCCTTGAATCTTAGCCAGACTCTGGGGCTGGTGCTTTCCAGCAGAAATAAAGTGAAAGTAGGGCATTGTCTCCTACTTGTTACTGAGGACGACAGCTGATTACATGGGGGAATATTTGATAGAATTTGATTTGGAGCCAGTGATTTGACACTTCCTGGAGGTGTGTCTCTTGGCTTAAGATTAATGGCCAGGCTCAAGTAGGAGTCACATCTTATCATAAAACACATATGAGAATTATTCATCTCTTCATTGTAAGGAGGGAACCTAAACATTTCAGCTTCTTTTCATTTATAATTGGAGTATGCTAGTCTAGAAACAGTACTGTAGTTAGAGGTTACTGATACTGCTCTCCTCTGCAGAAAAAAAAAAGGGGATACTGATAATTATACAACCCTACTTAAATTATCCAGATTTTTTTTTATCATTTTTTTAATGTTTATTAACTTTTGAGAAACAGACAGAGTGTGAGTGGGGGGAGGGATAGAGAGAGAGATGGAGACACAGAATCTGAGGCAGGCTCCAGGCTCAGAGCTATCAGCACAGAGCCTGAAGCAGGGCTCAAACCCACGAATTGTGAGATCATGACCTGAGTCAAAGTCGGACGCTTAACTTACTGAGCCATCGAGGTACCCCTATCCAGATATTTTTTAAATATTGCTAAATAATCATATGCTAGACATTTTCAAATAATATGTAGGCAACTAATGACTGTGGTTTAAAATGAAATTAATATTTCAGGGGCGCCTGGGTGGCTCAGTCGGTTGAGCGTCCGACTTCGGCTCAGGTCATGATCTCGCGGTCCGTGAGTTCGAGCCCCGCGTTGGGCTCTGTGCTGACAGCTCGGAGCCTGGAGCCTGTTTCGGATTCTGTGTCTCCCTCTCTCTCTGCCCCTCCCCTGTTCATGCTCTGCCTCTCTCTGTCTCAAAAATAAATAAACGTTAAAAAAAATTTTTTTTAATTTTGAAATGAAATTAATATTTCAACGTCAAGATTCCTCTGGTCCTTGCAGTTCTGAAATCTCATCAGTGATGACAGAATAGAAATGACTTGATAATTCAATAAGTATTATATGAAAAATATGTCAATTATTTTATTTTAACATAACAAACAGTGGTCTATTACCAGTCTCTGAGCTCTGCTCTAGGGTCCCACCTAGACTTCCTCTCATCTGGTAGGAAGAGAATTAGCAAATAGCTCCAGTCCCTGCCACAGAGGGGCAGGGTTATATATTGCAGAAGAACAAAGTTCCCAATTACTTTTGGATTTAGAAATGATCAGAAGCACTTTTATTCTATGTTTGTTTTTTTGTCCTGAGCCAAAGGAAAACTGTAATATTAAAAAAAAGTCTTTTTTAAAAAGCTTATTCCAAATGTGTATACATAGTAAAACCAAGAATGTAGTTTAAATTAATTTTAAGTTTGGCTATGTCTGAAGAAAGTCACATACAATTTCTGAGCCATCATTTCTCTTCCGTGCCAGCCATGCTTTCTGTCCTCTCATAATTATCCAAATATGTTTCATGATTTTGACAACACAAAGGTTGACACTCTAGTTGGCTGATAAAACAGTATGAGAGCAGGAGAGTCGGTGTTTTTTGACAATGAATGGAAACACATCCCAGGAATCTGCCAATTACTGTTGAGCAGAACCAAGTTTTAGTTTTACTTGAAAGGTTGTCTCAACCTGATCTGTGAGAAGGCGAGTTTTTTGTTCAGGTCCAGGGCTTACAGATTCTGTTTGCATAGTTTTCTTTATCATCAAAGAGAAGCAATTAACAACATAACGCTTGAATCAACAAAGAGTGCTTTTAGGTCTCCTTGGCCTCGAAATTCCTCTTTCATTAAAGCTGATTCCTTGTAAAGCAAACTAACATATCTAACTTCCCTTCTTCAAAGGAGTTCATGTTATTCTGCTTCCACAGTTCTGTAAATCATACTCTTTCTAACACACTTTCTAAGCCACTTCTCTAGGCTCATGAGAGATAAGAGTATAGAAAGGGTTCACACTACCTGCTGATGTTCTCACTGTCCTCCTTTTCCATCTTCAAATTCACACTCCTGATCTATGATAAATGTGCATCCTCGCCCAGATACTCACGCTCATGAAGGACAAACACAAATGTGGTAGATAACCAACAATCAAAGCGGAATTTTCAACATGCCTATTCATCAATTATCTATTTTTTGTTCATACTTCTATCAAGAGACTTGCTGATTTATCTTAATGAGGCCGGCTGTTAGTTCACTACATCGACTTGCTTATGCAAAACAGGATTTATTAGAAATACGTGCAATAGTTCATATAATTTATGGGAATGCTGAACAACCAGATCTGAGTTGGACAACCAGATCTAACTCCAGGAGTTAGCGGGGCACCCTCTCTTGAATGGATTTGTTCAAACCAATTAGAGTCTTCTCTGTAATCTACTCAAGTTTCCCATTTATTGGACAAAACATCTGATTCGTTTAGAATCATAGGCTCACCTCATTCCCATTTTCCAAAACAGAAAGAGACTGTGCCTGAAAGAAAGAAATTCAACAGTACCAAAAGATGGAATGAATGTTAAGCAGCCCAAAACAAAGGCTGTCCACCCTACTCCAGCCCTTTGGCTTCCCAGTAACCTCATATCTGCTTCCTTACATTATAGATCCAGATGTCCCCATCCAACAGTTCGTAACTATCGCATGTAAAACTGACTAGCAGCTCAACATCTCCTCCAAAGAAAGAAAACTGAAAGTGGGTCAGTTTCTGTTGAAGTTGCTAAAAGTGGCATGACTTATTCTTGATCAAGTTTGGAATATATTTCCTTGGAAACAGTAATTCCTGGAAGGAAAGGCACAGGACCCAAGTGATCAGTCACAGCCAGTGACTTTCCTTGCACCCACTCTTTCCACCACCACCACCTAAGTTGAATCTGGTTATACGTAGGCTTGAAATACTGCCAGCAACTTACTTTTTTTTTTCCTTAAGAGACTTTGAAGTAGAATTTTCTGTCTTACAAAAGAGAGTACTAACTGCCTATTTCTTGGCTTGCAGAGCCGAGAGTAACTTAATAGGTCCCCAGATTGTACACCACAGGGAAGAAATTACATGGTGAAATGAATACTAAGAAGTCAAAAATCAACCAATGATCAGTGTATCTCCTTCTCAAATATGTTTTCAGTAGTTTTATTAAGATATAATTTATGTGACATATTAATCAATTTTATGTTTGTAGTCCAGTGAATTTTAATAAATGTGTACAGTTGTACAACCATCACCATAGTACAGTTTTACAAAATTTCTGTCATCCCAAAAAGTTTCCCTGTGCCCATTTGCAGTCAGTCCTGACTCCAATCTCAATCCCTATACAACTACTGATCTGCTTTATGAAACTATAGTTTTGTCTTTTCTAGAATTTCATGTAAATGGAATCTTACGTAGTTCTTGCATATGGCTTTTTTCACTTGTCATAATGTTTTTGAGGTTCATCCACGTTGCTGCATGTATCAGTAGTTCATTTTTTTTTAATTTCTTAAAGTTTATTTATTTATTTTGAGAGAGAGAGAGAACACAAGTGAGGGAGGGACAGAAATAGGGGGAGAAAGAGAATCCCAAGCATGATTTGCACTGTCAGCACAGAGCCAGATGCGGGAATTGATCACATGAACTGTGATATCATGACCTGAGCCAAAATCAACAGTCAGATGCTTAACCGACTGAGCCACCCAGGTGCCCCAATAGTTCATTCTTTTTTATTGCTCAGTTGTTGAGTAGTATTCAGCAAAATGGCAACATAACATTTTGTTTAGACATTCACTACCTGATGGACATTTAGATCTTTTCCATGTTTTGTTTCCCTATTATGAATAATACAGCTCTGAACATTTACAGACAAGATTTTGTGCACACATGTTGCCATTTCTCTTGTGCAAATTCTAAGAAAGTATATTTTTAACTTGTTAAGAAATTGCCAAATTGCTTTCCAAACTAGTTATACCATTTTATATTCCTACCAGCACCACATGAAAGTTCAAGTTCCTCCACATCCTTGACAACACTGGTATTATGTCTTTTTTTACTATTGTCATTCTAGATGCTACATTACGGTATTTTGCTGTGTTTAAATTTACATTTGTCAATGACTATGTTTGCCATTTATATACCCTTTCCAACGCAGCATCTACTCAAAACTTTTGTCCGTGTTTGAAATGAGTCATTTGTTTCTATATCTTATATTATAGGAATTGGTTATATATTCTGGATACGAGTTCATTTTTTATTAATGTTTATGTATTTATTTTGAGAGCAAGAAAGAGCAAGCAAGGAGAGTCAGAGAGAGGAGGGGGAGAGAGAATCCCAAGCCAACTCCACACTGTCAGTGCAGAACCTGATGAGGGGCTCAAACCCACAAACCATAAGATCATGACCTGAGCCAAAATCAAGAGTTAAGCACTTACCTGATTGAGCCCCCCCAGGTGCCCCTGGATGCAAGTTCTTTATCATGTATGTTATTTGCAAGTTTTTTCTCTCATTCTGTGGCTTATCTTTTCATTTTTGTAATGGAGTCTTTTGAAAAGTAAAAGACCTTAATTTTGTTGAAGTCCATTTTTTTTTCTTTAATAATAGATAGTATTTTTGGCATCATATATAAGAAATCTTCGGCTAATCCAAAATTATAAAGATTTCCTTCTATGCTTTCTCTAGAAGTTCATAGCTTCCATCTTCACTTTTAGGTCTATGATCCTTTTGAGGTTAACTGGGTTTTTTGTTTATTTGTTTGTTTGTTTTAATGGTGAGAGAGGAAAGTGTCAGTCCATTTTGTTTCATATAAATATCCAGTTGTTTCATATAAATATCCATTATTTGTTTAAAAGGTTATGCTTTCTCAAGAAAAATTTTAAACAGAGATTATACTTTCTCCATTGAATTACTTTGACACCTTTGTTGAAAATCAATTGATTGGGGCACCTGGGTGGTGCAGTCGGTTAAGCGTCCGACTTCAGCCAGGTCACGATCTCGCGGTCCGTGAGTTCGAGCCCTGCGTCGGGCTCTGGGCTGATGGCTCAGAGCCTGGAGCCTGTTTCCGATTCTGTGTCTCCCTCTCTCTCTGCCCCTCCCCCGTTCATGCTCTGTCTCTCTCTGTCCCAAAAATAAAATAAATTAAAAAAAAAAAGAAAGAAAATCAATTGATCATAAATGTATGGCCTTATTTTTTTTACCACATTCTGTTCCATTGTTAATATTTACCTTTATATCTTTTTTTAATGTTTATTTATTTTTGAGAGAGAGAGTGGGAGTGGGAGAGGGGCAGAGAGAGGTGGGGACAGAGGATCTGAAGCAGCTCTGCAGACAGCAGTGAACCTGACACGGAGCTCGAATGGTGAGATCACGACCTGAGGCCACCCAGGTGCCCCTATCCTTATGTCTTGATTATGTTAGCTTTCTGGTTAGTTTTTAAATTGGTTAGTCTAAATTTTCCAGACTTGTTCTTTTTCAAGAACATTTTAGTTATTCTATATCCTTTGCATTTTCATATAAGTTTTAGGAAGAATTTGTCTATTTCTACCAAAAAAAAACACAACAAAATATGCTTGGAATTTGATAGGGATTGTATTGTCTCTATAGATCAATTTCAGAAAAACTATCTTCTTAAACAACAGGGAGGCTTCCAATCTATGAACATAATATTACCCTCTATTTATTTAGATCTTCTTTAATTTTGATCAGCTATGTTGTGTACTTCTCAGTATATGAGTCTTATACTTCTTTTGTTAAATTTAGTATGAAGTATTTTGTTCTTTTTGATGGTATTGTGAGTAGAATTGTGTTTTTTTTTAAGTTTTTATTTAAATCCCAGTTAGTTAACATACAGTGTAATATTTGTTCCAGGTATACAAGGTAGAATTGGTTTTTATTCATTTTTTGATTGCTGACAGTAGATATAAAACTGAATTTTGTATATTAATTTTATATTTTATGTAGTATTATAGCTTGTGACCATGCTAGACTTCAGTTTCCTCTTCTGGAAAATGAAGATACTGAATTTTAAAATTATTTTTAGCTAAAAGATTTAAGACCCTTGTTTTAGAATCAATAAAAGCAAATGAAGAATATAAAAAGAAGTCATCATGCCAACAGAGTCTAGAGGTTAACTACAGAAGTTAGTGTTAGAAGGTTCTAACAAATATATCTATACACCATTCATAAAAGGAAATGAACGTGGCATCACTGTAGGGTCAGAGCACACTCTGACCATTTTAAGGTTGATATCATGTGCACAGATGTCACATCCTTCCAGATGATACTGTTTGGTTATTTGTTTCTACCCCTTGAGTTAACAGTTTAGGTTTTTTCCAGAGAAATGATATAATAGTAAAGTTCAACGTTCTGTATATCCATATCAATCAGATAAAAGCTGTTGCAATCAGTCTTGCAGTTTCATCCATTTTGGAATGGATTTTTTAACACTATCAACATATCTCATACCTTAACTGTTATGCCTCACACAGGCATCTGAAAAATGAGCTGATAATGAAACAGAATATGAGAAAGATTTATATTCTGGGATGCCTTCCTAAATAACTAACACATTGGGAAAATCTGAGCAAGAGTAAGAATTTCTGTGGGTAATGAAATAGCGCATGCCCAAATTTATTTTACCACCAACAGACTTAATTATTTCTAAGGCAGAATATCAGTATATTGGTGCTACAGCTTAGATAGAATTGTGACATCCAAGAATCATAAATAATGTAACTGTTTACTTGAGTCTGAGTGCTTGCGCCCTGTGTTTAAATAAATACAAACAAGTTGTCTCTTAAGACCTACAGCTCTAAGCAAATGAAAAATATCAAGGATGCGTCAATGTTTGTTTCTATGTGTGTGTGTGTGTGTGTGTGTGTGTGTGTGTGCTGTAAAGGGAGAAGATTTTTGCTGAGCTACTTCCCAGACCTCTGAACATCTTTTTAAATAACTTTCTTTGCAGAGGAGTAATAGGGACTATGAAGAAGAATTTTTCTTTAAGGGTAACCAGGAGACAAGGATGGGTGAAATGAAGAGGACATTATTTTCTCTGCTGCTCACCACAGTCCCTCAACTTGAGCTATATTTAAGGTCCCTAAAGGCAGAGGCCTACAGAGGGAGCTACAGTGGGCACCTTGAGGCCGGGATGCCCTACAGAAATAAACAAGACTCTAATAAACACAGAAATGCCTGGCAGCTCTCCTGAAAAGCAGATTTGTTTGTGAGCCATGTGACACATCTCTGAGGACTTCCAAAAACCACAGGGGAAAGGGATTTTTCAAGGGATCAAAGTGTGGATCCATCAGTGGACATACTGAGCTAGACATGTCAATTTCACTTTGTTTTTTACAATAAATTGGTAAGGACTGGGGAAATTGGGATTTATAGGTATCTATAAGTCCCCTTTCCCCAAACCAATTGTTTATTCTTACTGCTTGTGTCCTGACGGCCCTCTAAAATTTCCAAAATAATGTAAATAATCAGCAGTCTAAACACTCCTATGCCTCTTTGTAAACAACCAAAAATATAAGGAAATAAACAATTTCCTTGTCTTTGCCAGTCTTTTTGCCCTAACTATTGCCTCCTGCTAAAATTAAGAGTAGGGAATATTAGGGGTGCCTGGGTGGCTCAGTTGGTTAAGCATCTGACTTCAGCTCAGGTCATGATGTCACAGTTCATGAGTTCAAGCCTGGAGTTGGGCTCTGTGCTGACAGCTCAGAGCCTGGAGCCTACTTCAGATTCTGTGTCTCTCTCACTCTCTGCCCCTCCCCCTCTCTGTCTCTCTGTCTCTCTCTCTCTCTCTCTAAAAAAATAAACAAATATATTTTTAAAAATTTTTAAAGAGTAGGGAATATTAATGCTGATATTTATTTTTTATCTGTAAGCTTACCTATATTTATTTCTACCTAAATATGCAGATATACACATACACATTTCTCAATCTTGCACCTCGCTTAAAGGGAATAGACACCAAAAGAATAAAACATATGGATTAGAACTTCTGGGCAGCCAAAGGTCATGAAAAAAAGAGTATGGAAAATCAAACCATGCCAACATGACTTACTTGATCCCCATAAGCACAATGACCTATGATGATAGGTTTTACCCATCCACTCACAAGTCAGGGGACCTTTTTGCAGATAATAATTTCCCTGAAGACAGTGCCGCCCAGAGTATTTCAGATGGTGCCATTTGGTGACTTCCACATTTGTTTCAACTTGAACTCCTCCACCTTCTTCTCATGGGGTGGGGGTGGGGGGGGGGCGGGGAGGGGGATGATGGTAACACACTTGACACCAACATTGTACTTCTTTATAACTTCTGCAGCATCCTTGGTGACCTGGTCATGGGTAGCATCGTGATTCTCTACACCTAAATTATAGCTGTGCAAGTCTAGTTCCAGGTAGGGACAAATTAATTTTTCTTTAATCAATTCCCAAATGATTCGTGTCATTTCATCTCCTTGCATCTCTGCCACAGAACCAACATGGATTTTTTTTTTTGAGGCATTTTGATTTCTTTTTTGTTTTTTAGAGAAACAGAGAACATGAGCAGGGGAGAAGGGCAGAGGGAGAGAGAGAGAATCTTAAGCAGGCTCCATGCTGAGCATGGAGGCCAAGTTGGAGGGGCTCAGTCTCCTGACCCTGAGGTCATGACCTGAGCCCAAATCAAGATTCAGACAGTCAGCCGACTGAACCACCCAGGTTCCCAGAGACATTTGATTTGGACTTCAAGAAACCTTTACAACTTTTAATCACCTCAACTCCTTTCAATCTTGCAGACTCAGTAGAGTCCAGATTATTTCCTACAGGGAAAGGTACGCAGGCAACAAGTCAGAGGCACCACAGCCACTCATATGCTGAAGCCCACAAGGGTCTATACTGGCAATACCAACTGGGCCCTAGCTGTTTCAGCTTCTGATACTGCCTCTGCACCAACCCAGAAGCTGGTGAGCAGAATGCTGATATTTATTGACTCAGCATGGCGTTAGGTGACTTAACAGATCTTTGAGTAGGTACTCTTATTATCCTTATGTCACAAATGAGGAAACTAAGTTGTTGAGGAATTAAGTAGCTTGCCCAGAGTCAAACGGCAAGCAAGTGGTAAAACCAAGGAGCAAAGAGAATAGCGATGAGTTTTTCCCTTACCCACTCCTGTGTTGACTGATGGCCAGTCAAAGCAGATTTCTTGCCAATGGTCTTGACTCCCTTAGAGGCTCAAGTTTCCTCATTAGAAGAAAGACGTACAGTTATAACCCTTTGTTTCTTTTTGTTCCTGTTGAAATCAATAAAAGCCTCTCAAGGGGTACCTGGTTGGCTCAGTCGGGTAAGTGTCCAACTTCAGCTCAAGTCATGATTTCACGGTTCGTGAGTTCAAGTCCTACATCAGGCTCTTTGCTGTCAGCACAGAGACTGCTTGGGATCCTCTGTCTCCTCTCTCTGCCCCTCCCTCGCTTGCTCTCTTTCTCAAGAATAATAAATAAACATTTTTTTTAAAAACCCACTCAAACATCAAGTAACAGCAATTCTACATGCCACTCTAATTCCTGCCAATTGTCCAATGTATGAATTCCAGAGGGCACTGAGCAGTGGAAATAACAAAATAGAAGGGTCTAGGGGCGCCTGGGTGGCGCAGTCGGTTGAGCGTCCGACTTCAGCCAGGTCACGATCTCACGGTCCGTGAGTTCGAGCCCCGCGTCGGGCTCTGGGCTAATGGCTCGGAGCCTGGAGCCTGTTTCCGATTCTGTGTCTCCCTCTCTCTCTGCCCCTCCCCCGTTCATGCTCTGTCTCTCTCTGTCCCAAAAATAAATAAAAAACGTTGAAAAAAAAATTTAAAAAAAAAAAAGAAGGGTCTAAGTAATTTAAAACAGTCTGTAACCCATGCCAGTTTATGCCAAAAACCTTACATTAAAAATAATAATAATAGGGATTTCCGGCTGAATCAGTTGGTGGAGCATGTGACTCTTGATCTTGGTTGGGGTGGTAAGTTTGAGCTCCACATTGGGTGCAGACTTTACTTTAAAAAAATAATGATAATGATAATAATAATAATAATAATGATGATAATGTCCATTAAGCATTGAAACAGAGTTTAAGATTAAAAAAGAGAGAAGAAGGGTAGAGGGGCACCTGAGTGGCTCTGTCGATTGGGCGTCCGACTTTGGCTCAGGTCACGATCTCATGGTTTATGAGTTCGAGCCCCTCATTGGGCTCACTACTGTCAGTGCAGAGCCTACTTCAGATCCTCTGTCCCCATCTCCCTCTGCCCCTCCCCTGCTCTCTCTCTCTCTCTCTCAAAAACAAATAAACATTTAAAACAAAAACTTTAAAAACAATTTTTAAGAAAGGGTAGAGAGATACCCTTCTTCACAGAACACCATTGGCACCTTGAGGAGTCCCACTTAATACTCAGGGGAAATCTTGGCCATGTGTTTTTCAAGAGAGGATGCACTACCTAAGTATTACACAGCAAGACGTGCTTTAACAGGAGAAAAAAATGGCAGCCACTACATGGTGGCTGAACAGACTTGTTTGCCTCTCAATCCCTCTCTTTCACACACACACACACACACACACACACACACACACACACGGGTCCTGTAATTTTGCATGCCATAGCATATATTCAGTATAGCATAGAATAAAGCTTACAAGACTGAGAGTAAAAGTGCTAGTCTTGGCCCTGCCTTGTCACCTGGAGTAAGTTAATTAACTCTCTCTGGGCCTTAGCTTCCTATTTCCTTAAAAGAGGAAATTGGACCAGATAATATTTTTTAAACTCTTACAGCTCTAACCATCTCTAATGTTCAGAGAACCACCCCGTTCCCTCTTTGCCAAGAGAATGGTAATGTATCTCTTAAAAGAACTCTGATTCAGTCTAAAGTATATTTCATTCTCCGAACGCTCTAAATGAATGTTTAAGATATTCCTTTTTCTCTCTCTCTCTTTTTTTTTAAGAAAGTGCTTCTTGCCCTTCAAGCAAAAGAAAACTCTGTTCTAATCTGTTAGCTGGCCCTCTTCAAGGCACAAAGCATCCCTAACTTCTAACCTTGGCATGGCTCTTGTTTTTTTTTTTCTTTTCCTATTGTCAAAGCTCTCGAAAGTCTTGTTTGCAGAATAATGAAGAAAGCATCGCTGTCTGCAAGACTGCTTGTCACCTCTGAATATACTCCATCAACATGCTGCCACTTCGTCTTGTTTAGAATCATCGACTGCTTTGTAGAAGGACACCAATGTCCACATCTATCTCCTTGAGACAGGCAGAGGAACGAATCCTTTTTCCTGTCTCAAAAAAGAGCTGACAAGCTTTTAGTAGTGTTTATCTTCACTGAAGGGTGATAACCTTGAAAATGAAAGTTAAAAAAGACTGATACAATTAGGTACACAGTTTTCTCCATTCTGTATCACGATCGGTTTTCTTGTATAGTTTACCACGTCCAAGTTTTTTATTGCCCACATTGATTTGTGTAAAACTAAATGTAAAGTTACATTTCATTTATAAAATACAAGTGCATGATGCTGTGAGTCTTTTGCAAAATGATAATTCCTCTTTTAAGCCTAAAATGAGTTACAAATATATTCCTTTTCATTTTTTTTGATGTAAGCTCTACGCCCAACAAGGGGCTTGCACTCATCACCCTGAGATCAAATCTCATGCTCTGTGGACTGAGCCAGCCAGGAGCCCCAAAAATATAATCCTTTTAATATTTTCCGTCCTTTCCACTACTCTTCCCATATTACCCATGCCATTTTTTCTCTTCTTTTGCATTCCTGGACCCCGTGTTATGTTATATTTACAGAGTGTTGAGACTTCCCTAAATAATTTTCCTGAATGTAGGCAAAATATCAGAATTCTAATTAATTACATTGCATCAACTCAAGGGCAGTAATAGTTGGATTTGATAATTTCATTAATAATTTTTTGCACAGATTGAATGTCTTTATCCCCTCAAAACTCATATGCTGAAATCTTAATCTCCATTGTGATGGTATTAGAAGGTGAGGGCTTTGATAGGCGATTAAGTCTTGAGTCAAAATGAAGATGACCATGTACCTAATTGTATTTGTCTTTTTTCGCTTTCATTTTCAAGGTTATCACCCTTCAATGAAGATAAACACTATAAAAGCTTGTCAGATCTTTTTGAAACAGCTAAGCACTCATGAATGGGCTTAGTGACTTTATCAAAGAGAACCCAGAGAATTCCCTCCCCACCTCCACCAGGTAAGGACAGTGAGATGACCCTCTATGAATCAGGAACCAGGTTCTCACCAGCCACCAAAACTGCTCGTGCCTTGATCTTGAACTTCCCACCCACCAGAACTATGAGAAATAAGTGTCCATTGTTTATAAGCCACTCAGTCTATGGCTTTTTTGTTATAGTGGCCCAAACGAAGACATGTGTGTATTAGGGTTCCCTTGTGACCTGGATCGTGCCCACTACTGGAGTTCCAACAGCAAGAATATGTTTGGCAAGCTGGTAACTTGACGCTCCAGAATCCTGTTTGCACGAGGGACTCCCAGGGGCTCAGGAAGTAGCTCCTACTAATAGAGGAGGAATAGGGCACAAAGCTTTGGCTATCAGAGGAGAGCTGGGTGCTAGTCCGGTGTCGCGCCTGTTGCTATTTTGTCTCAGGGCAGGCTCCCCAAGGTTTCGAGTCTGAGGCACAGAGGGAGAAGATTCCAGAAACAAAAACAAAGCCTAACTCAAACAGAATGATATCGTTTCCCATTATGCAGCAGAGAAAGATGCAGCTGTGGCCTCTGGAGTCTCCTGATTCAGCTGCAGTGGTTCCTGGTGAATGACTGACAGCAGATTGCGGAGAGGGGCAGCAGCTTCCAGCAGGCATAAACTGGGGCCAAGAGCACATGAATCCTCCCTGGGGACTCACAGACACATCGAAGGGTCATTTTGAAGGCTCTGAAGTCCAGCACTTCAGAGCCAGGAAGGGGAATCCTCTATGGCAGTCCCACTACTCTCCCCTCTCTGCTACTGCCACCTGCCATTCCTGCACGCCTGTCTCCGTGGGTAAGCTTAGCCACTCCGGGATCTGCGGGAAACTAGCCAGCAGGGGCCTTGGAGGCCAGATTCACAGCGGTTCTCCCGTCTCTCTGCAGCTAGCTGGTAATGCCAGGGCTCTGAGCACCAGCAGAGTCAGTGTCCGCCCATGGCCACAGTTGAATGTTGCTTCTTGTTCTCAGTGGGAGCCAAGTAGAGATGAAATACTCTTGTAGGCTTAATCTGGCCCGCAGGCCGTATTTAGCCACCCCTGCTCTCGCCTTAAATTCTTTCACAGAGATACAAGAATGTCCAAAAGTTACACTACCTGGTCTTGGCTCAGAACTTGGTATTACACCTTAAGTGTGTTATCCTAATAAAATGCATGCCATCTCATGTTCCTTTCCGTACTTCTTGTACAGAGCTAATGATCTTATACAGGGAGGTCTCTCTTTGGTATGAATTGTTTTTCTTTTTTTTATCTTTACATCTCCCACCTTCACAAAATAATTATTAAGTGTAATAGATATGCCAGGCAGTAGCTTTAAACAATGTAAATTATAGCTTTCCCTAAAACAGCACACTCTAAAACACAAAAATATTGAGATTTCATAACAAAGTTGTAAGATGCTTGGAACAGTAGCACAGGGCTGGACATAGAGTAACATTGCTCACTAAGTACTTTTTGAGTTGAATTTTGATGAATGAAACGAAATGAAATGTTTCTTTGGTTGGTTGGTTTGCTAAGAGCAAAGCAGTGTCATATACTTGAAGGAGCTTGAGAGAAGCTTCTTGAAGAAGTCATAGATTCCAATCCTACCTTCTTTGCAAAAACGTTGTTAAAAAGAAACAATAGGCCAAAATTGGAGTCACTTTTGCTAAGCCCCCTACCTTAACTGTAGGTTCAGCCCCTACCAGGAGTGGAATTTTAAACCAATCAGTCTGGAATTTCCTGGTCAACATTAGTGAGGTGATCTGCAAGAACCCTCGCCTATCCGTCCTAAGGGAAGGTGACCTTGCCTGAACCAATCCTTTTATTTCTTTTGTCAATAACTTCCTTGCCCGCCTCTTTCTGCCTATAAAAGCCTTCCATTTTGTAGAAGTCCTCTGGAGCACCTTCTAGTTGTTAGATGGGATGCTGTCTGATTCGTGAATCATGGATAATGCCAATTAGATGTCTAAATTTACTTGGTTGAATTTTTGTTCCTTAACAGTATATAACCTTGGGAAAAATCATAAAACAGAGATAATAAACTATCTCTCAGGGATGTTGTAATGAAAGTTAGATAAGTATGTAAATCGTCTAACATGTTTGGTTCAATAGAAGCTAACTTTTTTTTTTTTTGAAGTCATAAAGAATAGCTTTATGGCTATATGCAGTGAGGATTAAAAGGTCAGCATCTGTCACTTTTCTGAGCTCTTATCTGAGAGCAGATAATGGCTGCTGGCAGAGTCTCTGTAAGAGGTTTCTCCTATTTGGAAACTGAATGTCAGTTGCAGCGTAAAAATGAAAGTTCTTGATGGTGCCTGAGGCTTGGATGCCAATGATAATTCACAGAAATATCAATGTCCCATTTTACTATCAAAGAGAATTTGTAGGGAGTCCCTTGTTTAAATATGGCACGTAACACTTGGCCCAGAACAGGAAGGACAGTGACAGTGAGACTACCCCCATATTCCAGGGTCAAGTTTAGCCCACTGGATAAGTCATGACCTCTATCCACCTTAAGCAGCCCATTGTGCAGACAGCTCTGGACTCACCTAAGGTCTAAAACCATAGGATCTGGCACCAAGTTTCACCCCTTCTGTGCTATGTGGTCTGAGACAAAGTACTTCAGCTCATTGAACCTCAGTTCCCTCATCTGTGAAATGGAAACAATTCTTGTTCTTCCTACACTGTTAATTTATTGATTGTTACCATCACTTGATCTGCCCTAGCCCCACCTATTTTGTTTGAAATTAGTGAGTGTCTGCTCAGTGCTATGTAAGGAATTAATTTGAGGTAATTGCATGTAATCTTTATATCAAGCTAATGAGGTGACTGTGATTCCCATTTTATAGATGAGAAAATTGTAACTCGGAGAGGTTAATTAATTTACACACCTGGTTAGTGGCAGAGAGGGAATCCAACTTCAAAATTCATGGGCTAAGCTATTATTCTAAGCTGCCTCTTGGAAATTAAGTAGCATTTGGATGTCCAGCACTCATTCAATAGACCTATATTAAGGACTAATTCCTTCTTCAAGGAGATGACCTCCAAAATCATAGTTTAGAGATGTGCAGGGGCAAATTGCCATTCTTATCCACCCCAGAAATGTCAACTGAACCCTAGGTCTCCAGCCAGGGAGGGTAATTTCCTGACAGGATATGACACCACAAGAGACACACCCACAACTTGAGTCACCCATGGATTCAGGTGGGCTAGAGATAATTCGTCTGTCTCACCAAAAGCCGACACTCTTCTGGTTTGTAAGCACCTCCCCCTCTATTTCCACTGAAGGAACATCAAAGAAGAAGATGGAAAAAAAACCACTTATTTGCTTAATTTCCTTTAGTCAGAAAGAAAATTGCATTTTGCTGTTCTCAAATCGACAAATCTAATGCTGCACTGCAAAAAGTAAAACATTTCTTAAGGTACAAAAATGATAATATGTGTTTATCAGGCTTTCTTACCTGTATGCATTGCACTACGGTATTCATTGCTTCCAGAGTTAGAGCCTAGATCTTCAAACTCCAGAGTTGTCTAATGCCATTTTACATAAAAGGACTAGACTGGAAGTCAGGGATTCTCACTCCCAGTTCTGTGCCCTTCTTTAACTCTGCTAGTTTTAATTCCCTGACTAAAGGAGAAGAATCTTGTCCTTCTTTCTTCCTTTCTGCCAAATTCCTATTGATTGGTTGGTGATGAGCTGGTAAAAGCTTGATGAGAATGCCATCTAGGCCTTCAGTGTCAAGATCAAGGGAGCTTATAAAGAGATGCCTTTCATCTTTTCCTAAAGTCAGTGCCTCAGGTAATCACTTCTTGTCCAGAGGCAATGAGTCCCCCAGATGAGATGCCGGTGACTCAGGGAACTCTGGCCCCAACTTTGTCAGCTCATTAAGGATACAGCCTACCACAAAGTGACTTTTGAACACACTAAGTAGGAAGAATCAGACGGTTTCTACAGTGACAGGGTCAGCTAGATCAGAGCCTGAGCCTTGAAATAAATCAGATATTGAAGAAGTAAACAACAAAAGGAGCTGAAGGCAGATTGGATACAGACGTGGTGCTTTTATCTGTCAGCCAGCAAGCCACCAACTTTCTCTTTTGCAAACGGACGGACGTGGTGTTTCTGCTTCACCATCTTATCACTTTGTGGGGTACTTGCCCACTTCCCTTGCTGGTCTGTGAGCTCTTGGAAAGCAAGGACTCTGTTATGCATATTTTTATTTCATAGTTTGAAGCCCATTGCCTTTTATATAGTGGGTATTTGATGTATGAGGAAGTAAAGGAACAAAGGAACAAAAACTCTGTGTCCTGTGTCCTGAAGAAATTTATAAAGAAAACTCTGCCCTTCTCCCCGACTATTTAAAACCTCAATAGACAAAAATGAACAATTATTCGATTGAAGAAATGGGGAGAATGGGGAATAAGAGAGATGAATATAAAGAAAGTAATAAACATTTGTTTAGAGGCTACCTTGTGTCAAACGCTGTAGCAGGTAATTTGCATATGTCCCTCTCAGCGAATCCTTTCAATAACACCATGAGTCAGATATTCATATTCTTCTTCTTTTATAGATAGATAGAGAAAGTGGGGCTCAGAGAAACTAAATAACTTGTTCAAAGTCATGCAGCTGGTGACAGAGTTGGAATTCAAACTACTTACTGCAAAGCCCATATTCTTTCATTTGATCAAGCTGGTTACCATAAGCAAAAATAGAAATCTATAGCCATAATTAACAGCATTCTAGCAGAAAGCATTTCTGTCATGCTAGCACCACTAACACTCCCCTCTTCTCCAATTGACATCCTTTTTTTTTTTAATTTAGAACTAATTTGTAATTTCTGCTTCTAGTAAGGATGGAATAACAGGGAACTAATTTACCCTCCTGAATTAAACAACCAAAAAAAAAAAGTAAAATATATAAGTATAGTAAATAACAGTTTTCAAGATACTGGGCACCGGGCAATGAAGTATAGTGACCCCTGAGTGATGGGAAACAAATGATGTGAGCCCCCCAGCTGTCCTGACTTACTACTGTGAGAGAATTTCCAAGCCATGGCACGAAGAGAGAGTATCCAGGCACCACACGGTGAATGACCTGAGTTGAAAACACAGAGCTAAGAGTCCGCGAAGATTCAAGACAGGTGGAGTTTACAGGGAAGTATGCCAGAGAGGAGAGAGCTACACAAAGAGAGGACTCTAGAGATTTGCAGAGGAGCCCTCTTGAGAATTTAGCAGGGTACTGATCGTGCAGACATGTGAAGAAATTATTCCTGGCCAGGAAGGAGCCATCCAAGAGGATTAAAGAGACGGGTCCAGCAGTCACGCAAGACCAAGAGTCACCTATATTTCCAACCAGAGTGGATAAACCTCATGATTCATGAGGTTTTGGGTAGACTACTCATTGGGTAGCCTTACCTCAGTAGTGGGGAATAATTATACCTATACTAAACACTTTACTGACCTCGTAAACAAATCTTAAAAAACAACACCCAAAAGGATCAGATTGTTTTTCAAGTAACTTAACTGCATTCCAGAATAAAGTTCAAGAATATTTATAGGAATACAATAATACATAACACCACACAGTAACATTCACTGTGTGGTATTGTTCACCATCCAGTTATTCAGACAAGCAAACAAGCAAAACAGTAGTAGGAAAGCACAATCTATAATAAGTAGAAAATTACCAATCAATACCAACCTACAACTGGCACAGATGCTAGAATTAGCAGAAAAAAATACAATAAAACAATTATTATTACTATGCTCCAGATGTTGAAAAAGTTAAGTAGAAATATGGAAGATACAGAAAAGAATCAAATCAAACTTTTAGAGATAAAAACTATGCTTTCTGAGATTTTTTAAAAATACACTGAAAGGGCGCCTGAGTGGCTCAGTCAGTCAAGCATCCAGCTTCGGCTCAGGTCATGATCTCACAGTTCACAGGTTCCAGCCCCACATCAGGCTCTGTGCTGACAGCTCAGAGCCTGGAGTCTGCTTTGGATTCTGTGTCTCCCTCTCTCTCTGTCCCTCTCCTGCTGGTGCTCTGTCTCTCTCAAAAATAAACAAAAACATTTTTAAAAATTAAAAAAAAAATACACTGAATGTGGAGCACCTGGATGATGGATCCAACTCTTGATTTTAGCTCAGGTCATGATCCCAGGGTTGTTGGATGGAGTCCTACATTGGGCTCTGCACTAATGGAGCCTGCTTAGGATTTTCTCTCTCTCTCCTTCTGCCCCTCTCCCCCACTCACATTCACTCTGTCTTTCTAAAATAAAATAAATGAATAATTAATTAAAATACACTGAATGGAAGCCCCTGGGTGACTCAGTTGGTTAAGCAGCCAGCTCTTGGTTTCAGCTTAGGTCAGGATCTCACAGTTCGTGAGTTCAAGTCCTGCATTAGGCTCTGACCTGACAGCATGGAACTTGCTTGGGATTTCTTTTTCCCTCTCTCTCTGTCTTTCCCTGGCTTGTTCTCTCTCTCTCCCTCACAAAAAAATAAATAAATAAACATTAAAAAAAATACACTGAATGAGGTTAAGAGTACATTAGAAATTGCAGAAGAAAATATTAATGAACTTGAAGACATAACAATTAAAACTATCAAAAGGTAACGATTTTTTTTTAAAGGATGTTTTGGGGCACCTGGAGTCTCATTCAGTTAAGTGTCTGACTCTTTTTTTTTAAATGTTTATTTATTTTTGAAAGAGAGAGAGAGAGAGAGAGAGAGCAAGTGGGTGAAAGACAGAGAGAAGGAGACATAGAATCCAAAGTACACTCCAGGCTCTGAGCTATCAGCACAGAATCCAATGTGAACACACAAATCACAAGATCATGACCTGAGCTGAAGTTGGTTGCTCACCAGACTGAGCCACCTAGGCACCCCCAAGCCTCTGACTCTTGATCTTGGTTCAGGTCACGACCTCACGGTTCATGAGATGGAGCTCCAATTCGTCTCTGCACTGAGTGTGGAGCCCGCTTGGGATTCTCTCTCTCCTTCTCTCTATGCCCCTCCCCCACTCACATGCACAATCGCTCTCTCTCTCTCTCTCTCTCTCTTTCTCTTTCTCTCTAAATAAAGAAATAAACTTTTTTAAAAAAAAAGGATTTTTAAAAATGAAAATAGAATCACTGAGCTATGGGACAACTTCAAGAAGACTAATATACATATTATTGGAGTCCCTGAAATAAGAGTATGTGAAAAACTATGAAAGGAAATAATGACTGAAATTTTTCAAATTTGAGAAACAATAAACTCATAGATGCAAGAACTCAATGAAATTCAAATACAAGAAACATGAAGAAAACTGTACCAAAATGCATCATAATCAAATTTCTCAAAATAAATGATAAAGAGAAAAATCTTAGGGGCACCTATGTGGCTCAGTCAGTTGGGCATCCAACTCTCGATCTTAGCTCAGGTTACGATCTTGTGGTTCATGATTCAAGCCACACATGGGGATCGACTCTGACAGCAGGAAGCCTGCTTGGGATTCTCTCTCTCTCCTTCTCTCTCTGTCCCTCTCCTGCTTACACTATCTCTCTCAAAATAAATAAATAAACATTTTTTAAAGGGAAAGATCTTAAAAAAGGGAGAGAAAAAGATACATTATGTACAGAAAAGCAAAATAAAGATGACACCAGATTTCTCCTCAGGAATAATGCAATCCAGAGGACTGTAGAGCAATTTTTTTTTTAAATACTGAAAGCAAAAAGGTCAATCTAGAATTATACATTCAGTGGGAATATCTTTCATAAGCAAAGACCAAATAAAGACTTTTTGAGACACACAAAGCTGAAAGAATTTATCACCAGCAGATTCACACTCCAACAAATGTTATTGGAAGTCCTTCCTGCAGAAGGAAATGATACCAGCTAGAAATACACACCTGCACAAATTAACAAAGAGCACCAAAAATATATTTACATGGGTAAATATGTAAGGCATATTTCTTATGATTTCTATCTCTTAAAAGACAGTTGTTTGTTCAAGTTATAGTAGTAATGTTATGGGTTTTATAAAGCACATAAAACTAGAACACATGAAGCTAATAACAAAGGCTAGCAGAAGAGGAAAAGAAATACACTGCCGTAAGATTCTTAAACTATACTTGAAGTAGTATAATATCACTTGAACTTAAACTACAATAAGGTAAAGAAGTATAAGCTCCACGACCCTATAGCAGACATGAAAATAACAAAGCAAACTATAGCTAATACACCAACAAAGAAAATAAAATGGTATTTGTAATATTTGCACTCCAATGTTTAAAGCAGCTTTGTTCACAATAGCCAAAAGGTGGAAACAGCTTTTCCACCAACAGATGAATGGATAAACAAATTGTGGTGCACACATACAATAGAATATTAATGATCCTTAAAAATGAATAAAATTCTGATACATGCTACAACATGGATGGACCTTGAAAATATTACAGAAAGTAGATGATCCAGAAACAAAAGGGTAAATACTATATAGTTCCATTTATGTGACATACCCAAAACAGGCAAATTTGTAGAAACAGAAAATAGAGTAGACTTTACCAGGGACTAGGAGGAGGAGAGGGCCAGGGGAAGTTATTGTTAAATGGGTACAAAGTTTTCGATAGAGATAATTAAAAAGTTCTGGGAATGGGGGCGCCTGGGTGGCTCAGTCGGTTAAGCATCCGACTTCAGCTCAGGTCACGATCTCGCGGTCCGTGGGTTCAAGCCCCGCACCGGGCTCTGGGCTGATGGCTCGGAGCCTGGAGCCTGCTTCCTATTCTGTGTCTCCCTCTCTCTCTGCCCCTCCCCCGTTCATGCTCTGTCTCTCTCTGTCTCAAAAATAAATAAATGTTAAAAAAAATTATAAAAAAAAAGTTCTGGGAATGGATAATGATGATGGTTGCAAAACATTGTGCATATACTTAATGACACTGAATTGTACACTTAAAAATAGTTTAAAAAATGAAGCGCCCTGGCTAGCTCAGTCAGTAGGGCATGAAACTCTTGATCTCAGGATCATGAATTCCAGCCCATGTTGGGAGTAGAGATTACTGTAAGAAATGGTTAAAATGGTAAAATTTATGTTATGTATACTTCACCACCATGAAAAACAGATGGAAAAAATGGTATAAAATTTCAATTAAAAGGAACTTATTTAGATCCTATGGATTTTGCCTTACTCATGGCTTTAATTTTTAGTTACTCTTTGAAACCATTTATCTTTTAATTTACAGAAATGATTTTTTCCTTCTAACATCATTTTCTGTGATGCTTATTCATCGACATCACAGCAAGGGACAATGTACTCCTTTGACTGTCTTCCATACTAAACTCAGCCAAGGCCAGCAGTTGGACTTCTGGATCATAAATCTTAAAGTTCAGTTCTTTCAGAACGGATGCCCTTCCTGTCCCCTCTAAGGTCTTGGTTTCTCAAGAACACTATATTGCTCCTTGAAGATCCAAAATCACAGTCCACTCTCCCTCCTCCTGGGGAATCCACTCACCAGGAGTCAGGCAGATGTTCCTTTATATCTTTCAAATAAAATATTTCCAAGCCTACCTCCTTATCCAAACAACAATGTCACCAAGCCTCCTTTTCAGTCTTCAGAGTGGCTAACTTAAGTGTTTTCAGAGAACTTGACCACCCTCACAAAAGAGCTAATTCAGCGATTCAGAGGTCAATTCCTTTCTTTGTTTGTTTGTTTTTTAATGTTTATTTATTTATTTTGAGAGAGAGAGTATGAGTGGGGGAAGGATAGAAAGAGAGTGACAGACTCCCAAGCAGATTCCACACTGTCAGAGTGGAGTGGATTCCACTCCAAGTGGATTCCACACAGTGCAGAGCCTGATGCAGGGGTCTATCCCATGAACCATGAGATTATGACCTGAGCAGAAATCAAGAATCAGACGCTTAACCAGCTGAGCCACCCTGGCACCCCAAGGTCAGTTCCCTTCTTAAGAGAGGCTAAAATAAATCTTTAATGTTTTTATTTATGTTTGTGAGAGAGAGAGAAAGCACCGGTGGGGAAGGGGCAGAGATCAAGGCAGATAGACATTCTGAAGCCAGCTCTGTACTGACAGCCAAGAGCCCAATGCAGGGCTCAGACTCACAAATCATGAGACCATGACCTAAGGTGAAGTTGAACACTTAACTGACTGAGCCACTCAGGTGCCCCTAAAGTAATTTTTTGACACTCCCTTGCCAGTGAAACACACACACACACACACATACACACACACCAAATCTAGTTTGGAAAAGAGCAAATTTCTATGCTTGAAAATTAATTAAGGTCCTTATTAATCATGAAAAGAAGAGGTATGCAAACAGATAATCATTCTCTAACTGGCCATAATGCCTTAAGACTAAAACCAGAGGCACCTGGTTCTAGTCTAAAGAATAATAATTTACCTCAAATAATTCAACTCAGCTGCTAGTCAATGTATTTCATTCTAGAAACAAGAAGGTATAGTTCTTTACCTTCCTGTGTTACCACTGTATGTATACCTAATCAATTTATCTCAACAAATATTTATAGAGTCACTGTACTAGGCACTAGGGATACAAAGGTTAGCTCCTTTGCCAAAGGGCTCATAACCTGATGGGAGAAATAGATTTTTTAAGATAATAAAGAAAGAAAGAAGAAAGAAGAAAGAAAGAAAGAAAGAAAGAAAGAAAGAAAGAAAGAGGGAAAGAAAAGGCAATAGGTCAAAGTGTGTTACAGGAATATAGTGTAATACAGAGAAGAAATGATTCACATGATGAAAGTTTTTGATCTCAAAAAAACATTAACACTAAGTTATGCATTAGCTGGATGAACAGCAGAATGAGAATAAATGCAGTAAGAGTGTGAGCAACAGTGTGAGGAAAGTGCATAAAACCAAATCTTGATGTTTTTATATCTTTTCAGCTTTTTTATTTAGATTTCTGGGCTTGATTTGAAGCATGTAAATGGTGGTAATAAATGAATAGATAAATGACTACTGTCATTTCATTTTCTAAATTTTTTTTAATTACTTGTGAGCTTTATCTTACCCATCATTTATCTTTATACCCGAGAAAGTGTAACTATTGAACCAATGTACTCAAACGTGGAATTACTCAATATTCAACAGCCACCCAAATTGCCAGCAAAGGATCTAAGTTGAATATTCAGTCTCTATTAATAATAATACAAGTCAGTTCATTAAAATTGCTATAAGTTTTAGTGGGGAAAAAATTTTATCCATTTTTCTTTTCCAGTGCTGGTTTTCTTCCTTAAAGTGAATAGTCCATAAAATCAACGGCAAAGAGGAGCACCTGGGTGGCTCAGTTAGTTGTGTCCAACTCTTAATTTCAGTTCAGGTCATGATCTCACGGTTGTGAGATCGAACCCCATGTTGGGCCTCATCTCCACACTGAGCATGGAGCCTGCTCAGGATTCTCTCTCTCTCCCTCTGTCCCTCTCCCCAGCTCATTCTCTCTCTCTCTCTCTCAAATTAAATAAACATTTAAAAAATAATACTAAAAAAAAAAAAATAAACAAAGGCAAACAAAGAGAAAACTATGCCCATTAATGCATTGAATGAATCATTATAATTCAGATCATAAATGATAGTTTTTTAATTCTGGAGAAGAAAATTCTAAATGGGCCAGAGTATCAAGTAAGTTTCTTAAATAAAGCAATCCTAATTTACCATAATTGGTGCTTTTTTTAAAAAAGTAATTAAAAGTAATCATTTCCTACCAGTTATTTTTTAAAAATATATTGTTTTTATTTATTTAGTCAATTATTCATTCCTTCATTTATTCATTTTTTTAATAACTTTTTATTGAGGGTCAATCTTGTGCCAAATGTTCTAAGTGCTAAGGCTCTGGAATGGAACAAAATTATGGCTCTGACCATAGAACTTATATTCTAGTGAGAGAGATAAATAACCCAATTGTAAATATGTAGGGGCACCTGGATGGCTCAGTCAGTTAAGCATCTGACTTTGGTTCGGGTCACAATCTCACCATTCATGGATTTGAGCCCCAAGTCGGGCTTGGTGCTGACAGCTCAGAGCCTGGAGCCTGCTTTAGATTCTGTATCTCCCTCTCTCTTTGCCCCTCCCCTGCTCACACTCTCTCTCAAAAATAAATAAATATTAAGCTTTTTTTTTTTTTTTTTTTTTTTTCAAAAAAAGACATAAATATGTAATGCCAGATGGTGGTAAGCACTATGGAAAGAAAATGTAAAGCATGACAAGGAACATAGAGACGGTTGGGGACTTACAAATACAATATCAGATACAGATATACACAGATAGCAATACAGCATTACGTGAATAAGAACCTGAAGAAGTAAAGGAGAAATTCATGTAGATATTCCAGAAGGAGGAAAGGCCAATGCAAAGCTCTGAGGTAGGACATATCTGGCCCATTCAGAGAAGCAGAGAGAAGCCAACAGAGCAGGAGGGAAGGAAAGTGACAGAAAGAGTAGTTACGACAGAAGTTGTTAGATGTAGAGGGGCATGGGAGACCAAAATGGAGTGCCTTGTGGGCCATTGTAAGAACCTTGGCTTTTATTGTGAGTGAGATAGAAGTCATTGGAGAGTTCTGAAGGAAAAACCGGTAAGATAATAGAAGAACCAAGAGAGTGGTTTATCTCCAAAGCAAAGAAAGTGAGGTTCTTCAAGAATGAGAGAGAGATCAACCGTATCCGGCCATCAAGTAAGTTGAGGACTGAGAATTAACCATCTGATTTGACAAGAAGGGGGATCAGTAGTGACGCTGTGAAGAACGATGTCAATGTCATGGTAAGAGCAAAAATCTGGAGCAAGTTTAAGCATGAAAGGGAAGAATAAGAATCAGATATTTTTGAAGACGTTTGTTACAGAAGGAATAAGGCAGTATCAAAAGGGAGATACAGGGTCAAGAGAGGTTGGGGGGGGTTGGTTAGTAGGAGAAATTATAACTTGTTTCATGTTAAATCATTACAAGTCACAAATTATAAAACTCTTCAATGACAACATAGATTCAATGAATTTGTCTGTGTTTTCAGAATTCTTTTGATGTACCGATATGACTCACCTCTCAATATTCTATTGGCTTATAGAGTTTGTACTTCATAACATAAGAAACATATATTCTACTGGTTTCTTCTAGATCGTTTAATATGTTGTCTGCTCTGGAATCATCAATAAAGACCTGAAAATTAGAGATGTGCTGTGGGGGAGTGGGGGGCACATGTGAAAGAGAGACAAAGAGTTGGAAAGCAAAGTGCATATTACTTAAAATTTGATATTTGTAATCCTTTTTGGTCAAACTTCTAAAAAAGAAATTGATCAAACAGGAGAATAAATAGTTCACCCAGAAAATTAGATTAAAGTTTCCTTTTTCGTGCAGCTATTTATTATTCCCTTTAATCTCCTTGATCTTTTCAAATTAACACCCTCCAAAATTAAATTTACTTTAGACATGCATAATTTCTAGGTTTTGATCCTAGTCATTTTCTCTGCAGATTTTTGAAAGAAATTGATGAAATCTGTGAGTATGGATCAGTTGTGTGACCAGACCCTCTTAAAAGGCTAACAAGTTTTCAAATGAGCAGAATTAATTTATATTTAGAGAAACAGATTGAGCAATGTGACCTTAAATGTGTCTTTTTCTTTCACATATATAAATTATATGTGGAATAAAAAACAGCACTCATGTGGGTTTTGTTTAATTTGGTGTTTGGGACTTTTTTGTTGGTCTGAGATATATTTGCACATTATTGTTCTGGGGCTACGGTTTTAAGAAAAATCATTGTAGACTTTCTCTTTAGAAGTCATGATTTATATGCAATTTGTATCCATTGACATTCTTAAACTTGTCTTTTTATTAAAGAAAAAGTGTTAAGATGAGTAATCGGAAGAAAACGATTTTTATTTATTATTATAGGGTACAAGCGAATTAGAAAAAAAGCCCCTCATCTTTCTTTTGCAAGAATTAAAGAAACATTTCAGGACCTTTTTGTTGTTGTTGTTTCTTTTTCATCTCTCACTATTAATGACATAGACATTGAAATACAGGTGGGTGTTTAACTACATTTAGATGATAACAGTGATGATGATGATGGTGGTGATGATGATCATGGTAGTAGTAAATATGCAACTGGACTTTCTTCTTTTTAAAAAACATTTTTTTAATGTTTATTTTTAACAGAGACAGAGAGACAGAGAATGCATGAGTGGAGGAGGGGCAGAGAGAGAGAGGGAGACACAGAATCCAAAACAGGTTCCAGGCTCTGAGCTGTCAGCACAGAGCCCAACGCAGGGCACGAACTCACAGACCGCAAGATCATGACCTGAGCTGAAGCTGGACGCTTAACCAACTGAGCCACCCAGGCGCCCCTGGGCTTTCTCTTTCATAATTGGGTTAAGGCTGGTATTTTCCCGAAAACCATAAGAACTAAGCAACTCTGGGACTTCATCGAGTATCATAAAGTAGCTTCCAGTCATTCTGCTTGGCCCAGAAAAGCTATTCAGAGGCTATTCTTGCCTCAGTGCAGGTCTAGAAGGAAAATAAAGCTTAAAAAGGAAAGTTCAATTCATTTTTTTTTTCTGCACCCTGCCACACAAACAGCTGGGTAAGTTTGAGAATGTAAATGTTTTTGACCTAAAATTCATCCGTATCTTCCATTCTTGAAGATCATTAGAAAAAAATAACCACTCAATAGACCTTGCTGGATGAACCCCAACACTGTTAGTACTACATTCATATTGGTGTTATGATATATAGATAAATTATTTCTAGAAATAGGCTATTACTTGCATAAATAGGCTCTTATTTTATATAAGTTTTATCTCTAAATATAGATTAATATATCTATAGCTAAATACAGAGAAAGAGATCGTTTGATTTTTAAAAATTAGGAATCAGGGTTTGTAGATTCAGTTGCAACCCTGCCACATACTGTGACCTTGAGCAAATTAGTTAACCTCCTGGTGACTTAATTTATACATCTACAGAAGAGTAAATTACCACCTATGTTATTTACAGAGAGGATGAGGATTTACTTAACGTAGTAATTAGTAGGACTCTATTATTTTGGTAAAATTCTAACTCAGCTGGAAATCTGCACAGATTTAATTTATGGCAAATCTTAATGCTGAAATAACTACTAATGTATTTTTTTTAAAGGAACTATCCAACTGTAAAATTGGCAAAATGTTTCCCTTGGGCTAGACAAGTGAGTTTACTTTGTTGAAGCAAATCAGTGCATTGGATCAGACTACAGGACTAGAGAGTTCAAGGTCACAGGAGTAGCTCCTAAATTGACACTTTCACACACACAGAAAACCTATCTGAACCATGACTTGTATCCCTGATCACATCTTCATCTACTGCTCTATAGTGTATGGCATAGGTCACCAAGGAATCTGTCCAAAGAAGGTAGATACCTCAGTAATACCTCTGTCCCCATTACTGAAATAAGCAATGACATACCCAAATCTTGCTAAATGTATAGGTGAGTAAGATCACCTTCGTTTCACTACTAGAAAGTAGGCCTCTGGTACCTGGGTGACTCAGTTGGTTAAGCATCTGACTTCCGCTCAGGTCATGATCTCACGGTTTGTGAGTTCAAGTTCCTCATCACGTGAGCGTGAGGCCCGCTTCTCTTTCTCTCTCTCTGCCCCTCATGGGATTCTCTCTCTCTCTCTTTCCCCCTTGCCCACTTGCCCCTCACTCACTTGCACTCTCTCTCTCTCAAAAAAGAAAAAAAAAGAACACGAGGTTTTGGGGGTGTCTGGCTGTCTCAGTTACTAGAGCATGTGACTCTTGAGCTCAGGGTCATGAATTCAAGACTCACGTTGACCATAGAACTTACTTTTAAAAAAATAGTCTTCAAGAAAATAGAGGGCTTTTTGTCTCTTTTCTTCATTACCGTATCTCTAGCTCCTAGAACAATGCCTGGTACAAAATAAACAATAAGTATGTTTAATGAATGAATTAATTAGTCACAATAAAAAATTTGGAGCTCCCTTGCCTGCCATTTTCAAAGAAACTACAGGATTATCCAGAGGACAATTTTAAAAATCTCTTTTTATCATTATTATGTTACATCTTGTGGTAAAACTAACATATACATTGAACATAAACAACATAAGTACATCTTGTCTCTGTCTTGCATCTCTAGTCATCGTGACACCTATAAACTGGTTGCCACTTGTAGCAGTTTGCCAAAATACTTTCCAATTTATACCTGTCAGCCTAACATAGTCACTAATAACAGCCTCTTGTGTGCCTAAGATATCCTGCTTGGGACCAAAATATATGCTTAACTCTACTGACATAACTACATACCAGGACATAAAGAACCTATCCCATTGCAAACTGACTTTCTCTAAATAAAACTAAAACAAAATCGTAAGCAATATATTAAATGTCTAATAATGATGAACAAAATGAACTGTAGTACAGTGAAGAGTGTTAAAACGGACGTTAACAAACTTGAAATATAGTCTAAATTGTGCCCACTCACTAGCTGGGTGACTTTGGAATAAAATGTTTAAATGGGCCTAACTTTACACACCAAACACAGCCATCGACTTCAACTGGAAAATCTTAAATTTTTTTCTTAACATTTATTCGTTTTTGAGAGACAGAGAGAGACAGAGTGTGAGTGGGGGAGGGGCAGAGAGAGAGAGAGACTGACAGACAGACAGAATCTGAAGCAGGGCCTAGGTTCTGAGCTGTCAGCACAAAGCCCGATGCAGGGCTCGAACCCCCGAACTGTGAGACCATGATCTGAGCTGAAGTCAGATGCTTAACCGACTGAGTCATCCAGGCCCCCCTCAACTGGAAAATCTTAACAGCACTTCCAGCTCTGCTATTTTATAATTCTTCAGTTTATTTATTGTTCTTTCTCCCTGATTTTAATTATTTGTTAGAATGTGAATTTTGGCTCATTGATTTGATTACCTAATGGTTAAATGACTTTTTTTTAAGCTTATTTATTTATTTTTGAGACAGAGAGCTCAAGTTGGGGAGGGGCAGAGAGAGAGGAAGAGAGAATCCCAACAAGGCTGCAGCAGGGTCATCATGCAGAGCCCACAGTGACGCTCAAATTCATGAAACTGTGAGATTATGACCTGAGCCGAAGTCAAGAGTTGAACACTTAACTGAGCCACCCAGGTACCCCGATTAAATGACTTCTGAGATGCCTTCCATTCAACCCTAAAAATGTAATTGGACTTTAAAGTATAGGTCTGCTATAGTCAATTCTAAGCAAGTAAAAATCATAACTAGATATAATGTGAAGGAAATGAGTAAACAAACTTATAACTACAAAGGATTTTGAGGAGGAAGACAAGTCTAGGTAGCACACTGCAGTGTTGGGATAGCTAGAAAAATGTTTAGGTTCTGTAGGATCCAGCAGCAAGAAGAGAGGGAATCAAAAGTTAAGAGAAGGAAGGGTCCTTGGCTGCCTTAGTTGGTAGAGCATGTGACTCTTGATCTTGGGGTTGTGAGTTTGAGCCCCACATCAGGTCTAAAGATTACTTTTTAAAAAGTTAAGGGTTGCCTGGGTGTCCAGAGTCAGTTAAGATTCTGACTCTTGATTTTGGCTCAGGTCATGATCTCATAGTCATGAGATCAAGCCCAGTGTTGAGGAATGCAATAAGCATGGAGCCTGCCCTCTGCCCCTCACCCCCATTCTCTCTCTCTCTCAAAATAAATAAATAAACATTAAAAAAATAATAAATAAAGGGAAATTTCTAGAATTTCTTTAGAAGTAGTTTACCCCATCATCTTCACGTAGAGGCCAAATCAGTTGTTCATTAATGACATATACTATGGATTAGCTTCCTCTTCTTTTTCTTTTTGTTTTCTTTCATTATTTTTATTTATTTTTTTTAATTTATTTTTTTAATTTAGATCCAAGTTAGTTAAAATATAGTGTAATAATGATTTCAGGACTAGAATTTAGTGATTCATCACTTACGTATAACACCCAGTGCTCATCCCAACAAGTGCCCTCCTTAATGCCCATCACCCATTTTCCCCACCCCTATCAACCCTCAGTTTGTTCTCTGTATTTAAGAGTTTCTTATAATTTTCTCCCTCCCTGTTTTTATATTGTGTTTGCTTCCCTTCCCTTATGTTCATCTGTTTTGTTTCTTAAATTCCACATAAGAGTGAAATCATATGATATTTATCTTTCTCTGACTTATTTTGCTTAACATAATACAGTCTACTTGCATCCATGCTAGTGCAAATGGCAAAAATTCATTCTGTTTGATCACCAAGTAATATTCCATTGTGTGTTTGTTTATGTATATTCATACATATACATATATATGTATACCACTTCTTTATCCATTCGTCAGTTGATGAACATTTGGGCTTTTTTCCATAATTTGGCTATTGTCAATAGTGCTGCTATAAACATGGGGGTGCATGTGCCCCTTCGAATCAGCACTCCTGTATCCTTTGGATAAATAAATACCTAGTAGTGCAATTGCTGGGTCGTAGGGTAGTTCTATTTTTAGTTTTTTGAGGAACCTCCATAGTGTTTTCCAGAATGGCTGCACTGGTTTGCATTCTCACCAGCAATGAAAAAGGATTCCTCTTTCTCCACATCCTCGCCAACATCTGTTGTTGCCTGAGTGGTTAGTTTTAGCCATTCTGACTGGTGTGAGGTGGTATCTCATTGTGGTTTTGATTTGTATTTCCCAGATGATGAGTGATATTGAGCATCTGTTCATTTGTCCATTAGCTATCTGGATGTCTTCTTTGGAAAAGAAAAGTGTCTTTTGCCCATTTCTTCACTGGATTATTTGTTTTTTGGGTGTGAGTTTGATAAGTTATTTACAGATTTTGGATACTGACCCTTTATCTGATATGTCATTTACAAATATCTTCTCCTATTCCATCAATTGCCTTTTAGTTTGCTGATTGTTTCCTTTGCAGTACAGAAGGTTTTTATCTTGATGAGGTCCCAAGAGCTAATTTTTGCTTTTGTTTCCCTTACCTCCAGAAACATGACAAGTAAGAAGTTGCTGTGGCTGAGGTAAAAGAGATTGTTGCCTATTTTCTTCTCTAGGATTTCGATGGCTTCCCGTCTTACATTTAAGTCTTTCATTAGGTTTGAATTTATTTTTGCATGTGGTGTAAGAAAGTGGTCCAGGTTTGTTCTTCTGCATGTCGCTATCCAGATTTCCCAACACCATTTCCCAAAAAGACTGTCTTTATTCCAATGGATATTCTTTCCTGCCTGCCCATATGTTTGTGGGTCCATTTCTGGATCCTCTATTCTGTTCCACTGATCTATTGGTCTGTTTTTGTGCCAGTACCATACTGTCTTGATGATTAAAACTTTGTAATACAGCTTGAAGTCTGAAATTGTGATGCCTTCAGCATTGGTTTTCTTTTTCAGGATTGCTTTGGCTATCCAGAGTCTTTTCTGATTCCATACAAATTTAAAGTTTGTTTCTTCTACCTCTGTAAAGAATGGCTGGTATTATTTGGATAGAGGTTGCATTGAATATGTAGATTGCATTGGGTAGTATTGATATGTTAGCAGTATTTCTTATTCCAATCCAGGATCAGGGAATGTTTTTCCATTTCTTTGTGTCTTCTTCAGTTTCTTTCATAAGCTTTCTATACTTCAGTGTATAGATTTGTCACGTATTTGGTGAAGTTTATTCCTAGGTATTTTATGGGTTTTGGTGCAATTGGGATCGATTCCTTGATTTCTCTTTATGTTGCTTCATTATTGGTGTATAGAAATGCAACGGATTTCTGTGCATTGATTTTATATCCTGCAACTTTGCTGATTTTGTATATCAGTTTTAGCAGTTTTTTTTGGTGGTGCCTTTGGGTTTTCTTAAATATATATATATTTTTAATGTGTATGTATTTTTGAGAGAGAGAGACAGAGACAGAGTGTGAGTGGGAGGGAGCAGAGAGAGAGGGAGACACAGAATCTCAACTAGGCTCCAGGCTCTGAGCCGTCAGAACAGAGCCAAATGCAGGGCTCGAACGCACAAAGCATGAGATCATGACCTGAGCCAAAGTTGGACACTTAACTGACTGAGGCACCCAGGTGTCCCTCTTTGGGTGTTCCACATAGAGTATCATGTCATCTGCAAAGAGTGAAAGTTTGACTGCTTCTTTGTCAATGTGTATGCCTTTTATTTGGTTTATTTAGATTGCTGGGACTAGAACTTCCAACCCTATGTTAAACAACAGTGGTGAGAGTGGACATACCTGTAGTGTTCCTGATCTCAGGAGGAAAGCTCTCAGTAGTTCCCCATTGAGGGTGATATTAGCTGTGGGTCTTTCATATATGGCCTTTATGATCTTGTGGTATGATCCTTCTATCCCTACTTTCTTCAGGGCTCTTATCAAGAAAGGATGCTGTAGGGGCGCCTGGGTGGCGTAGTCGGTTAAGCATCCGACTTCAGCCAAGTCACGATCTTGCGGTCCATGAGTTCGAGCCCCGCGTCAGGCTCTGGGCTGATGGCTCAGAGCCTGGAGCCTGTTTCCGATTCTGTGTCTCCCTCTCTCTCTGCCCCTCCCCCGTTCATGCTCTGTCTCTCTCTGTCCCAAAAATAAAAATAAAAAAAATAAAAAAAATAAAAAAAAAAAGAAAGGATGCTGTATTTTGTCAAATGCTTTTTCTGCATCTATTGAGAGGATCTTATGGTTCTTATCCTTTCTTTTATTAATGTGACATATCACATTGAAGGATTTGCAGATATTGAACCAGCCCTGCATCCCAGAAATAAATCCCACTTGATTGTGGTTAATAATTCTTTTAATGTATTTTGGATCCTGTTGGCTAGTATCTTGCTGAGAATTTTTGTAACTGTGTTAATCAGGGAAATTGGTCTATAGTTCTCCATTTTAGTGATTCTTTGTTTGGTTTTGGAATCAAGGTAATGCTGGCCTCATAGAATGAGTTTGGAAGTTTTTCTTCCATTTCTATCTTTTTTCACAGCTTCAAAAGAATAGGTGTTAACTCTTCTTTAAATGTTTGGCAGAATTCCCCTGTGAAGCCATCTGGTCCTGGACTCCTGTTTGTTGGGAGATTTTTGATTACTGATTCAATTTCTATACTGGTATGAGTCTGTTCAAATTTTCTATTTCTTCATGTTTCAGTTTTGGTAGTGTATATGTTCTTAGGAATTTGTCCATTTCTTCCAGATTGCCCAATTTGTTGATACATAATTGCTCATAATATTCTCTTATTATTGTTTGCATTTCTGCAGTGCTGGTTGTGATCTCTCCTCTTTAATTAAAGATTTCTTTTATTTGGTTCCTTTCCTTTTTCTTTTTGATCAATCTGGCTAGGGGTTTATCAGTTTTATTAGTTCTTTCAAAGAAACAGCTCCTGGTTTCATTGATCTGTTCTACTGTTCGTTTGTTTGTTTGTTTGTTTCTTTGTTGATATCATTGATTTCTGCTCTAATCTTTATTATTTACCTTCCTCTTCAGGGTTTGGGCTTTATTTGTTATTCTTTTTCAACCTCTTTTAGGTGTAAGATTATGGTGTGTATTTGAGACCTTTCTTCCTTCTTTAAAAGGTCTGGGTTGCTATAAAGTTCCCTCTTATGACTGCCTTTGCTGCATCCCAGAGGTTTTGGGCTGACATGTTATCATTTTCCTTGGCTTCCATGTACTTTTTAATTTCCTCTTTAGTTTCACTTAAACCATTCATTTTTTAGTAGGATGCTCTTTAATCTCTAAGTATTCATGGTCTTTCCAAATTTTTTCTTGCAGTTGATTTTGAGTTTCATAACGTTGTGTTCTGAAATTATACAAGATATGATCTCTATCTTTTTGTACCTGTTAAGGGCTGATCTGTGACCCAGTATGTGATCTATTCTAGAGAATGTTCCATGGGCACTCAAGAAGAATGTCTATTCTGCTGCTTTAGGATGAAATGTTATGAGTATGTCTGTTAAGTCCATTCAGTCCAGTGTGTCATTCAAAGTCATTGTTTCCTTGTTGATTTTCTGCTTAGATGATCTTCTGTTGTTATAAGTGGGGTATTGAAGTCCTCTGCTATCATGGTACCAATGAGTTTCTTTATGTTTGTGATTAATTGATTTATATATGTGTGTGTTCCACATTGGGGCATAAATATTTACAATTGTTTTATCTTAGTGCATAGACCCCTTAATTATGATATAATGCCCTTCTTCATTTCTTGTTGCAGTCTTACTTTTAAAATCTAATTTGTTTGATATAAGTATGGCTACTCCAGCTTTCTTTGGACGACCATTAGTATGATAGATGGTTCTTCATTCCCTCATTTTCAATCTGCAGATATCTTTAGGTCTAAAATGAGTCTCTTGCAAGCAGAATATATATGGGTCTTGTTTTCTTATCCATTCTGGTACCTTACATCTTTTGATTGGAGTGTTTAGTCAATTGACATTTAGAATGGGTACTGAAAGATATGAATTTAGTGCCATTGTGTTGCCTGTGGAGTTGGAGTTTCTGGTGATATTCTCTGGTCCTTTATAGTCTTTGTTGCTTTTGATATTTTTGATTTGTTTTGTCTTTTCTCACTAAAAAAGCCCCCCTTAAAAAATCTTGCAGGGCTGGTCATGAACTCCTCTAGTTTTTGTTTGATGGGAAACTCTTTATCTCTCCTTCTATTTTGAATGACAGCCTTACTGGATAAAGAATTGTTAGCTGTATATTTTTCTGCTTCAACATGTTGAATATATCCTGCCACTCTTTTCTGGCCTGCAAGTTTCTGTGGATAGATCTGGTGCAAACCTGATTTATCTTCCCTCCTAGGTTAAGAACTTTTCTTCTCCTTCTGATTTCATAATTCTTTCCTTTTCTATGCATTTTGTGAATTTGACTATGATATGCCTTGGTGGTGGTAGGTTTTTGTTGAATCTAATTGGAGTTCTCTGTGCTTCTTGGATATTGATGTCTGTGTCCTTCCCCAGATTAGGAAAGCTTTCCACTATAATTTGCTCACATATACCTTCTGCCCCTTTTTCCTCTCTCTTCATTTTCTGGGACTCCAATGATTCGGATGTTAGTCCTTTTTATTTTTTTTTTAATTTTTTTTTTAACGTTTATTTATTTTTGAGACAGAGAGAGACAGAGCATAAACGGGGGAGGGTCAGAGAGAGAGAGGGAGACACAGAATCTGAAACAGGCTCTAGGCTCTGAGCTGTCAGCACAGAGCCCGACACGGGGCTTAAACTCACGAACCACGAGATCATGACCTGAGCTGAAGTTGGACGCTTAACCGACTGAGCCACCCAGGTGCCCCATTATTCCTTTTTAATAAGTCACTAAGTTCTCTAAGTCTTGTATCATGATCTTTTGTCTTTGTTTTCCTCCTTTTTTCTGCTTCATGATAATCTTATCATCTATATCACTGATTCACTGCTCTGCTTCATCCATCTTTGCTATCATAGCATCCATTTGAGATTGCATCCTGGTTATAGCATTTATTTTTAAAATTTTTTTTTAACATTTATTTATTTATTGAGACATAGAAACAGAGCATGAGCGGGGAGGGGACAGACAGAGTGGGAGACATAGAATCTGAAGCAGGCTCCAGGCTCTGAGCTGTCAGCACAGAGCCCAATGCAGGGCTCGAACTCACGAACCGTGAGATCATGACCTGAGCTGAAGTCGAATGCTTAACTGACTGAGCCACCCAGGTGCCCCTGTTTTTAATTTCAACCTGACTAGATTTTAGTTCTTTTATATCTGCCCAAAGAGATTCTGTTTTTTAATTTTTTAATGTTTATTTTTGAGAGAGAGAGAGCATGTGCATGAGTGAGAGAGCAGCAGAGAAAGAGGGAGAAACAGAATCTGAAGCAAGCTCCAGGCTCTGAACTGTCAGCACAGAGCCTGGTGCGGGCTCAAACTCATAAGTCATGAGATCATGACCTAGCCAAAGTAGGACGCCTAACCTACTGAGCTACCCAGGTGCCCCAAGGGATTCTATGCTTTTTTTCAACCCCAGCTAGTATCCTTACTATCATGGTTCCTAATTCTAATTCAGACATCTTACTTATATCTGTGTTGATCAACGCTGTGGCTGTAATTTCTTCCTGTTCCTTCTTTTGGGGTAAATTTTTTCATTTTTTTCATTTTGTTTTTTTTTTTTTTTTTTTTTTTTTTTTTTTTTTTTTTTTTCAACGTTTTTTATTTATTTTTGGGACAGAGAGAGACAGAGCATGAACGGGGGAGGGGCAGAGAGAGAGAGGGAGACACAGAATCGGAAGCAGGCTCCAGGCTCCGAGCCATCAGCCCAGAGCCCGACGCGGGGCTCGAACTCACAGACCGCGAGATCGTGACCTGGCTGAAGTCGGACGCTTAACCGACTGCGCCACCCAGGCGCCCCTCATTTTTTTCATTTTGGAGGAAGAAAAAAATTAATAAAATTAAAAATTAAAATTAAAAAATTAAAAGCAATACAAAAAATCAAATAAAGGAAGCTAGATCCTGGATGTGTTTTGCTCTGCTTGTTGAAAGAAACTTGATAGAACAGAGGAAAAAAAGGGAAACAAAAGGAAAAAAGTAAGAAAAAATTTAAAAATTAAAAAAATTATATAATAAAGCAGAGTAAAATAAAATAAGTTGAAGTAGAATAAAAAATTAAAAATTAAGTAACAGTAAAAAATATAAAATAAAAATAAATTTTTCTTTCTGTATCCAAGAAAGAGGAAGAAAAAAAAGAGAAAAATGAAAACAATTTAAGCAAAAATAGAAGCAAAGAAAATGAACAAATAAATAAATCAGCAAACAGATTGAAACCAGAATAAAGTTACATCCAGTTTCCCCTAGAACTGAAACTATGAAGCCCTCTATAGCCCATACACTAAGAACGTGGTGAGACTTGTGCTGATCTTCTAGGGGAATTTCTTGGAGGGCACAGTTGGGCGGGGCTTGGTGTAATGACTCTGTTCTCCACTAGGTGGCGCTGCTTAGCTTACTGGGGTGGATCAGTGTGGCACACACGGGAGTGGTGGAAATGACTTCATCCAGCTCTCCAGTCTCTGGCAGAGAAACTTCAGGCTCTCACCAACCAGCAAAGAAGCACCCGTCCTTTGTCTCAGGCTTCCATCAACTCTGTCCACTCCTATGTCCAAGCCATCAGCTTGCCAGGTGGCCTTCCCTCCAGAGTTTTGTCTCAGATGGGATTGTGTTTCAAAACCCTATGCTTAAGAGACTCCCACAGCTTAGACCCACTCGGACTCTCTGGGGAAGGTCTCCCTAAGCAATGGTTGGGTGCCAGCTTACCACAGGAAATGTTCCTTAGATCATGCAGTGGCAAATGTTCAGAGATTATGGCAAATCACAACACACAGCCGGCACCAGGTGTCACCACACTCTGTTGTCTTTGTCCCAATACCAGAAAACATGGTCTCCCCTGGGACCTTTACCTGTGAGGAGACCATATGGCCTCTACCAAATGCACTCCAAGCAGGGGAACCACTCCTCCCTCTGTGACACACAGACTCCTCAACCCCCACTGCCTGCTCCTGGGGATTAGCCCTACTTGCTGACCAGAGTACCTCCAGGTGCTGAGCTCCAAACCTCCAGACTCTGTGCTCCACTGTTTATAGAATCGTGGTGGCATTGAAACCCTCTCCTTTCTTCCTGTCAATTGTTTTAGGGAACAGATTTCTTGTTCAGCCCCTTACAAGTGTTTCTACTCTTTCTCTCTCTTTGTCTCCAGCTACTTTGGGGGAGTGCTTTTCTTGTACAACCCTAATGCACCACATTCTCCCTCTTCCTCTGTCCTCTCTCTGCAAAAACAGCTCCCTACCTTCTGAGGCTCTTCTGTCCCCCAGTTCACCTCTCCACACCATGTACCTGCCAAGTTCTGTGGTTCAGGTTATGCAGATTGTTGTGTTAACCCTCAGATCAGTTTCCTAGGTGTTCAAAATAGTTTGGTGCTGATCTAGCTGCATTTCATGGATGAGGCAAGATCAGGGTCTCCATGCTACTCCACCATCTTAACTCCTCCCTCACTTCGTCTCCATTTTTGTGTGATGTCCCACCATTGATGATAGTGGTTTGTTGTTTTTTTTTTTAAGTTTGCTTATTTATTTATTTAAGTGATCTATAACCCCAATGTGGGGCTCGAACACACGATCTGGAGATCAAGAGTCGCACGCTTTTCTGACTAAACCAGCCAGGTGCCTCAATTGTAGTAATTTTTAAATATGTCCACAAATTTTTAAATTCTCCTTCCTTAAACAAGTGAGGCTTAATTCTTCCTCTTTTGAGTGAAGGCTGGACTTAATGACTAGCTTCTAATAAATAGATCAGGGTAGAAGTCATAGGGTATGACTACCAAAAACGGGTCATAAAAGGTACTGTGATTTCCTCCATGCTCTCTCTGAATAACTCTCTGGGTGAACCAGCTGCCATCTTCTAAGGACTCTCAAGGAATCATCTGCAGAGTTGTATGTGGCCTCCTGCCAAGAGCTATTAGGAAGGGAGGCCTCCTCCTAACAGCCATGTGATGAGCCATCCTGGAAACAGAGCCTCCAGGCCAAGTTAAGCCTTCAGATGACTACAGATCTCACTGACATCCTGACTTCAACCTCATGAGAGACCTTTAGCCAGAATCACCCAACTAACAGGTTTCTTAATTCCTGACCCACAGAAACTTGAAATGATAAATATTTGTTGTTTTAAGCTGCTAAGTTTTGGAGTAATTGGTTACAAAGTAATATATAACTAAAGCAGTGATCAATTTAAGTAAAAAAGTGAACACCCTGAGGAGAAGTGGGGTGGGCTGGGGGGAAATGATTGATATCAGATGCTAAGTATGAGAAAAGAGTCTAATTAAACTATCTGCATAGGAGAGGAACCCATCCTCTAGGAGTGAGATTCTGGTGGACACTGAAGGGCTTTTTTTTTTTAAACATAATGCCACTAACCTTCTTGATGGGAGATATATTTTGAAGTCTTTACAAGCAAAACGACATGATGTCTAGGCTTTCCTTTAAAATATTTTTTGGGGAAGAAACCCACCTGGGAATAGGGGTTAGATGAAGCAAGACCCCAACATGCTGATAATGGTTGAAGCTGAACAATTGATACACGGGGGTTCATTATTCAATTTTCTCAACTTTTGTGTATGTTCAAAATTTTCCACAATAAAATGTTTTAAAATCTAAAGAAATATGTTATTATGCTCTTGACTTTAACGCTTTATAGCAAGTATGCAATTCAGAATTATTTCAATTAAATTCAAAATTTATTTTGAATACAATTTCAGAACCTTAAAAAGTGAAAATAAGTAAGTGTGCTTTTTATCCACTTGCATGGGTGGAGTGTGAGGGGTTTATGACACAAACCCCAGTGTTCCTAAGCCATGTTCACTTCTTCACGACCCTCATCACCACCACCCTCGAAGCAGTGGAAAAGTCTGTATGCTGAGCCTATCCAAGGGAATTTTAGGGGGTGCTCTGGGTTGAATTGTTTCCCAAGAAGATGTACACAAGTCTTAAACCTGGAACCTGTGAATGTGAACTTACAAAAATGTGGTCTTTGTGAGGTAATCAAGTTAAAATGAGTTCATGCTAGATTAGGGCATACTTTTATTTATTTATTTTTTAATGTTTATTTATTTTTGAGAGAGAGAGAGTGTGTGTGTGTGTGTGTGCCAGCAGGGGGGAGGGGCAGAGATAGAGGGGGACAGGATCCAAAGCGGGCTCTATGCTGACAGCAGAGAGCCCAACATGGGGCTTGAACCCACGGAACCAGGAGGTCATGACCTGATCTGAAGTTGGATGCTTAACAGACTGAGCCTCCCAGGTGCCCCAGGACATCCTTTTAAAAAGAGGAAACTTTAGACACACAGAGAAGAAGGTCTTGTGAAAATGGAGGCAAAGATTGGAGTGATGCACCACAAGCCCAGGAATGCCAGGATTGCAAGCAACTGCCAGAAGAGAGGAGAGAAGCTGTTTCTCCCTCAGAGCCTTCAGAAGGAACCAACCCTGATTTCAGACTCCTTGCCTCCAGAAATATGAGAGAACAAATTTCTGTGGTTTAAATCACTGGGTTTGTGGTGTCTTGTACCAGCAGCTCTAAGAAACAAAAACTGGAAGCATCAAAGAAATTTCCTGCTCTCTTGGGTTCCCTTCCCACAAATGAGGCTAGAAACACCGGCTTGGCAGTGTAAAACTACAGAGAATTTGTCACTTTTATGAGTAGTTTCCTGCTGATAACCCCCCACAGGGCAAGATCCACCTCATCACCCCAGGCTCCCTTACCCCTGCCTGCCCCCCGGCCATTCTCACTGCCTTCACGGATTCCTCAGAGGGCAGGATGCGGTGTGCCCCAACTTCCCCCCTTCTTGGAACCAGCATGTAACACAAACTTGTTTTGAAGGGTTTTGCTATTGCTATTGCAATTGCACAGACACAGGGGTTTCAAATGTTTAGAAAGTAACACAAAATTATAGAAATCTCGAAAACATAGAAGTAGTGATATATGCAGTTTTCATTGAGTTTGGTCTGTCATGATCACATGGTAATTGCTTAGTAAGGATGACTATTATTATTTCTGGAATTCCTGAGCCACTTCTGAATGTGGAGCCTGTATCAGGCCACTGAGGACAGAAAGATAAGAAGATACAATCTTCTTCACAGGTTATACTTCAGAAGGGACAAAAATATCTAAGTAAATAAGAGCAACAGGTATTAAGATTTAAAAGTATAGGGGCGCCTGGGTGGCTCAGTCGGTTAAGCGGCCAACTTCGGCTCAGGTCATGACCTCGCGGTCCATGAGTTCGAGCCCCGCGTCGGGCTCTGTGCTGACAGCTCAGAGCCTGGAGCCTGTTTCAGATTCTGTGTCTCCCTGTCTCTGACCCTCCCCTGTTCATGCTCTGTCTCTCCCTGTCTCAAAAATTAAAATAAAACGTTAAAAAAAAAAAAAGTTTTAAAAGTATATGTGTCATATTGAGGTAGCATAAATTAGTTGTCATAAACCATTTCTAGAATAAAATGATACTTATTGAGCCTTTAAAAATGCAGAGGGTAGGGGGGTGAGCACCTGGCTGGCTCAGTCAGTAGAGCATGAGACACTTAATCTAGGCGTCATGAGTTCAAGCCCCATGTTGGGTGTGGAGCCTACTTTAAAAAAAATTTTTTTTAATTTTTTTTTCAACGTTTTTATTTATTTTTGGGACAGAGAGAGACAGAGCATGAACGGGGGAGGGGCAGAGAGAGAGGGAGACACAGAATCGGAAACAGGCTCCAGGCTCCGAGCCATCAGCCCAGAGCCTGACGCGGGGCTCGAACTCAAGGACCGCGAGATTGTGACCTGGCTGAAGTCGGACGCTTAACCGACTGCGCCACTCAGGCGCCCCTAAAAAAAATTTTAATATACATTTTTTTTAATTTTATACAAAACACAAAGTAGGAAAGAACATTTCAGCATGAGAATAGATAGATAGATGATAGATAGATAGATAGATAGATGCAAATTGTGGGAAACTGCAAGGAATTTATTGTGGATACAATGGCATAAAATGAAATTGAAAACAATTAACAATATAAGACTAAGAACAAATATGTGGAGGGAAATACACTGATGACAAAAGAGAAGTTAGTTTAGAAAATTGTTCCATAACTTCCTATGGATTTTTTTATAAGTAACATTCATATATGGCTCCATGCTTCATAGTAGATAATTCAAAGAAAGAACATTATCAATTAAGAGACTTAATACTTTGTGAGGTAAAAACAAATCTTTTGCTCAAGAGAATGTGAATAATATTACTATAATCCCAAAGTGTAGATGGGGTAGAAATAGAGACGAGGAGGGAACAGAAATGAAATAAAAATGGTATGCAGATGGAATACATTGGACTTGATCACCAGTTAGATGTGGAGACTCAGGGAAAGAGGAATTGTGAGTTCTGGGTTTCTTACACTGATGACAGGAGAATAGAGACCCATTAACTAAGAATAAGAAGAAAAGCAAGAAAGGTAATGAGTTCACTTGCGGGAATATGAATAGTTTAATGCCCTATGGGGAAATACTGGTGAAGTTGTCCAGTGAGCAACAGAGACCACAGTTACAGATATCAAATAAATGATCTTATAGGTAGAAGTTGAAGCCAAAGAAATAGACTAGCTCATCAAATGGGCTTGTAGATTTTTTTTTATAGGAAACGGTAGGTTTTTTTTTTTTAATGTTTACTTATTTTTGACAGAGAGAGAGAGAGAGAAAGACGGAGCATGAGTGGGGGAGGAGCAGAGACAGAGGGAAACACGGAATCCCAAGCAGGCGACCTGAGCCAAAGTTTGACGCTCAACCGACTGAGCCACCCAGGTGCCCCCATCAAATGGGCTTGTAGATTAATAAAAGAAGGCATATGGCAAAGTAGAAAATAGCATGGGCTCTGGAGCCAGAATGCCGGGGTTCAAATCATAGCTGCGTCCCCAGCTCACTAGGTGACCTTGGGCAAATTAACCCAATTTCTCTGTTTCAGTTCCCGCACATGTGAAATGTCATAAAAATGAATGGAGTTACTTTACATAAAGTGTTTAGAAGTCAGGCCCTGACTTCAGAGAGGTCCAGGAATCTGCATTTTAACAGATCATTCATGTGATTCTGATGCAAGTAGTCTGAGTATCTGACTTCTCAAAATAGTTGCTCTGGATCGTGTAGATGAGTTGGGAATAGATATTCTTTCATTACAGGGTCAGAGCTATCACAAAAGCAGGCCAAGATATTTTATAGTCCTTGGTCCCACACTGTAAGAATCCCTGTAGAGAAGCAGTTCTCAAGCTTTGGGGATCGTTAAATACAGATTATTGGGCCTCACACCCAGAGTTTCTGACTGAGTAGGTCTGGGGCAAGGTCCAAGAATTAGTCGTTCTAACAAGCTCCCAGATGATTCAATTTCGCTGATGCAGGGACCACAGGCTGAGCACTACTGCTCTTTAGCTTCATAAAATGATAATACTTTGCTATCCTTTGTCAGAAACATGAAGCAAACCAAGCTCATTATATTAAAAAAAAAGAAAAAAAAAGAATAAAAAATGAAACTATGGTGGCAAGTGTCAGCCTTGTATGCTAAAGGAGAAAATAATTTCACACATTAATTATACCACATGGTCTCAAGGCCATTCCAGGTGCATCAGGGTAGAAATGAGCAATATTTTGTTCCTTCAATTATATCAGAGTGGCTTTGCCCACACATCCTAAAACTTCCCTGGTTAATTGTAAATGGCATGTAAAGGTATTGGGTTCATCTCTTATCAAAGAACCTGTTTCCATTTGAGAAAGAGTTTGTGGATTATTTCTCCTTCTTAACTCTGGGATATTGTGTAAGAATCCCAAATAAAGATCAAGTTAAGGGGCATCTGGGTGGCTCAGTTGGTTAAGCGTCTGACTTCAGCTCAGGTCATGATCTTGTGGTTCACAAGTTTGAGCCCCACATCGGGCTCTGTGCTGACTGTTCAGAGCCTTGAGCCTGCTTTGGATTCTGTGTCTCCCTCTCTTTCTGCACCTCCCCTGCTTGTATTCTGTCTCTCTCTCTCTCTCTCTCAAAAATAAATAAATATTTTTTTAAAAATTAAGTTAATAATAAAGACCATCTTGGGAGGCCTGGGTGGCTCAGTCAGTTAAGAATCCAACTTCAGTTCAGGTCACAATTTCACAGTTGATGGGTTGGAGCCCCATGTTGGGCTCTGTGCTGACATCTCAGAGCCTGGATCCTGCTTTGGATTCTGTGTCTCTCTCTCTCATACACAAATAAACATCAAAAAATACATTAAAAAAATAATAAAGACCAACTTACTATACTTGTGACTTATTTTCTAACTATGATTCATACTTACATACTTTCATACTGTGTGTCCAATATGACTGTACATACTGTGATTCTTTTTAGCAACTAGTTTTAAATTCCTTTAAAATGAGAAAACTGAAGGCGGCACCCGGGTGGCTCAGTCAGTTAAGTGTCTGACTTCGGCTCAGGTCATGATTTTGCGGTTTGTGAGTTTGAGCCCCGTGTCAGGCTCTGTGCTGACAGCTCAGAGCTGGAAGCCTGCTTCAGTTTCTGTGCCTCCCTCTCTCTCTCTCTCTCTCTCTCTCTCTCTCTCTCTCTGCCCTTCCCCCACTGGTGCATGGTTTCTGTCTCTCAAAAATAAATAAAAATGTTTAAAAAAGTTTTTTTTAATTTTTTTATTTTTTTCAACATTTATTTTTGAGAGACAGAGGATGAGCAGGGGAGGGGCAGAGAGAGAGGGAGACACAGAATCCAAAGCAGGCTCCAGGCTCTGAGCTGTCAGCACAGAGCCTGACGCAGGGCTTGAACCCACAAACCATAAGATCATGACCCAGGCCGAAGTCAGACACTTAACTGACTGAGCCACCCAGGTACCCCCAAAAAAGTTTTTTAAAATGAGAAAACTGAAATAGTTTTTGTATGGCAGATGTATTGTAACAAACTGAAGTACAAGATTCCTCTATAATTATCTTTTCTAATTGGATAATTGGATATTTGTACATAATTTTTGATTTGTAATACTTTTCCACAAATATATGCTATATGCTGACTTTCATATAAGAAAGGCTATCATTGGAAATAATGTTGTTAGGTTTTCATATTTTGCAAGAGTATTACTTTCAATGTACATGCTCAATCTAAAATTGTTAATTATGAAAAGAACAGGTGTTTTATGAGAGAGAGAACATTTAGTCTTCAATGTGTTTATAACAATAAGAAATGAAAATCTGTGACCATCAATTACATAGTCACAGGTGTATTTTTTGGTGAATGAGAGGCAAACAGATTTTTTCAAACAAAATCACAGGTGATGAAATTGAAAAATAAAGACCACTTTATCCTTACTCTCTCACCCTGGCTGGGAGAATAAGAAAGGTTTAGCCTCACAGGTGTTTTATATGCAAACCATTGGCTCTGATCAAATCACTCAGGGATGGAAATGAGATTTCTGTGGGGGCTCAGGGTGCTCCTATGGAGAAAATATTGGCCAGAGAGTCAGCTGTCTTATGACAATAGCTTTTCAAGTTGCCTTCTTCTGAGCTTCAGTGGAAGAAAAGGAAGATTACTTTTTTTAAAAAAAACAATCTATTCTTGGGGTGTCTGGTGGCTCAGCTGGTAAGTGTCCGACTTCAGCTCAGGTCATGATCTCCTGGTTCGTGGATTTGAGCCCCACCTTGGGCTCTGTGCTGACAGCCCAGAGCCTGGAGCCTGCTTTAGATTCTGTGTCTCTCTCTCTGCCCCTCTTCCGGTGGTGCTCTGTCTGTCATTCTCTCTCTCTCTCTCTCAAAAATAAATCAACATTAAAATTTTTTTAAAAAATAGATTGTTCAAAAAAATTTTTTTAATGTTAATTTATTTTTGAGAGAGAGAGACAGAGTGTGAGTGTGGGAGGGGCAGAGAGAGAGGGGAAACACAGAATCCGAAGCAGGCTCCAGGCTCTGAGCTGTCAGCACAGAGCCTGATGTGTGGCTGAAACTCACAAACTGTGAGATCATGACCTGAGCCTAAGTTGGACACTTAACTGACTGAGCCACCCAGGAGCCCCCAAAACAATCTATTTTTAACATTAAGGTAATATGTAAATATGGTTTACAAAAGTTTAAGATAGAGGCACCTGGGTGGCTCAGTCAGTTAAGGGTTGGACTCTTGGTTTGGGCCCAGGTCATGATCTCAAGGGTCATGAGATCCCACATGGGGCTCTGCGCTGACAGCAGGGAGCCTGCCTGAGATTCTCTCTCTTTCCCTCTCTCTCTGCCCCTCTCCCTCTCCCTCTCTCAAAATAAATAAACTTTTAAAAAGTTTTAAAAAGTTTAAGATAAAAAGGGAAATGGTTTCCCCCTCTCATGATACACCGAATTTCTTTCCCCTAAATTAACCACAGTTAATCATTATTGTGTGTGTGTGTGTGTGTGTGTGTGTGTGTATCTCAGCTTATACACACTTCTTTTTTCTTTTTAAGTACTTTGCCAGAAACTTTGATGCCCTAAAAGTTTCCCCATTCCTTTTTTAATTATTTATTTAAATCCAACTTAGCTAACATATAGTGTAATAAGGGTTTCAGGAGTAGAATTCAGGGATCATGACTTACATATGACACCCGGTGCTCATCCCAACAAGTGCCCTCCTTAATGCCCCTCACCCATTTAGCCCATCCCCCCACCCAATAACCCTCCAGCAACCCTCAGTTTGTTCTCTGTATTCAACAGTCTCTTACAGTTTGTGCAATTCTTTTTTCTTATTTACACAAGTGCGGTCATACCATACGTATTGCTTTACATTTTGATGAAAACCATATCTTGGAGACCTTTCCAAATCTGCAGATACAAATCTTCCTTCTTCTATTTTTTTAGTTCTATAATATACCACCAAATGCATGTACGGTAAGTTATGCAATCATCGTCTTTTTGACAAACATTTAGGTGGTTTTCAATTTTTGTTTTTGTAAACAATGCTACAATGCAAGTGTATCCATAGGATAATTTTTTAGTTGTAGAATTGCTGGGTCAAAGAGGATATGAATTTCCAATTTTGATAGATACTGCCAAATGCCCTCTTAGAGGGTCGTGCCTTAGTCCCATTGACCGAGAATAAAAGAGCCTCAGTAGCACTGGTTCTTTGCTTAATCATTGTTTCCAGCTACAGTAAAAGAAAAGGGGCCTATTCCAAACACTGGCAGGAACCCACCTACCCCCTGTAGAGTCATCCACCTCTCAGTGCACCAGAGAATTCACTGAACTCTGGTGAAGGCACTCAAAGGCATCACTCTAATTTCACTAGTCAGTTTATCATATAAATATGTATTTAGCATATTTATCAAAGGATATCCACCATATGCTAGTTTCCCTAGAGCTTGCTAATAATCTGGAATTTTTGCATCTGTCCTACATTTCATTTTGTCCTTGGGAAATATATAGTTCCAGCATCTGGATGGCAATAATAAATAATAATAGCTCCCCTATATGGGACTTTTGCTCCAGGAACTCAGAACACATTATGCACATTACCTCATTAATCATAAAAACATCCCTTTAAGGAAGGCATTTTCATCTGTATTTTAAAATTGCATAGAGCTTGAGCAACAGAGTGTTAAGGATTTCCCTTATGGGTCTTCATGAACTAATGGGTTTTATGTATTCGGGTCTCCTGATTTGAGTTCAGCAAAGTTCATGACAGAGGCTCTCTGAGTCCTCTTCACTACAGAAAGTCTCAATACTTTTATAAAAGTATAACCAGAAAATGGAACAGAGGTCTCCAGATAAGACAGAGAAGGTTGTGAACTACTTTTATCAAAAGATTTTGCCTTCTTCTATTAAACAACTGCAAAAAGAATAGAAGCCAGGGCACAGGTAGAGAAGAAACTATATTGTAGATTAAAGTTTACAACAGGATACCAGGGAGTTCTCATGGTGGTAATCAAAATGAGACAGCTGAATCTACAAAGCTTTCTGAAACACTCTCAAGCTACAATCGCATTGGAATGGAGGGAGATGAACTAAAAGTTATGCTTGATTTGATAGACAAGAACAAGAGTTTGGGGGGAAATCATTTAGATTGGCCAGTTGACATTGCCAGGCAAGACCCAATATCAACCTTGGCAGATCAATGTCTGATGATACCAAGGGGTTCGTTCAGTGCCTTCCATTCAGCCTTCCGTCCACCATAGTGTGAAATCTAGTGCTAGTTGCACAGAATTCTTGGTCTGATATGGGAAGGTTATCTACAGAAGCTCCCTGTGGGCAAGTAGAAACAGAGGCATGACTCCGGCATTTCCTTCAAGCTCGTTGGATTGTTAGCAAGTACACAATGGATTTTTCTATTGGTGCATTTCTATTCTTCTCTCAGAAAAGTTAAGATTCTGGGGAGAATGTCTTACCCAAGAAGGCAGAAATAACTTTCAAGCTGGGATCTCACTCAGGGACCCTCTTTCCACAGTTCTGAGGTCTTAACAAAGGCTGTCCTTATCTCTTCCTGTTGCAATTTACAGCAGAATTTTTCGGCAGAAAAATGCAGTACGGTGAACAGAAAAAACAATACCAAATTCCATAAATAAAATCCCCTCTCCTGCCTTATAACCTCCTCCAAGAATGACTTGTGAACCAGTAGCATAGATCAAAAGACAGTGTGAAGACTTTCCCAGAAAAAGTGCTGGGGCAGGATTTTTTAGCATTTCAAATACTAAAATAGATAGAAGGAATTCAGAAAAATAATGTGCAAAATACTGTGGGCTGTAGTTAGCAGAACTGATTTGCTTTCTATAGTAACAAAACTAGATGTGACTAACTTCAATGCTAAGAACAGCAGAGCTTAGCTGTATGGCTCATATTTATGTTAATTTTGGTGCATTAAAAGTTTTTTCATTGTTTTTGTTGTTTCAGACCACTGAAAATCACAAACACTTTAAGTAGGTGTCCTGAAAAATTGTGCCATATGTGGCCAAAAAGCTTCTTATGATAACATTCATTCGGGATCTGACACTTGAAAGATTTCATAAATGTGAAGCATTTGGTTTAAACAAACACACAATCACATACCAAGCTGTCTTTGGTAAGAAGAGACAAGGTCGCTCCAAAGGGTTCCTGTCTCCAGTAGGGTTTACCATTAGAGAATGAAGGCAAATTGCCAGTGCCTGTGTACATGAATTTTCTTTGTCCTCTTTTGTTTTGGTTGTGGGGCCTATCCTAGCGATTTTACAAGATGCCCGCTGTGTTCCTGAGAAAATAAAAAGTGCTAAGCATGCTTGCCTTCAGCTCGTCCTCACCCGTGGGAGATACCTGCAGTGATTAATTGCTAGACTCCTAACTGCTATTCTCTCCACTCCTTAGGTAGTTTGGTGTTAATCACAACAAAGTTATTCTTTCAAGTGAAAATGCTGGCAGGTCCCTTCAGGTTTTATTGGGCCCTAGAGATTCTTGGCCTAATCTGAATCTGAAGGTTAACTTCCAAAATGTAATTCAATTTATCTGATTTTTTTTTAAGTCGCTGATACTGCCAAAAATATAAGTAACCTTTTTACGATCTTTTTAGGCAGTTTCAGTGGTTTGATAGAATATTTGGTGCAGTAATCTTTGTATTCTCTTAAACTGGAAGGCCTCTCATGGAGCTACACAAAATTTTAGAGCTAGAAGGGGTCTCCCACCTCATCTAATACAAACCTGTCATTTTATCAGGTAGAAAATTTTCACGGTATGATATTTTTTCAAAATATATCACTTTTTTTTGGATAAAATAAGATAAGCATATGGTTCAAATGTCAAAAAGCATGAAACTTGAGCAGTGGAAAGTAAGTATTTCCCAGTTACCCAGTTAGCATTCCTGGAGAGAAGCACTTTTCCAGAGATATTTTATGTGTGCTATGACATCCTTTCAGCAAGAGCTCCAGACCTAACAGGGCCAGAGAGGTCACAAATGAATCACAATTTGATAATTATCATAAAGTAGTAGTGGGTCTTCTAATTCCATTATCTATTGGCTCGGCTCAGACTCTTACTATCTTGGACAAGTTAATGAATCTTTCTTCCTCGTTTTCCCCATTCATGTGGTAGCACTAATGATCCCCAGCAGGCAAGATTGTCAGGATTGAGGTAATGTACCAAAGTTTCAGGCAAACCCCTTGATTCTGACCGTGGGAAAGATACAATCTTTTTTTTTCCTGTTTTCATTTCAAATGCAGAAGACAAAGTCTTACCAAGGTAGGAATGAAGGTATCTATAGACTCTATATGGTAAGAAAGTATGTGTCATGATGTCTGTTTTCACAACTCTAACACTTACTTTCCCAGTCGTGATGAAGTTGACTGGCCTCTTCCTTCCTCATTGCATTAGTGGGTATCTTTAATCTTCTCCAAGACCACTTTACACAACCTGAACATCAGATGCCTCCTCGAAATGCACTACTTTCAAAGATTATACGCAGAAAAAATTACTGAAAGTGTAAGAGAGGTGGGGATTTATCATTTAATAAGTACTGATGATGTGACTAGTATGTACCAAGCGTTTTGCTAAGTGACACAGAACCAGGAAAAACAAAATGGAGAAAATAGTGCTAAGGACGGCTCTACTTAGGAACTGTTGGAATTCGAGGGACTGCTTGGTCTGAGAGCTACAAAATCACTAGTCTCGCTCCAATCGAAAATTTCAGTAATCAGTGGGGAAAAAAATCCAAGGGTGCCTGGGTGGTTCAGTCAGTTAAATGTCTGACTCTTGATTTCAGCTCAGGTTATGATCTCATGGTTTATGGGATCAAGCCTGCATCAGGCTCTACACTGATAACACAGAGCCTGCTTGAGATTCTCTCTCTTCCCCTCCCCTGTTTGCTCTCTTCCTCTCTCTCTCTCTCAAAATAAATAAATAAACATTAAAAATCAAAAGAAAACAAGGAAAAAAAGCCAACCAAACAATTTAAAGAATTTAAAGGTATTTATTGTCCATATGACGGACAAATCAAAAAATTGGGCAGGCTTCAAAAACTAATGGCTCTATAATATCAACAAAGCCCTACTTATTTTTCCATTGCTGTACTCTGTCTTCCATGATGTTGCTTTCAACTTAGCCTTGTCTCTTCTGATGGTCTCAAGGAGGTATTCGGATACAACCAAAGTTTCATGCTTCCTAGTTCATATGAACAAAAGCAGAGAGTACTTTTGTGGTAACTCCCATGGGTTAGAGAGAAATTTCCTTGTCCCCAACCTCCTTCCACTGTCTTCTCAATCTCATTGTCTCTAATTGGTTCACATGCCCACTCTGAACCAATCACGTGAACAAAAGGATGTGATATTGCTGGTTGGCTTAAGACAGTCAGCAATTAATCCTGGAGCTGGGTGATAGAAACCAAACCATGCTGGGAAACATGTTTACTTAGAAAGTAGAAAGAGGCCAGGATGGTGAGGAGGGATCTCACAAATGTCATCTAGAGCTCTTGTTACTTCTTTTTACTGCATGTCTATTCTATGTTGCTTTCTTGCGTTGACTCCATAAACAAGGTTTTCACTTTGGGTTCCTTCATAAATTTGATTTACACGTGGCTGAGGCTTGCCAGATGGACAACTCTATTTACTTTTTTTTTTTTTAGATATATATAGAGAGAGAGGAAGAGGGGCAGAGAGGGAGAGAATCTTAAGCAGGATCTATGCTCAGCACAGAGCCCAACCCAAGGCTTGATCCCAGAAACCTGGGATCATGACCTGAGCTGAAATCAAGAATCGGGCGCTCAACCAACGGAGCCATCCAGGCCCCCTGCCATGTAACGACTCTCAAAACAAATGCCTGTGACCCTGCAAATCCAAACCTGTCATTCACCTATGATTTTTGTGCTTTAGTTCAAAATTCTCAAATATAATTGGCTTGGCCTATCCTGTGGTTGACTCGCCTAGCAGCTCTCTACACACTGGTCCTCGCCTCCTATAGCAGGAGGAATAGGGTCATCTGATATAATCATGAATAACTAGACCCATCTGTTCAGCAGGGTTTGTGGGTGGGAACAGATTCTTTTGGAAGGGGATGTGGGCAGAAAGGCAATTATATACATCTCTAACCAGAAAAATCCCAGAGGTGAAAAGGATAGGGAGAAAATGACACCAAATTTAAAGATAAAAGGAAAGCTTGGTTCAAAATTAGGCTGTGTGACTGATCATAGATGTTTGCTTTATTCAGTATTTTAACCTTATAATCTCTGCAATTTACTTTTAAAAACATCAAAATACTACCTCAAGGAGAAATATTACAGAAGAAAACAATCTTTGATCATAATCTTGAACCTAAAAAGGTATTTACCCTCATTATCTCCCAGGTGTTGGAAAGTGCAACACATCTAAATTTTATGCGTTTTTTTGCAGACTGTTACTTCCTCAAAATGACTTTAAACATTGAAAAGGCTAACAGAATACCCTAGTAAAAATTCTCCCAACAAATGTGCATTTCACTCTTAAGTAACTTACCCATTTGCACCTTGGGATTTCCAAGAAGGTGTTAAGAGAGTCCCATGCCATCCCCAGCCTAACCCACTTTGACCCAGATGAACATCTGACTGATTAATATTTTAAAAATAAAAGAAGTAAAAAGAGGATTCTTTCAACACCTCCCACCACCCCAAACGGGGAGTGGATTGGGTTGAGGGCACCCAAAACTTCCCCCTGAGGCATGAAAATTGCACAGAGGTTATCTTGATGGTTCCAATCCTTGAATTAAGAACGCTTTGCCTAGACTAGCCCAGATTTCAAAACATAATAAAGTAAAGTTGAAGGAAAGAAAAATATAAGAAACAGACAACACTTTTCAAAAAAATGTTATTTGGCCTGTGGCTAATTCCGATTTTAGTTAAAAAACAAAACAAAACCCACTGATGGTTAAAACTAAACAGTACTTTAAAAAGAGAAGGGAAGACTTTAGACATAAAGGCAGAATTTTTTAAGTCAACATTTCATGCAGCAGCTCCTGCACGGCCTTCCCATTTCTCAATAGCTTTGATTTGTGGAAATAATGGTTATGCAATTTCCACACATTGTGCTCCAATCACAGCATGTAGGCAACAATGAAAAGAAAACAACTAGATGCACTCGAAGCTGGAGATTTTGATAAGCTTTTCTTTTCATTTCACAAGGGTTTTCAACTTGATGTTTTTCTGAGGCGACTGAGATAGTCCTATTGAGCTTTAATCGGATATATGTGAATACAGGGAAGTGTCTCGTTTTCTTAAATGTATCTATGGCCGCAGCACCGGTTCATCTAGTTGTGAAAAATTAACCAAAAAGAAACTATTGGACTATGAGAATTCCAGAGTTGACAGATTGTTGGTCTTTCTCTTAAAAAAAAAAAAAAAAAAAAAAATCCCTATGCCATCTGTTTACAAAAGATGAGAAATGTTGGAGAAAATTATTTCCCTTAGGGCACAATGCTACAGCCATTTAGAGAGAGGTCTCTGGCATTTTCAGTGAGGCTTTGGTACCAGGAACAAGACAGCATCAGGTCTGCACTGTCGTTGACCGAGAAAAACAAAGATGACTTCCTCTGGTCCTTATTTTAGTTTTACTCTTTGAACTTTCCAGCAGTTTATTTATGATTGTTGTTATTTTTAATTGGGTACAGATTGTTTTAGGAATCATCTTGGTTCCTTTTTCTGAAGTTGTTTTTTTTTTTTTTTTTTTTTTTTTTTTTGAGACTGGTTTCTAAGGTGCTCCACCTCCACCACCTGTCACTCTACGGGGGGCTATGACTTGAGGACACTCCTCGGTTCTGAGCTCAGCTGCGGACTGGATGGTGAAAGACAGCGGCAGGAGGAGGAGGAGGTTCAGATTTGGAGGTAGGTGGCAATACAGGATTTCAAAATAAAAATCCCCGCGCTGCCGCTTTCTGATAAATTTTCATACACTCTGTGGACCCGGAGAAATAACACTAATCTCTTGAATGTGATTCTCTCAGAAGGATTTTTCTCCTTACAGACAACATCCTGGGCGTTTCACCTCCTCACCCCATCATTTCTATGTGATTGATCAGACGTTGGTCACCTGTCACTAGATGGCATCGTGTAGTGTTTCCTAACAGCAGTACATAAACTGGCAAAATTACAGCTTTGCCCATTCGTTTCTGTATTTTCTTCCTTGGTGTGGATCTAGAGAATCTAAATTGGATACTGGATATTTCTTCTTTATTTGTTGTATGGATTTAGTTTTGTAAAATTTGGGTGTTCTTTGAGATCCTTTCTCTCCGTGTGTCTTGCTAGGACGTGACCTCAATGATTCTTAAGTCTGAAATAAATAATAAATTAGTTCTTCCTTTCTGAATTTTCCTCCAAGTCACACACCCAAATATTTACTGATAGGGACTTTGCAGAAATAAAATAAAACTCAACACATCCAGGATCTTTACCTAGACATGCAGGCAGAACAAAATACGTGTATGAAAACTTGTTTTCTCTAAGCATGGCCAGTTCCCAGTTGCAATCTAATTATGGATAAGCCAGGCTGATGGAATAATATAAAAATGATCAGTCGATGCTTTCAGGAACCTGTGAAATTCATAAAGGAAATAGAACAGCAATAAATAAGGAAAACTAACGTAAATAGAATAAAAGTTAATGGTCACAGTCTTATACTTTCCTGGATGTGACAGGTAATTATGACCATTTTTCCCATTTTATTGAGAAATAATTGACAATGACCATTTTTGTTTGTTGTATGCCAATAGACCGTATGTTACTGAAGAATAGATTCTAACTTCTATGCGGTCAATAAAACAAGACAAATCTTCCTAACTTTTAATTATGACTTAATGACCTGAAAACTTCTAAATAATAACAAATGATAAAATGTACTATTTGGAATGAGGCTAACAAGATAGATGACAGAGAGATCAGATGATACATAGCATCTATAACATTACTTGATATTCTGAATAGCTGTCTAAAATCTATAATATTAATTTTCTATTTTCATTTATTTACTATCTGAAAAGACAGTTCTGTTTTAATTTGTCTTTGTGTTTTATTTCATTCATTCAACAAATATTAGCTAAACACACTATGTTGGCTTAGATGATAGAGATGCAAAAGTAAGTAGGACACTTACTTACTAGTAAGTAGTAAATTTGCCCTCAAAAAATTTTTAGTCTTCTACATTGTTAAGAATCCATAGGGGCGCCTGGGTGGCGCAGTCGGTTAAGCGTCCGACTTCAACCAGGTCACGATCTCGCGGTCCGTGAGTTCGAGCCCCGCGTCGGGCTCTGGGCTGATGGCTCAGAGCCTGGAGCCTGTTTCCGATTCTGTGTCTCCCTCTCTCTCTGCCCCTCGCCCGTTCATGCTCTGTCTCTCTCTGTCCCAAAAATAAATAAACGTTGAAAAAAAAAAATTAAAAAAAAAAAAAAAAAAGAATCCATAAAGTAAGTTTCGGAATCAATCACTGGGGTTAGGGGGAGGAGGAGAGAGGGATACTGGGAGAGAGAAACAAAAAGAAGAACTGCAAAGAGTCTTAGACCAGGCAACGGGATGCATGGTTATGGTCAAAGCTCTGCTAATAGACCCTGGAGCTCCCTCACTGTATATGTAAATGAAATAATTTTATAATAAAGTGTTTTGTAGGGGTGCGTGGGTGACTCAGTCGGTTGAGCGTCTAACACCTTAATTTTGGCACAGATCATGATCCCAGGGTCGTGGAATGGAGCCCCAAGTTGGGCTCTGCACTGAGTGTGAAGCCTGCTTGAGATTCTCTCCCTCTCTCTCTCTCTCTCTCTAATAAATTTTTAAAAAATTTTTTAAAAGACTAAAGTGTTTGTAAATTGTAAAATACTTTTTTTTAATTTTTTTTTTACGTTTTTATTTATTTTTGAGACAGAGAGAGACAGAGCATGAACGGGGGAGGGTCAGAGAGAGAGAGACACACAGAATCTGAAACAAGCTCCAGGCTCTGAGCTGTCAGCACAGAGCCCGATGCGGGGCTCAAACTCACGGACTGAGAGATCACGACTTGAGCTGAAGTCGGACGCCCAACCGACTGAGCCACCCAGGCGCCCCTGTAAAATACTTTTTAAATGTACAACTTTTTAAAGCTTTTTAATTTCTTTCTATAAGAACCCCGCGGTTTTCTAATAGAACTTTCATCCAGCAATCAAATCTTCCTTCCTCTTAATTTACCCTCTATTTCAAAATTCCAACTGCATAAATAAACCCTATTAAGTTTACAATTCCCCTTGTGAAACAAAACAGAAACACCAGGATCTTGGAGAGTAAAAAGGTAGAGAGCTAAACTAAATGGCCCTGTGATCACATCAGACTCTGAAACATTGAGACTCTGGGATGATCACTTTCCCATTCTCTACTCTGCTAATTCTTGTTGCTTCCCTTGGTTTTTGCACATGAGAAATAGAATTTCAAGCACATTTAGTTACAATAACACATGTGTGATAAAGGGACCTCTTGAAAGTTTCATTTTGGTCCTATAACTACCTCGTTTACACTTTGGTGGTAGAAAAAAAAGATCCAGTTGATGACTGCATTAAGAGATTTGGTACAATAGCATCTATTCTTAGACTAGTTCGATAATTATGCAAAATATTTCTTATTTTCCATTATGGCCAGTCATTTCATATTCTCCAAAAGGAAAATCAGAAAACCTATTTTCCAGGGGCACCTAACTGGCTCAGTCAGTAGAGTATGCAACTCTTGATCTCAAGGTCATGAGTTCCAGCCCCACATTGAGGTGGAGCCTACTTAAAAAAACAAAACTTATTTTTCCACAGATTGTATGCAGAAATAAACATGTAAGGAACTCTAAACTCAAATATATGTAAAATCACAATGAAAAATACATAAAATGGGGTTCTTTGTCAAGTCCTTGACTGGATCTGGATATGGAAAAGGGTTTTTTATCTTAATTCCCTAGTCTATTATCTGAGGATTTTGTGGTTTTTAACATTTTTTTTATATTTATTTTATTTTTGAGAGAGAGACAGTGCCTGAGTGGGAGAAGGGGCAGAGAGAGAGAGAGAGAGGGAGATACAGAATCCCAAGCAGGATCCAGGCTCCGAGCTGTCAGCACAAAGTCCAACGTGGGGCTTGAACCCACAAACGACAAGATCATGACCTGAGCTAAAGTCAGACTTTCAACCAACTGAGCCACCCAGGCACCCCTGAGGATTTTGTCTGTTATTCTGTTACTGTATTAAGTTGCATTTTTAGTATGATGACAGGTTATTAATAAAGGCAAACTTCAAATTAAGCATTTGGGCTGAAAATGTTCCCTCAATATATCAGTATATCCTTGTTTGAAATAGTCTTATTTCACTAGGAAAAGAGAAAAAGTTGCTTGGATTCATTCTACCTAAAGTAAATTATGCCTATCCTTATTTTGAATGATTAGTTTTGTTCTAGAATATTTATTTGCCATCACACATAGGCTGGGAGAAAACTTGAAGGGTTGGAAATGAAAGTTCAGAGATCGAGATATCTATCTACCGTATTATTTGTTTCCTGGGCTTCCCTTCATTTTTCAGGTTCATGACATTTTTCTCTTTGTTTAAAATATTATTTCAAGCCAACCAAATGTCTCAAGAATGAATTATTAGTATTTGTGCACAAGAAACCTAGAAAATGGAGTTCTACATCATCAGTTCCACAGACCATAGCATTTAAGCCTTTTACCTCAGTATATTTTGGCAAAAAGATGGTCTTTATCATAAAAGTGTATGTACCCACATTTAGCCATGAACAAAACGTCCCTGGAAAGAAGCAGAGATTTTTTTTTAAAACTTATTTTGGGAAAGTGTGCTGAGGGTTTTCCCTAAAAATAAAATGGCATTTCATCAGTACTGGTCATTTTTTAGCCACATATGACAAATGATCACAGATGCTCATAAAAATCTAAAAGGAACTGAATGTTGTTCGCTTCTGACACGACAAATGTCTTTCCTTTAACTGCATTTTAAAACAAAAACAAACTTTACCACTTTGATTAAAGAGAATACAGGAAGCCATATGGTCCCACCCAGAGTTCCTGCATTCAAAATGTCCTCATGGGGAAGAAGGTTGAAGGTGTTTTTAAGAACAGAACTTTCATGTTTCTGCCTGTTAACAATGGCACTTCCTGTTTTGACCTCTAACTATGCTAGGCTATCAAGAAAGCAAAATGATAGACTTCTGCTTTTTGCACAATAAAGAGCATTCTTACTCCCTGTCGCCATGTGTGTTTAGAGTGAAGATTATTGAAGCTCAGTTTTCCTGAGATCCTACACATTGATCTGTGGTCTCCCAACAAAGGCTGGGATTTTCAAAAATTTCGGTTATCTAGCCATTAGCTTGGTATTGAAGTCAAAAGAATATGCACTGTTCTTTGTCTCAAAGACAAATACAGCTACATGTTGCTTCTAAATGGCCCCAGTGTTTTACCAAAATTTATTAACAGCCCTTAAGTGAGTCAGGACTCTGTGACTGCCTCCTTTTAATATACCGTCTTCTGGGGTGCCTGGTGGCTCAGTCCGTTGAGCATCCAGCTCTTGACCTCAGCTTAGGTCTTGATCTCAGGGTCATGAGTTGAGTTCAAGTCCTATGTTGAGCTCCACACTGGGCATGAAGCCTACTTAAAAAAAAAAAAAATTAGAAAAGACTCTTTCTCTCAAAAAAGAGAAAAAGGAAGAAAGTAAGGAGACAGAGAAGGAAGGAAGGAAACAGAAAAGAAGAAAAATAGAAAAGGTGGGAGGAAGGGAGGGAGGAAGGAAGGAAAGAAAGAAAAATTAGAGTAGAGTGAGAAGGCCATCACTTCAAAGTGATGCCAGATTGGCAGAGGCTCTGAGAGGGAGGGCCTCAGGTCCCTCCCCAAGAGAATATTTGTCTTCGGGCAAGAAAGAATTCAAGAGCAAGCCATTTAGAGAAAGGGACAAAGATTTATTAAATATAAAAGTAAGAAAGGAGCTACTTTATAGACAAAGTAGCAGTCTTTCCTCCCAGGTAAGGAAGAGGAGTCTCCCTTTGCTTCTAACTAAGGGTTTTAGAAGTTTGTTTGTTTGTTTGTTTGTTTGTTTGTTGAGGTTTTTTTAAATTAGCTAAACCACAGGGGTGCCTGCCTGGTGCAGTTGGTAGAGCATTTGACTCTTGATCTTAGCATTGTAGGTTCAAATCCCATGTTGGGTATATAAAGTACTTAAAAATAAAATCTTTTTTAAAAAGTGTAGCTAACCATATAGGGACGGGCATACTTTTTCACTTTGGGTTAAAATTTACATTAGGTGGTTGGTTTTTCCATTGTGTTAGGGTGTGTTAGGGTTGTGGAATTACCCACAGGGAGAAATATTAAGAATACCCAGCATTTATGACTTCTACTGCTGGAGGGAGCGGGGTCTTGTGGTCTTCCATGAGTCAGATCTTGTGACTCTTTGTATAAGTTGCTGACTTTTAGAATAAGGGTCAGCCTAAAGCCAAAATGGCTTTACTTTGGTTAATTTGTCTCCTAAGCTTCCCTTCCTTCCTGCTCAAAAGTAAGAAAAAAAAAAAAAAAACTGCTTGACAGATTCAATAATCTGAATACCTGTTGCTTCCCAAAACGGGAAAAAAAAAATTTTTTTTAAGCAAATCCTGTGTCACTTAGTATAAAAACCAATTCATGTTATTTTTTAAAAAGTAAATACAGGGGCGCCTGGGTGGCTCAGTCGGTTAAGCTTCAGCTCAGGTCTTCAGCTCAGGTCACGATCTCACGGTCCGTGAGTTCGAGCCCAGCGTCGGGCTCTGGGCTGATGGCTCGGAGCCTGGAGCCTGCTTCCGATTCTGTGTCTCCCTCTCTCTCTGCCCCTCCCCCGTTCATGCTCTGTCTCTGTCTCAAAAATAAAAATAAACGTTAAAAAAAAAAAAAGTAAATACAGATTACGGTGTGCCAAAGTGGCTCAGTTGGTTAAGCGTCCAACTTTGGCTCAGGTCATGATCTCATGGCTTGTGAGTTCCAGCCCCGCATCATGCTCTGTGCTGACACCTCAGAGCCTGGAGCCTGCTTAGGATTCTGTCTCCCTCTCTCTGCTCCTCCCTTGCTCACACTCTGTCTCTGTCTCTCTCTCAAAAATAAATAAATGTTAAAAAAAATTAAAAAGATAAAAAGTAAATGCAGATTGATGGAATGCTGAAAATAAATAACAAGCATTTTAGAAGGTAATGTACTCAAAGTTAAAAAAAAAATACTACTACATATTGAAAGAGGACACTATTTAAAGTAGAAAAAATTTCAGAACAATTCTATTTTCTCTGTTATTGTGAGAGCAACAGTTTATTAGAAGTGAAAATGTATTTTCTCAACAACGACAAACCTTACCCTGGAATTTGTACTTCAGTTCTTGAAAGAAGTTATATATTTCTATATTCATAAAAAAGCAATGTGTGGGCTTTCTTTCCTAGATTCTATAAAATCTTCCTGACATATAAGTGCATATACTATGTAATATATGTATACAATTTATATATGTATAGACATAAATGTTTTAGGAAGACTAAGTGACTGCTTTTTAAAAGTATTTCAGTAACTGGGATAAATACAGTAAAAACAAATTCCTTTAAGCATTTATTATTATCATTAATGGTTTATGTATCACTTTTTAAAAAATAAGAAATGTATATGTTTCAATTCCAGATTGATACTCATACCAAATGATACTAAAACAATAAAACACTTTCTAAAGCAGAAAATAAGCAAAACATCCTCCAAGGTTGCTCTTGGTGTAGCTAACAGCAAAATTGTCGACTGCTAATCCTATTTGGAAATCTGTGCAACTCGATGAGCAAATGCATGAAAGATATTAATGGGGATATCTGAGAAAACCAAAGATAACTAGAAATGTCAATTTTTAGAATGTATTCTAGGGCAAAAATAAGTTTTAAATGCAGAAGATTTTCTGGCACAATAACTAAAGTGATTAGGTTTACTTTTATAAATTTATAAAACTGAAATAACAATAGGTAACTGTCAAAAAGGAATGTTTTCTCCTTTTCCATAAAACAACAAACACTTTGGGGGCACCTGGGTGGCTCAGTCAGTTAAGCATTCGACTTCAGCTCAGGTCATGATCTTAAGATCCATGAGTTCAAGTCCCGCAGCTCAGAGCTTGGAGCCTGCTTCAGATTCTGTGTCCACCCCCAGCCCCCTACCTGCCCCTCCCCTGCTCACGCTCTGTCTCTCAAAAATAAATAAATGTGAAAAAAAAAATTAAAAACAAAACAAGACCCCCCCCAAACACTTTGTTAAATAATTTTGCTGTAAAAATGATCACTGGTACATACTTTCCTTAATTCTTGATTTATGTGTATTTTTTATATATTTTCCACAGGGTAAAGCACCTGTGGAAAATATATAAAGCTTTTATATATTTTCCACAGGTAAAGAGTTGATGAGTTGTCTTGATTCATTATCAATAGCAGTCAGGTCAGAGGACTAGATAACAGATAAATAACTTTTGAAAAACCTTTATAAATAAAATATATAATGTGGCCATGATAATCCATCAAGTTCAAGGAGATACTCAATATCTGCGATCACTTTTATTTCTAAAAGGCAATTGCTCAGCAGGCCCAGTTTTCGATGGTGAGTGCTAAAGAGCAGAAACTATGGAATCAGCTGGTCTGTATTTAGATTATAGCGTAGTAGTACCACTCGTTAGTATCTCTAGTAAATTACGCAATTTACCCCAGTAAACTGTTGTTTTCTCCTTTTTAAATGGAAATGTAACAGCCCCTTCTTCACGAGGTTGTTCAGAGCCTTAAATGAGATAATTCCTCCATAGTGCGACACAGTAAACATGCTATAAAATTACCAGTTGCAATAATATTGTTGATGTCGGTGCGAATGATGATGCTTATCCTATTAGGGTTTTAAATTTCCTCTTGACCTGAGAGTTTCAGTTTTATCTGGGACTAGAAGTGAGCACACACACACCCGCCCCCACCCCACCATTCATGCTCTCCTTGAGACCGCAATATCTACAGAGAAGTAAAATGTTAGAATTACACTCTCCCGTTCCTGACACCTTCACATCTCAGTAGTTCTAAGGAAGTATGTAGACTCCAAGAAGGAAAAAGCCAACCCTGAATTTGTGGGAGCCACAATTGAAGGGACAGAACCCACAATGCCAGCACTGTTTTCTCTGAGATTTGTTCTCTTTACAGTGAAAACTATTGGGCTCAAAGCTCTGAATTTCATCAACTCAAAGGTGTAAATCTTGAGGTCAGTTTAAATCTCAAATGTGAAATTATAACCCTAGAGGATTCAATACAATTATAAAGTCAAGTTTGGAAGTTCAGGAACATAACATCTATATACCAAGGAAAACAGAGGGAATTAACAGGCTATAAAAATCACAAAAGCTAGAAATATGCAGTGGATTAGGGTTAGATGGGGAGCCATTTTGATGCTAATTAGGATTGCAAACCCCTCCCAAGACCAGGGCAGAAATACTTATTCTGAGCCTGGCTGAGAGCATTCTGACCTCTCACCCTGTCTTCCACTGACCAAGATAGAAGAATAGTTATTTAAGGGAGAGCAAAACTGCATCCTTTTTCTTTGGACCTAAAGCACCTTGAAAGCTGTTGCCGGGTAAGTCTTCTTATGTTCAACCCACCCTATGCTTAAGACAAATTAGTACCGAGGCCATGGAAAGGATACTTAGTAATGTAGTGTGTATTTCCTTACTATATAAATATTTGAACTGATGTCATGGGGAATGGCAGTGGACCAAGAATCAAGAATGGCAGAGTGCTTCTGGGCTATTAGTGGAATATTTTCTTGAAGACATAAACTTGAATTTCTACATCATAGAAACTGACCCTCCATGGAGAAATTTTGCCACCTTTAATCTGGAGATTCACATACCTTATCCCCTTCCCTCTTCCAGCCCCATCTCTCATCATTACCAGAGTAACCAAGCTAGGAATTACTAACTATAGGGAAGAATGTAAGTGTTTGGCATGAAGGAAGTTAAATTATTGATGTGAGTTGTACACACATGCAATTATTCACTTGAAGATTTAAATTGTTACATCTGTGTTTTTCAAAGGAAGTCTTCGTAAGAAGAAACACAACTCAGGTGACTGGCCCTTTGCCATATCTCTAAGCCAGGTTAACTGTTCATTTAAGGTCTTATGAGTCAATAGTGTGGTCCACAGAATTATAATTGTGAAGAACCAATAAAACAGATTACAGGTTTGATTTGATCTTCTCAAGATTTCTTTCAATTCTGTGCAAAACTGTGTAAGAAGTGTGTGTGTGTGTGTGTGTGTGTGTGTGTGTGTGCACTTTGCTGGGTCAGGGAGAAACATTTTCTTTTCCCTCCTAGATTCTGTGGCTGGTCTAAGAATTAAACCAACATAAAGCAGATTAACGGAAGAATAACATACAAATTTATTTAATATTTTTTTTTTACAAATGCATGAAAGTCTTCAGATAGAAAATGGAGACCTGGGGCACCTGGGCGGCTCAGTCATGGTCTCACAGTTTGTTAGTTCGAGCCCCACGTCGGGCTCTGTGCTGATAGCTCAGAGCCTGGAGCCTGCTTCAGGTTCTCCCTTTCTCTCACTCCTGCTCACTCTGTGTGTTTCTCTTTCTCTCAAAAATAAATAAAACATTAAAAAAAAAAAAAAAAAAAGAAAATGAAGACCTGAAGAAGCCATCAGGCTCAAAAGCTCATAAAACTTATTACACAAAGAATGATAAATTGTGAGGATCTGATAAGACAAAGGGGCATGGATTAGGGTGAATTGTGTGTCCCAGTGAATTGTGGGACAGTGATTAGGAATTATACGATAGGGAAACTAGTGGAAGATAAGGGTTATTTTAATATGCGTGTATGAAAGGACTTCCAGTCCCTGGTGATAAGACTGTTCTCTTCCTGGTTGAGGGAGGGTGCTTTTCCCTTTGGAAATTTTATGACCTGCTTTTAGGTAGAAAGAGGGAGACCCAATAGCCCTTCATTCATCTTCTGTTTCTTAAGTTCCTTCAGTAGAGAGAGAGATCCCAGGTAGGCTCTGCACTGTCAATGCAGAGCCCAATGTAGGGCTCAAACCCGCAAACCTGAGATCACGGCCTGAGATCATAAGCCAAGCCGAGCAGAAGTCTGACTCTTAATCAACTGAGCCTCCCAGGTGCCCCTGGGGTGGCATGTTCTTAATCCCTTCACCTGATAAAGTTTTCAAATTAGAAAAAAGGAAACTTTCTGGGGCACCTGGGTGGCTCAGTTGGCTAAGCATCTGACTCTTGATTTGGGCTCAGGTCTTGATCTCACTGGTCATTAATTTGAGCCCCGTGTCAGGCTGCTCCCCACGCTGTCAGTGAGGAGCCTGCTTGGGATTCTCCCTCTCTCCCTCTCTCCCTGCCCCTCCCCTGCTCTCTCTCTCTCTTAAAATAAATAAATTAACTTAAAAGAAAAAAAATATATATGTGTATATATACATATATAAAGAAAAAAAAATTTCAACAACAAAAATCTTTTTAATTTCTATTGTGAAATAATTTTGTAGCTACAGACAGTGGTGCATAGGTATGCTGATTGTTACAACATCTCGGTAATTGGCAGAGTAAACACACCTCAGTCCTTCAGTTAACAGCCAGATAGTCTGACGCTTGTGTGTAATTTAGTCAGAAAATAAGCAATTTAATCAGCAAAGATTTCCAGGCTGATCAGAAAATTGAACTAGTAAATTGTTAAGTCAGTTAAATACGTAAAATTGTAATGGGAAAGATACATTGCTAGGATGACCTTATCTCTTTGAATTGATCGTTAATTCCAAAACACTTGAATGATGTGATGAGGGAATATATTAAGAAAAATCAAAGGACAATCTGAACACTAAAAAAAGTTCCTCTTCTAAACCAATCAATTAAAAGAACTGATTCGAATTGCAAAACACTTTTATGAAATGATGAAATGGAATATTAAATGAATGTAAAAGGAAGTTAGGAAGGACCATAAACAATGAAAATAAATGCAGATAAATCTGCATATAATGTTAACAGGCACCCTAAGACAATTAAAAAGCATGTGCAGTTTTTATAGTGCTGCCCACATTGGAAAGGTGGAAGTGGAAGAATCAAAGATAAGTTATATCTTATTATACAAGTTGTATAATACAAAGATTAAGATAAGATGATTAAATAGTGTATGTGTTTCCTGGGGAACTACCGTTGAACTTAGAAGATAACATAACGAGTTTTCAAACCCTGCCTTATGTTATATATTCTCCGCTGGAATTGCTTTGTGTTCTTAATTTTTCTTTTCTTTTCTTTTTTTTTTTTTTTAATATGTTGCACCTTTATATTAGCTGTGCCAGGGTACAATTTTAAAGATAAAAGAAAATTACTTACAGGCCCAGACAGATCAGTAGGCGTTTTGGGTCAGTGACAACTTGGAAGTGTGCTGGGGGGTGTCCACTCCCTGGGATAGAAGCTCAGACTCCAGGCTGTGGGAAGGCCTGACGTGTGAATTAACTGTGTTGGTACAAACCCTCTTCCAACTTAAAAAATTTAAGCCACTGTAGGAGGCCCATACCAAGTTTAGATCTCTGACAAGTTCTCTCATAGAAAGTATGTGATTTAGAAGATTAAAACCTCAAGGAGAACAGTGTTCAGGAAATGGAGGTTACAGGGAACCACACAAGAAGCTTTATGATTGTTTTGTGCCTCACAAAAACAAAGCAATGCCATGAGCACACTAATGAAACCTAATATCTGACACATCAGGAATAAAAGGTGCTCACAGGATTAATTTTTCTTTCTTGTACCTTGCTGTGTATGCTCAAAGGTCTCCACTCTACAGAGCTTCAAGGGGATTGTGTTTCTTCTTCCAAGACCATGTGAACCTTGAGTTTTATTTTTCTTCTATTGACATGGGCGATAGTAGTTTGTTTTCGCATCTTTGATTCTTGATCCCAATCTGCAAGCTGTTTTAATGTACAATAATTTTGATAACTAATAAGAGTTTAAGTTCTGAATTATTTTTATTGTTAAATAAAATATTGTTAATTGAAGATAAATAAAGATAATTGGCCACTTCTGTAGCCAAGTAGATATATCTTTTATTTTTATTTTTATTTTGTTTATTTATTTATTTAAAAAAAAATTTTTAATGTTTATTTATTCTTGACAGAGAGAGAGAGAGAGAGAGAGAGAGAGAGACAGAGAGACAGAGCATGAGCGGGGGAGGGGCAGAGAGAGAGGGAGACACAGAACCTGAAGCAGGCTCCAGGCTCTGAGCTGTCAGCACAGAGCCCAACGCGGGGCTTGAACTCATGGACTGTGAGATCATGACCCGAGCCGAAGTCGGACGCTCAACTGACTGAGCCACCGAGGCACCCCAATATCTTTTTTTTTTTTTTTTTTTACTTTTGAGAGAGAGAGTGTGTGAGAGTGTGAGCGGGGAGGGGCAGAGAGAGAGGGAGACACAGAATCCAAACCTCTGAGCTATTAGCACAGAGCCTGACATGGGGCTCGACCCCACGAACTGTGACATCATGACCTGAGCCGACTGAGCCACCCAGGTGCTCCCCCTAGTAGATATATCTTAATTTTCTCTAAATGTTGATCTAGTCTTAAACTCTTTTGCTGATAACTTCACCCTGAAGTTCAGGCCATTAGATTTCACTCAAATCTCAACTGCCTTTTTTACACAGGGCACCATCCAAATGGACCTCAGGGGCCTGTAATTTCTTCTACTTTTTAAGTTTCCTGTCTTTTTGCTAATATGCCACCCTCCTTAAATCAGTTTTCTATTGGCAAACCTCATTTCCCTCTTTTTTATTATTTCTTTATGTATTTATTTATAGTTCTTTTATTTTTATTTTTAACTTTTTTTAAGTTTATTTGTTTTGAGAGAGACAGAGAGAAATGTAAGTGGGGGAGAGGCAGAGAGAGAGGAAGAGAGAGAATCCCAAGCAAGCTCCACACTCAGCACATAGCCCAAAGCAGGGCTCAATCCCATAAAATGTGAGATCACAGCCTGAGTTGTGCTGAGATCACAAGAGTTTCCAGGTCCAGCATGGAGCTTAACGTGGGGCTCAATCCCACAACTCAGATCATGACCTGAACGGAATTCAAGAGTCACACGCTCACTTAAGCCACCCAGGTGCCCCTCCCTCTTTTTTTAATTACCACAAACAAATACAGTAAAACCTTGCTTTGTGAGCATAATTTGTTTTGGAATCATGCTTGTAATTCAAAGCACTTGCATGTTTAAGTGAATTTCAAGAACCATCAGCTCAGTTGTGATCATGTGACATTCAGCCTCGCATATTACTCATATTGCAAGGCATCACTCGTTTATCACATTAAAATTTATTAGAAATGTTTGCTCGTCCTGTGGAACTCTCACAGTGTTACGGAACCAGGCCGGAATGCTGGCAGAAAAACCAAGCGGCACTCAGAGATCTTGGTGGATCAGAGGTTTATTTAACCCCAGCGGGCTCAGAGGAGACCATTTCTCCAAAGATCTGAGCGCCAGATGCAAGTGGGGAGGGTAATTTATAGTTGTCAGCCTCCATATCTGTGGGAGTTTTCGTGTGCGTGGCAAACAGGGCAAGAAGAACCCAGAAGAGGGGTCTCTAAGCTAGAGACCAGAGCTTGTTTTAGTCCCATTGGCCATCTTTGGCACAGTATTTTATTCATTTCTCCAACATTCTCCCCTTTGATGTCTTTTAAAAAAACTTTTAGTAGGTATCACCTTTCAGTTTTACACGTTGGTATTCTTGAAGGCTGAGTGCAGTAGTTTGGCAAGCAACAGCGTTTTCAATAAAATGTACCATGGCATTCAATATACAGGGGCTGATGGATACAAGTAAAATTATGGAGAGGAGGGACCCCGCCAGGGCAGGAAGCCAGGATGCCCAATCTGTGAGATCCCATCCTTTCCATTGATTGATACTTTTCTGTTGTCTACCTTGAATTCTATCCTTGAGTCTTTTAACCTTAGTTGTAACTATTTTTGACTCGTTTATGAAACAGCAACATTCCTCCCCCAGAAAGATACAAGTCCCTCCTTTTTCTGAAGTGAGGAGGTCGAGGGTTCGCCTATTTTGGAGGGACACTGCTGCCAGGGAGTTTATTTGGCTATGTAGGGTTCCCAGGGAGTCTGCCATCCATTCCATGTCCAGTTCGTTGGTGCAATCTCCATTAGCCCAACAGCAAGAAGCAAGATCAGGGCGATGACGCCAGTAAGGGGCAAGGGCTGGCAGAGTTGCATCCGAACCCCTGGGCCTGGTCCACAAGTTGATTCCTCAAGCTTCTGTCATGCGCAGACCAGCCAGCTTCCGGGGTGTGGCTGGAGCAGGGTTGGAGATCTCAGGGGCCAGTGTCCTTTTGAGGGTCAGTTTAAGCGGGTTGATTGGATCTGGATCACTTTGCCAGGTTGTGGGTTCCTCTGAGTTGGCCTTCTTAACTCTGGAGTGATGGACCCATGGGGTGATACCTGAAACTGAATCCTCTATTTGGTTGTATATCTGTAAAGTCCACCTCCAAGTCTTCGAAAGGGGCGGGTTTCTGGTAACTGTCAGATCAGGTTTAGGGAAGATATGGTTTGCATATTTAGAGATCCATCCTGTTTTCCAGTTGTTTAAATAATCATATGCCTATGGGGTCTTATTATTATCCCCACAGAATAACAAGCACAGAAGATTGTCTATACATGAAATACTATGACAATTTTTCTGACGTTTACCTCAAGTTGTCTAGTTTAGGCAAACAACAAACATTTAAAGACAATCAATAGAATTTCACATCCATAACGGTGCATTGCTGAAACATAGTTTTTCTCTCTAAAAACCCCTCTTTCCAGAGATAGCCAAATTGAGACCAATGCGTTTGTAGAACCAGTCTTAACAAACCTGGCCTAATAATTTACATAAGCTCCTCAAGAATAGTGACTGATCATGAAGATCTTTTAAAGTTTGCTTTGCTGGAAACTTTTATAAGGAATCTTCCAGTTGAACTTTTAGTAGCCTTTTTCAGGCCAGAAGCCAAGCCAAATATTTGCCATCAAACAGGCCTGCAATACCTGTAGAATTGGGTGAATTCCTCTTTATGAGGTCCCCAAAATATCCTGAGGTTCCTGCACCTGCCAGGAAGTGACCTTCTTTAGTCACCTGGTGAGACTGCTGGGAACTCTGTAAGCGAGGTATCAGGCCACCATTTCCAAGGGGCTTTATGGCTCCATGTTTTATAAAGCCAACCTTAGTTCCTTAAAGCTGTCTGGTCATATCTGAGTCTATGAATGTCACTCTCATAGTCTCCCCAAAACCCCTTCTTTACTCTGTCCCGACCCCGTAATGTTCCCGTGAGTCAGAGTTGCAAAGACATACAGAGGGATAGGGGTGCCCCCTCTGATGAGGAGACCAGTCAGATGCCCGTCTGGCCATGTCCCGAAGGAACTTAAGTGACGCTTAGACGTAGCGGTCTCAGCTTTGTGACCTAAAGATCGGAAACTCTTCCGATGCTGCCATAGACTTTGTGCCATTCACCACGGAATCTCAGACAGTCCCACTCAAACTCCGTGGGCTTTCAGGGACCTTAAGGGTGCCCCCCTGTGGAGCCACAGAATCAAACTCGGCAGGCAAGCTAGAGCGAGTCACACGTTCACACTCACATACACACCAGAGGTTATAACATTCCCTCCCACAGAATTCCTACCTGTGAGACTTCTGAAGTCTCAGGGAGTGATCAGGTGCCCCTTCCACTCTTGTGAGTGCGCCTGGCTAGATCGGGCCCCAGCCTTACCGGTTCCGACGTTGGGTCCAGGTCCTCACCTGCCAAGTCTCCTCGAGTCCAGTGGGAATGGCAGACTGGGGGATGGCCTCAGGTGACCGAGCGGGAGACTGCTGAAATTCAGGCAGGGCACTCCTTCTCCCTTGCGATTCCTCATTCTGTCACCGCCTCGCCGTTCTCCCAAACCGGTGGCAACAACGGGCCAGTGTGGTTGGGTTTTCTGGTCAGAGAACCAAATATGTTATGGAACCAGGCTGGAACGCTGGTGGAAAAACCAAGCAGCACTCGGAGATCTTGGTGGATCAGAGATTTATTTAACACCGGCGGTCTCAGAGGAGACTGCTTCTCCAAAGATCGAGTGCCGAATGCAAGTGGGGAGGGTAATTTATAGTTGTCAGCCTCCATATCTGTGGGGGGTTTTGCACGCATGGCAATCAGGGCAAGAAGAACCCAGAAGAGGGGTCTCTAAGCTAGAGACCACAGCTTGTTTTAGTCCCGTTGGCTATCTTTGACTCAGTATTTTATTCATTTCTCCAACAGCAGAACAAGTTCCTCGTGGTCCAAGGTTTTACTGTATTTTCAGTTCTCAATGGCCAACAACGAAGTGTTCAAAGTTTAGGAAGTAGTATCCATAAATAAAGCTATGTGTGTAATAGATTTTCCCATAAGGGTATTTCAGGTAGGAGAATCATTACCTGCTATAAGTAAATAGCCCATGGTTGCCTGTGAAACTCACAAGCGATTGAAGTTTCCAGGACTCATGGGCAGGTGTGTAATAGCTGAAACACAGATTCAGGCCCTGGACACCAATGAACAGAAATGTTTAAGACACTTGTCAGCAGGTGACAACAATTTTCAGCGGACCAAGCTGTATTTTGCACTGTTCAAATCCCTAAATTTTAAACACTTCTGCAGAGCTCTAAAATGAAATATCTGAAGGCAGCCCAGACTTTATAGTATTTCGTATGTGATTCTAAAAGCCTTCCAAAAGAGCCACATGGGCAGTTCATTTCTTTTTTCTTATAATAGTAATAGTAATAATAATAATAATAATAATAATAATAAATGAAGGTTGAACCCCGCCCCAGAGTAGAACTACTTCTGGCTTAACATCTTTTTGGCCCAATGCCCCAACAGCTTAGTTACCAGACAAGTCTAGAAGAACATTTCTAGATGACATTTCTAACTGAAGATCTGGACCATGGGGAGAGGGGGAGGGAAGAGGGCATTGTTTTCCTTTTGACTGGAAATCTAGTGTGTTTACAACTAAAACAAAAGCACGGAGCCACTGTACCTAGATTCCAAACTCTTTTCAAGATAAGACAGCAACCTCCCAAAGTGAGTCATTGGCTGCATTTGTAAAGCTGTGAAGGTGGGGCACCCACTATTGTATAACAGGACTTTAGATTTGTTACCATACCCATGATGTTAAAAAGAAAAGGTACAAAAAAAAAAAAAAAAAATTAGGTTGCAAAGCAAAATCTGACTCCAGAATTTTGGCAAGGTTTCTTGCCTTGACTGCAAACATTTCAAGGAGAGGGTAGCCTCTTTTTCCAATCTCATCTTTTCAAAGAAGCAAATTCAAGCAGAAGAATTCGCACTGATCTCCCCGCTGATAGGACCCAAAGGGCAAAATGGGACTATGTAACACAGTGATGGAAAGAGGAGGAAACTACTGTTTTCCTGAAGCTAATCTGAGGGTTGTCATGGTAACTCACCAGGGTACAGACTATTGTAGCTTCAGGGTATAATTTTGGTTTACATTCTTAAAAGAGGATATCACGTGCTTGCATTAAGAGTCACAGAAGAATCTTTTGGAAGTGGATAGCACTGATTTAAGATTTGGGTTTGGGCCTTTGAGAGAGTAGGTGTTTAGGGAGAAAACAACAGAAATACGTCAACTGGTAAATCTTGCTAAATCAAGGGGGCTGGGTGAGAGGAGAGACCCAGAGAAACAAAGACTCATACTAGATAGTACAACTAAAAGAAGGAATCTGAAGTAAAAAACAACTGGAGCCATTTGGTAATTTAAATATGCACATTGGTCTAAGAATTGAAGCTTTAAGAGAAATTGCTCTCTGCTATTAGCTTCTCTGTTATCTTGGTATTAAATACGAAAGACTCTATTTCGATGGATTTGATCCTGCTGTTTTCCTATATTTTCATTCTGAAACCATTTCTTTTCTGTATTAATAACCTTATACAGGGTTTCCCCTTCTTACAGAAAAGCATAAATGACATAAGGTTTCATTGTAGCAGTTACTTTCAGAACAATTACTTCTGGTAGAAGCTTAACTATATGGAATTCTGCAACTAAATTTTTATCTAATTTTTCGTTTGACTGTGGTAGTCCCTAAGCCTATCTCTCTGGCTTCTCAGATGGCAGTACTATATCCTTGAGGAACAGGGCTCTGTACCAACAGGCACTCCTTCCCGAAGCTTTAGCTTTATGAGAATAGACTATGTAGAATAGACTGCCAAATTCAAAACAACATTTCAGACAAAATAGAATGAGAAAGACCTATCCCGTTTGGGGCAGGACAGCTTTGTGTTACCTATGCCAAACTCCTCTCGATCCTGCATGATTTTCAGTATTAGTACTTTTTGGAAAGCTGAGAAGCCATGATTCCAACAGTCAGTCTCTTAGGGATTGCTGAGGATGAATCCAAACAGGGCAATGTGCAAGTTACCCCAAATTACTATTTAATTATTCACACCTGTTTGGGGGCATGGTGACTTGTCTTTTTTACCGCAATTATAAGGTGTTATGTGGGCTAGTGTGATTCTAAGTCAGAGGTCAACAATCTACTCTCTGCATGCCAATATCCACCACCTGTTTTTCCACCACCTGCAAGCAAAGAATGATTTTTACATTTCTCAATGGTTGCAAGAAAATCAAAAGAAGAATATCCATGGCATGAAAATTATATGAAATGCAATTTCAGCCGCAAATGAAGTTTTATTGGAACACAGCCACACATTTGCTTATGCATTGTCTGGGGCTACTTTCATGCTGTAAAAATAGAGTCAACTAGGTGCCACAGAGACCATATGACCTAAAATAGTTACTTCTTGGCCCTTTATGGAAAATTGTAGCCAGTCTCTACTCTAAGTCATGATCCTCACTACTATTGCAGCCTGGGTTATCTAAATTTAAAACCTCAATCAAATTATATTAATACTCCACTAATGACAGTGTTCTAATGAGAGTTCATTGTTCTGCAGTAGGTGCCTAAGAATGGGGAGGCCAGATAACTCGATGGTAAGACTAACAAAAAGACAAGCTACACAAAGAAAAACAAGGGATATGGTAATACTTCCAAGTAATCTCTTCCAAAGAAAGTGGAAAACTTTTCAATGATATTTGCTGTTAGGTTTCCTTTTACATAACAGAAATCAAAATGCCCTAGTTTCAACCCCCTGGAAACCGGACACCCCCACCTGATCAGCAGTTTTCTTTCAGAGAAATTAATGATCAGTGTGTGCTAGTTCAAATTCTGACCTTATTTGTCAAACTGTCTGTGGTTCAACACGCTGGGGAAAATGGCAAAAGGAAGGAAGCATTTAGATATGTGTCTTTGAAACTTCATTCATCTTGAATTAATTGAAGAAGCCATAAGAGTAGTTTTCTGGGGGTGCCTGGGTAGCTCAATCCGTTAAGCATCTGACTTGATTTCAGCTCAGCATTCTCTGTCTCTCCCTCTCTCTGCCCTCCCATGTAGATTCTCTCTTACTCTCTCTCAAAATAAATAAATAAACTAAAAAAAAACAAAGAAGAAGAAGAATAGTGTTCTGGGCTTGCTTTAAAAAGAGGAAAGGTGTTATTGTTGTTGTTGTTTTAATTAAAAGTCTAGTTAATGCTTTTAATTTAGCCAAGTTTCTTGTCTCCCTATTTAAGTCTGAGACTGTAGTACTTTTTCTTGGGTCCTAGCAAATCTTTTTTAAAAAAGAGAAAAACTGGATTAACAATTGTACCGTTCCCTTATCAGAGTCCTTCTCCATCTTTCTGCTGATGTACATGGGTTGTGCCCAAGGTTGTACATAATTCCAGGATCCACTGACTACAATGCAATCACACTCCGGCTTGTGGAATGGAATGCCAGTAAATCCAAGACAGCTATGAATCCACTCTTGTGAATATTTTAAGTAAACTTCAGGACATTTATGCCAATTAGGACTTGTGAACAGCAAGTTGGTTGAGACACATCTCACACAACTAGTCACAACACCTCAGTTGAACAAGAGCTATAGCCTGAGAACGCATCTTCGGTGACAGAGCCAAAATATTTGGTGTGTTGGCGCTTCAGCTTCTGGAGAGCATTCTCTGGGCAGCAATCTGGGTAACAGTGGATCTGACTCATGGTACTTCTGGCAGAAAAGGCTCCTGGAAGTTGAATGTTAACGGTCTCTCACAGCCTCACATTTGACTCCACTTCTGGCACACCTCACCCTTTTCTAGCCTGTTGCCCATCAGTTCAGTGAGCTGTTCTGTTCAGTCCCTTTGGACTCAGGTACAGGTAAGGGATCATCTCCCCTCTGTACGTCAAGCTGCCAAGGGTTCTCAGAAACCTCAGGAACAGCTGGTATTTTGTTGCACTAGAATTACTTATTTCTGTGCATGCTTGGCAGTATTTTCAAGAACGTGCTTATTTTTCACTGGACACGAATGACTCTCTTCCAAGGTCAGACCTTCTCAGAGTCTTGCCCTCAAGTATTCAGGACAGCAGGTATTTCAGGAATAAGCATCCATCAAAATCATTCTGTTTGAGGAAATATCATTTGATACACAGTACCTCCTTTTAACCAGTTTAAGAAATAGAGGGGAAAGTTCTGGTACAATGGATCTAGGTTAAAAGAATACCTACACTTAAGGAGAAAATGAAATTTCCTAAGTCAACAGCATACTGTCTTTTAGATATCTTCTCTCTTAGGACAGCTTGTGGCTTCATCAGACGTGAGTAGCAGAGGTAGGTCAGCTGGGGCATGTCAGCAGTAATGTGGTGCTAGGCAAGTTAGGATAATTGCTATGAATCTCCAGGGAATCTTCATTCCCCAGAGCTTGTAGGTTTAACTGCAAAGGGGAACGCCAAGGAACACAGTTCTAGTACTGAGGTAGGAAAAAAAATGGTCCCTTGATTATCAATTTGGTGGCTGGCTGTGTGTTCTCCAGAAACAAGAAGTCTACTCTGAATACAAGGCTGATTGCAAAAACTGAGATTTAATTAACACCAGATCCCTAGATAATGCATGCATATACATTCTGGAGGTGGCCTATGCTATTCGGCAGCCACAAACTCAATGCTAAGGCTGTCCGCAGAGCCCTGTCCATCTGGTTGGACTTTTCTCTTTATTCTGCCTCCTGATAAAAAGATAAAGCTTTTCCTTTCTTGCTATAAACAGTTCTTCCATCATGACTTTTGAACAATACTCTTTCTCTTGGCTTGCTTTTTCTTAATGTCTTAAATGCTTTATACCAAGGGGCACCTGGGTGCCTCAGTCTGTTGAGCATCCAACTTCTGCTCAGGTCATGATCTCACGGTTGGTGAGTTCAAGCCCCACATCATTCTCTGTGCTGTCAGCACAGAGCCTGCTTTGGATCCTCTGTCCCTCTCTCTCTGCCTCTCTCCTGCTTACGCTATCTTTCTCAAAAATAAATAAACCCTGGGGCGCCTGGGTGGCGCAGTCGGTTAAGCGTCCGACTTCAACCAGGTCACGATCTCGCGGTCCGTGAGTTCGAGCCCCGCGTCGGGCTCTGGGCTGATGGCTCAGAGCCTGGAGCCTGTTTCCGATTCTGTGTCTCCCTCTCTCTCTGCCCCTCGCCCATTCATGCTCTGTCTCTCTCTGTCCCAAAAATAAATAAACGTTGAAAAAAAAATTAAAAAAAAAATATAAAAAAATAAATAAATAAATAAACCCTAAAAGAAAATTAAATGCTTCATACCGAAATCATTTTTTTCATTTTCACTTTTGATTTTTTTTGTTTGCTTTTCCCGTCTTATTTTCTTTAGTAATTACGTAACTTCAATTTTAAATGTGAAAATGCTGGTGCTTTCACACATTCTTTTTCAAAAGAAGTGATAGGAGTTGATGGATTTCCTTAGCATGTCGGAAACTGACTTAGCAATATGTTTTTTAAAAATCTACCTTTGATTACACTGGATTTTTCATGTCATTTCTATAGCTTCTATTTTTTTCAGCTGTATTGAAGCATAATCTACATACAATAAAACTTAATAATTTTAAGTGTACATTTGGAAGGGTTTTAACAAACGTATAATGGTCCATAACCACTACCAAAATCAACATACAGAATACTTCCATCACCCCCCAAGGACTTCCTTCCTGCCCCTGTGCTGTTAATCCTCTGCTCCCCCCTCCCTTAGTCCCTGAAAGGCCCACTCACCTTTCTGTCACTAGAGTCTGACTTTTTAGAATTTCATATAAATGGATCATTTTGTGTGTATTCTTTTGTCTTTGGCTTCTTTCACTCAGCAAAATGCTTTTGAGATTTTCCATGGCCAGTGACTTGTTCTTTTTCATTATTACACATGTCCGTAGTTTATTCTTTTGTTGTGAAATACTTTTCCATGGTACGAGTCTACCCTCTATCAGTGGATCAGTTGATGGACATTTGGGTTGTTTTCATTTTTTTGCCCATTACAAACAAGCTTCTATGAACATCGTCTATGCACAAGTCTTTGTATGAATATGTTTTTGTTTTCTTTTGGTAGATACCAAAGAGGGGGAGTGCTGGATCATGTGGCAAATGTATGTTTAATTTTTTTAAGGAACTGTAAACAGTTTTCCAAAGTGACTCTACCATGTTGCATTCCCACTAGCAGCGTATAAGGGGCTCAATTGTTTCACATAATCACCAAAACTTGATACCAAATTATCACTATTTTAAGTTTTAGTCATCATATAGTGGTAATTTATGTGATTTTAATTTATATTAACCTAATGAGTAATGTTGTTTACTTCATCTAAAAAGATTTTTGGTTTCATTCATTTTTCTTTTTCTGTTGTCCATTTTCTGATTCATTCACTTCTACTCTTTATCTTTTTTCCTTTTCCTGTTTTACTTTGGTTTGATTTGTTCTTTTTTCTTTTATCTGAACACTTTTATGATCTTATTCTTAATTCTGTTTTCTTTTCTTTTCTTTCTTATTGAGAATGTAGGCATTGACCCTTTTGTTTTTGATCCTTAATTCTTAAAAAAAAAATTTTTTAACGTTTATTTATTTTTGAGACAGAAAGAGTCAGAGCATGAATGGGGGAGGGACAGAGAGAGAGGGAGACACAGAATCGGAAGCAGGCTCCAGGCTCCGAGCCATCAGCCCAGAGCCCGACGCGGGGCTCAAACTCACGGACCGCGAGATCGTGACCTGAGCTGAAGTTGGACACTTAACCGACTGAGCCACCCAGGCGCCCCGATCCTTAATTCTTAATATGGTTGCTTAATATGAAAGTTTTACATCATTCATTTTATTTATTTATTTTTTTAGAGTCATCTTCACACCTGATGTGGGGCTCTCACAACTCCAAGATCAAAAGTCACATTCCTTACTGATTGAGCAACCCCTCTTTCATTTTAGATCTTTCTTCTCTTCTAATATAAGCATTTAGTATCATAAATTTCTCATCAAACTCTACTTTAGTTGTATTACATACATTTTGCTGTGTTGCGTGTTTTTTAAAAAAATGCTTATTTATGTATTTATTTATTTTTTTGAGTGAGAGAGCGTGAGCAGGGGAGGGGCAGAGAGAGGGAGAGAGACAATCCCAAGCAGGTCCCCAGCTATTGGCACAGAGCCCAACTTGGGGCTTGATCCCATGAACCGTGAGACGCTGACCTGAGTGGAAATCAAGAGTCGGATACTTAACCGACTGAGCCACCCAGCTGCCCTGTTGTGTTTAAATTTTTATTGACTTCGAAATATTTTCCTTTTTTTTTTTTTTACCCTGGGTTATTTGGAAGTATGTTGCTTACTCCAACTATTTGAGAATTTTCTAAGTATCTAGAAGATGACTGATTTTGGTCATAGACAGTTTTTTTAATTTTCAATATCATTAAATTTATTGAGATTTATTTTAAACCTAATCTGATGTATCTTGAATGTTCCATGCATAGTGGAAAAAAAATGTGGATTCTGTTATTTCTGGATGGAGTGCTCTGTATATGTTAATTAAGTCAAATTGGCTGATGGACTGACAGTTTATTACTGTATCCCAAGTACTTGAACTGTCAGTTCTCTATAAATACTTGTTGTATGAATGAATGAATGAATGAATGAATACATGATCTATAGCATGACTATGATTATTATTTTTATCCCCCCCCCCTTGGAATTCTAAACAGTGGCCTGGCTGAAGAATAATCTCAAATCTAATCAGTGTATCTATTTCTCTAGCAACCAGACAGTCACATCTGAGCAGTAAGTTGAAAGTCCATTCAGATTGCACGGCCTCCCTTTTGCGTCAATTCTAGATCTGTCACTGCAAGGTTTGCTGTGTACAGTTTTCCTGGTTACTTAAACTTCAAGAGATTGCTGATCATTTCTTTGTACATGCAAACTGCCTTTCATTAATGTTCTGGAAGAAAATACCCAGCAGAAAAGAACTTAAATACATGTAAGGAGAGTTCAGCACACATTTGATTTCATGGTGGACAGCTGAGGATGCGTAAGGGAGGGGGCCAGAGGTGAGGGAGATCATGGCACTGAAATTTTTCTAATGCGAGTACATTCTTTAGTGATTACAATTTTTATTTATTGATTATTATTTTTTTAGAGAAAGAGAGAGAGAATGAGCAGGAGAAAGGGGCAGAGGGAAAGAGAGAGAATCATCAGTGGGGCTGGGTCCCACAACTCTAGGATCATGACCTGAGCTGAAATCAAGAGTTGGATGCTCAACCAACTGAGTCACCCATGTGCCCCAATAATTACAATTTTTTAATCTACTTTGTCTTCACAAAAGTTTTGTTTCTTTGCATGAATCTTTCACTTATTTATTTTTTCATTATTTATTTGAGAGAGAGAGAGAGCACACAAGTTAGGAAGAAGGGTAGAGGGGGAGAGAGAATCTTAAGCAGGCTCAATGCTCAGCACAGAGCCCAACTTGGGAGGTCATGATCTGAGCTGAAAACAAGAGTCAGACACTCAACTAACTGATCCTCCCAGGTGCCTCTTTGTATGAATCTTTTAAAAGAGATGTCAGCGATGTTTGTGGCCCAGGAATAAAAATGGCAGTACTTGCAATCAAGATTATCAGTCTTTTTAGAATAGCCTCACCATACCACCCCCCTCCAAAAGTTACATTTCATGTTTATTTCTTTTCAAAATTCAGGCAAATCAACATTAGTTTGTGACTTTTAGAACACCCTGTGAAATTGCTATAGATAAACTGCATGCCAGAAAACCAGGATGTCTGGATTAGGATTGTCACTGTTTTGTGACTGTGAAACCTATTAACGAGAGTTCTGATTTGTATAGTCTCCAAAAGTGATGAGAGCATTATATTTTCCTAAATTAATGCATCTAAGTCCACATAAAATGTGTGCACTATTAACACCCATCTCTACTCCTGTCATTTCAGTTCTTTTTCTTCTTTTTCTTTAACTGCCTCCAAGGAAACCTTGATAGAAATCAAGTCTGGCCAGTTTTGTTAGTTCTTGCCTCAAGTATAAGTGCTATCTTTAAAATCAGAGTTCTGCTTGCTAGTCTCAAGTGTTGCTAATTAGGCCAAAACATGTCTTAGCCTGAGAATTTCTCTGCATAATTTTAAGTTTTAATATGTAAGAAAGCTAGCCAAAAGAATATTATATGTGGATTTTTGGGGGGTTAAACCTATTGAAACCAATTTAACACAATTCGCTATAAAAACTTCCCTCTACCCTCTGAGATATTTTAATTAGGTACAGCTTTGAGTATGCAAACATTAACTTGACATATTCTTCTCTTTAGCTCATGGTTTCCTACATTTTCCCTTTGACTATTTTTTTCTTACATTATTCCCACAAAGGGATTCTTTGTGGCTTATTTTCAGAAAATCAGGAAGAATGATTCTGCTCTGGTAGGAAGGAGAATCATTCTGAATCCAACAAGAACTGCTTAGTTTTGAGAGCCTGAGAAGGTGGCCATTAGTCATGACTTTGGGGACCAGCACTGCCCCATGGGAGCAGTTACTGGAAGAAGTGGCCTGTGTGAGGACTTAGGCAGTGGGGGCCTGAGCTGCTGTTCCCCTGTCTCTAGGGCCCCCAAAGCTTCACTCAGCTGGAAAGCCCTACTGCTTCCCCTGAAAAGTGGTAATAAATCACGGTGCAGCTCTACAGCGGTATGAGTCCTCTGTGTCACCTATACTTAGGGATTAAGCTGGGTTATTCCTGGATGGCACCTTGAGTCCCTAGTGCCAGTCTGCTTTTGAAATAACCTTTCACTGACTTCTAAGTGTGCTTTTATTCTGAGGCTGCATAGGGCCACTAGCTACTTCTGGTTGTGTTGAGTAGAAAAGGCACCCCTTCCTCGGAGGTAGGTAAATGCAGCCCTGTGCCAGGACACTCCGCTTGCCCAGCGTTTTTATGTAGGTACAACCTGCACACGTATTTATGTGGCCGCCCGGCCACTACATCTGTGACCATGACCCTAGGATCACCTGGCAGGAAGTAGTCTGTCCTGAATGTCTTTTGAAATCCCCTCTGGGTCGTGACAGCTAGAACGACAGGGGAGTTAAAAGACAAATAAGGCTGGCAATTGTCACAAGTTGCTGCAGAGAAAGGCCATAAGGTGTGGACTGAAACCATTCTGCTGTTTCTTATCTTTTGTCTCCCTTCCTCACAGAGGGCTTTCCTTGTCAACCCATTGAGAGTGGAGTGCCATGTTTTTCTTCCAACAAGTGATAATCATTGTATTTGTGTGTTTATTTTGTTCATTACCTATCTTTTCAGCTATCTTTTCGAGGTGTTGGCCAATACACCCCTATCACATAGCTACTACTTGACACAGAGTTGGCACTTAATAAACACTTGAATGAAGAAATGTCTTTAGTAACCTCTGACAGTGGCAAGGATGAGAGATATGAAGGTGATCTCAAATAACAGGGAGACAGGGGGCGCCTGGGTAGCTCAGTCCGTTAAGCGTCCTATTCTTGATTTTGGCTCAGGTGGTGGTCTCATGGTTTGTGAGATCAAGCCCCATGTTAGGTGTGGATCCTGGTTGAGATTCTCTCTTGCCTCTCTGTCCCTCCCCCTCCCCGTGCACACTCTCTCAAAATAAGTAAATAAACATTAAAGAATAAATAAAATAACAAGACAGGGTGGACAGCAGCCCTTGATCAGGAGATACCATTGATTTGATTTCCCTTACTGCAGGGACTTTCCTTGACTCTCCTCTTTTTACAAATAAGAGAGGCTGGGCAGTTGATGTTCATTGTTTGTTTTTAGCTAACATTCACCGAGAAGGCCAGGCACTGTACTAAGGGTTTTGTTTACACACATTATGTCATCCGACCTGTACAACAATCGCTATGAAGTCCGTGTAATTATTATTCCATTTCAAATGTAAGGAAACTGAGATCTACATGGGGGATGATGGTAGGTAGTTCTATAGCTAACATAATAAATGACAACATCAGGAGTTGAACTCATCTATCTGACCCCGACTATCCAACTCTTCAACGTTATTTTTTCCCACTTGTACTTTTTAAAAATGTATTTATTTTAGGTAGGCTCCACATCCAATGACAACGTGAGTCTTGAACTCATGACTCTGCGATCAAGGCTCTGACTGAGCCGGCCAGATGCCCCTTCCTTCCCACTCTTAAACATTATTAAACATGCCTTTATCTTGAACACAGCGAGGCAGGAGAAGGTGCAAAGTGCGAGCCCCTATCACAAACTCCCCTGGCCTTGGTCTCATGGCCCAGTCTACATTTGGTCTTCCTAGACAGTGGAGGATTTCCAATCCTGCCTGTGTCCTAACCTAGTAAATTACAGTCTTCGTATTCCATTATCTCATTTTGCTTCCTTGGTGCTTACTGTCCACACTGTGGGCAGAGAGCTGTCTACCTCATGGTTTCCACATCCCTAGCTAGATACAGACTGTTTCCCAGTCTCAGCAAGGCAAAGTGAAGACAGGTCATTTGGTTCAGCAGCAAGCAACATTCAGTCTCTGGTGGGATTCTTTCCCCCAAAGTTTTAATGATGTCCTAAAATAGCAAGCTTTTGAACCTTCTTCAGTTCAGAGACTTCTATTATTGGTGTCCCAGAGCCCTGGCAGTTAGGGAATATCTGCAACTCACAGAAAAAATCATAGGCAACTGCCCCTTGAACCTAGTATCAAGAGATGTTTAAAAAAATTTTTCTATTAAATTTTCTCATCCCAAATGATAAAAAAAAATTATGACCAATTTTATAGCTATGCTACATATTTACTCACTGAGTAGAACACTATGGTAACCATTTAAGGTAATATATGGCATTTCAATACATGCAAATTACATTATGACTCAGAATTCTTCATTTAAACACACGTGTTCAAGGCCTTGGTGAAAGGAAAGAAATAAAGATGCCTAAGTTGACTCCAAGAGGTTAAAAATCTAATTGTAATTATTTATAACCAGATGCCGATAAATGGGTTATTTTGGTCTTTTAAAAATCCTCATATCCCTTTAGAAACTGATCTGACACTCCAGCCTCCTACCAACAGGACACGCACGTGGTTTCGTTTCTTGGCCTCAGCTGCTGCTACTTTGGTAGATCACACCTTGCATGTGCAAGAACAGAGTAGGATACGAGGACCACAGCAGTTTTTCTTTCTTTCTCTCCCTCCCCTGACCCAGCCCTCCCTCCCCTCTCTCCCTCCCCTCTCTCCCTTTCTCTCCTTTCTTTCTCTCCCTCCCCTGACCCAGCCCAGTTTTGTGGATGAAGAAAATTGAGGCAAGTCCATCTGTGGCTTTTCCAGATCTAAATGTGGGGTAACACAGAGACATATAATCCAGTGATTGAGCAAATATTTTCTGATCCCGTACACGGCACGGATATGGCTGAAGATAAGCTCAAGTTTAAGACGCATTTTATTTTGTGAACTTGTGAAAGTCGCACAAAATATATTAACATATATTAATTACCCTTGATTATTATCCATGCTAGGCAGAAAGTATTTAAAATCACAAAAACATTTCTGCCTGCATCTTGAGGCTTATACCAGCAAACATTAAGAATCGTTCATCATGAGCTCTTTCAGGAAAGAAAAAAAGCATTAAAATGTTTTATGCTGCAATTGAAAGTCCACCATGTTACTTTTCTTTATGTTTTTTTTCTTTTTTTTTTTTTTTTTTTGGTCATCACTATACCTTAATAGCATGCAGTAAAGATAAAGGTGTCAATTGAGATAAATTTTTTTTTTAATTTTTTTTTTCAACATTTATTTATTTTTGGGACAGAGAGAGACAGAGCATGAACGGGGGAGGGGCAGAGAGAGAGGGAGACACAGAATCGGAAACAGGCTCCAGGCTCTGAGCCATCAGCCCAGAGCCTGACGCGGGGCTCGAACTCATGGACCGCGAGATCGTGACCTGGCTGAAGTCGGACGCTTAACCGACTGCGCCACCCAGGCGCCCCGAGATAAATTTTTACTACATGCTAGAAAAGGGGAGCCTGAGTAAGTCCAAGCAATTTATTTCAATCCAGCAAACATTCTTCAAAAGCCTAGGACCAGTCTAGGTGCTACAGGCAGAGAGCACAAAAAGAAGCAGAATCCTAATGGGGAAATGAGACAATACAGAAATAGTGATATTATAGAGTAGGGCAATTATTAAATGAGATTTGCAGCTAGGGGAAGGAGAATGGAAATATTTGAGAAGTTGGTGATAAGAGAGGCGTAGATGTATGATATGATTTCAATTAAGAATTACTCCAGGGTCCCTTGGTGGCTCAAGTCGGTTGAGCGTTTGACTTTGGCTCAGGCCATGATCTTACGTTCCTGTGTTCAAGCCCCGCGACAGGCTCTGTGCTGACAGCTTGGATCCTGCTTCGGATTTTATGTCTCTTTCTCTCTCTCTCATTCCCCCACTTGTGCTCTGTCTCTCTTTCTCTCAAAAATAAATAAAACATTTTAAAAAATTGAGAAAAAAAAAAGAATTACTCCAAAAAAAAAAAAGAAAAAGAAAAAAAAAATCACTCCAGACCATGACCTCCTCGAAGGTGACACATACAGTTGGATCTAGCCTCGCTGGTTTCTGTTTGGCCATTACTTCTCCCCCACTTTCTCTTTCATCACCCTTCCCATGCCCAGAGAAGAAAGAAATGGAAGGGCGAATACTTTTCTTTCTCTTCAAATGTAAACTGTATTGTTCCATCTAGGGACAATAAGATAGAGACATATACTTTGCTAGGATGAGGCAGAACGTAAGCTGTGAAAAAATACAAACCTTTCCAGATTTTAAAGGGATAACTCATGGGAATGAAAACATTAGAAGGGGAAAAGACAGGATGTGTGTGTTGCCAGTTTACCACAGTCGTGGTGTTATGATAGGATCTGTCCAAAAGACCTTGTTTTATTTATTTAATCGAGTAATCACACTCTCTCTGACACTTTTGGATGGCAAGAGCAAAAATAAAGGTATCCATGAAGTCAGACCTGCAGTTGCCAGGAAGTAGTAAAGAATGCCAGTTGAATCTCTGCTACCTGTGTAAGTCCTAAGGGAAAGATGAGCTCATGGAAGCATATATAGATCATCACAAGGCAGAATTAAAATACATTAAGTATGGCAGTCGGATATAAACCCCTGAGGGTTATGCAACATAAAAAGAATAGTTGAAGTACAACCTAAAGCTTTAAAAGGGGGAAACCTAAGATCCTCACTGGCTGGGGAAAACAGTTACTGCACACGCATCAAGGGAAAGACCTTATATAAAGCTTGGGATTTGAAACCCCTAGCACTCCAACTGATCTAAGTGAATGTAAATTTAGGAGGAGGGACTTGTTTTATTTTTGCATCTGTGGTCTCCACAGCCTCTGGACGGACCTGACAGGCTTCTAGAATTTATCTGAATTGGATTGAGCTGAAATAAAGAGGGAAGGATCCCAAATCATCTACTGAAATCTTCTTTAAAGGGTAAGTTTCATTTATTTACCATTTAAAAAAAATGGTATAGTTACTTGGCAAAGTATATGCTATTGGCTAGACAGACATTTACTTTAATATTTCATTTTTGGGTAACTGTCTTCAGTAGTACTGGGATCAGTACATGAGTGACAGATATGCTCCCCTCACCACCCGCCCCCCCAACCAGGAAGCTTCACATTCTGGGAGTGTGCCATGCCATAAACCTTTGGTGTATTCATGAATTGACATCACCAGGGAACTTAATGGGGACTAAAAGTAAAAACTAAAGACTTTCAAATAGAATAAAGCGGATACCAGTCAAAAGGAAGAAATGTATAAATTCATACAAAGGAATAAAAAACGTGAATTAAAATCAAAAGAATGCTGACATTACGGAAAGCATTAAAAATGGAGAAGCAGGTATAGGAGGGAGATTTACTTGCAAAGACATTACTTTAAGGACATAATGTGGGCAAGGGATTTTGTGCAGGAATGCATTAGAGACTGCTGTCAAAAATAACCCAAAATGATTGAAAAGAGGTATTTGGCTAAAAAAAAAAAAAATGAGCCAATGTGGACATTCCTTTTGGCAGACAATGGCTCTCAAAAATATACGGAGAGCCACAAAAATAAACAGTAAACATTTTGGAATAATGAAGAAAACATTTATAGTGCATAGGTATATATAATTAAAATTTTAGGAATGTCCATTAACTGTAATAAGTAACACGAACAAAATAAGGGAGACAAATCTAGAAAGAAGAAAATAACTGTTTTTTTTTTTTTTCTTATAATCTCAGAAACGGACCTAACCAGACATGTTGAGAGTTAGTAGAGACTAAATGATTACTTACGGGTGTGTTTAGGCTCACAGGGAAACTCATCCTAGAGAATTCTGAAGCAGAAACACAACAGCCACAAACTTGGAAAACCTGAGTAACTCTACCTGGAAGCCAAATAAGCCTCCATATTGAAAGAAGTCCTTTTATTCTATGAAAGAAAAAACAAAAAACAAAAAACAAAAAAAGACTTTAAACATTCGGCAAACTTAGTTACTCGTAAAAAGTAAATAACACAGCACACCAAAGATATGGTACAGTTCTTTCAGAAACAAATTATGACTTAATTTAAAAGGCAATACACTAATTTCAGGCTACCATTTCAGGAAAAAATAAGGAATTGAGAATTAAAAGTCTTGCTGTGTGCTTTCTTTCCACATAGAGAAACTAAAATGAAATGGAGGGAGAGAAGTCCTGTAAAGAAAAAGTATTCAGTCAGCTTTCGGATGCTTTGGTATAAAGAACTGATCATGGGAGTGTAATTCTATTAACAGCTGGGTTTCAGTCTGCTCCAGTAGGTTCCATCTTGTATTAGGGGGAGAGCTTGTAGTTGTATGTTCTTTCCTTTCAGTGATTCCACGTTTAGGGTCAGTTATACTGTGAAAGGCTTTATACTTGCTTGCTAATCCTGGAATAACAGAAATATTAGCCAGTGTGCCTTTAGAGCTTAAAAGATCTGTAAATGTGGGGCACCTGGGTGGCTCTGTAGGTTAAGCATCTGACTCTCGGGTTTTGGCTCAGGCCATGATCTCACGGGTTTGTGGGATTGAGCCCCATGTTGGGCTCTGCGCTGACAGCACAGAGCCTGCTTGGGATTCTCTCTCTCCTCCTCCCTCTGCCTCTCCCATGCTTGCTCTCTAACTCTCTTTCAAAATCAATAAATACTAAAAAAAAAATCTGGAAATGTAGTTCAGTACCCAAGTTTGGTTTTTTTTTTAATGTTTATTTATTTATTTTTGAGAAAGATAGCACAAGCAGGGAGGGGCAGAGAGAGAGGGAGAGAGAATCCCAAGTAGGCTCTGTGCTCTTAGAACAGAGCCCCATACGAGGCTCACAGTCACGAACCACGAGATCATGACCGGAGCTGAAATCGAGGGACAGATAGATGCTCAACCAACTGAGCCACCCAGGGACCCCAGTACCCACGTTTTTAACTTGTTTGGTTATGTTATATTTGGCATTTAAACTATCCTTTTCATTGACCTCACATTTTATTTAGATGAGTAAATTTGATTTTTTCTGCAGGTATGTGAATCTATTAATGTAATGTAGATACTTACACATGCTTTGAAAAAGTATGTAGTGGATATGTAATTGTTTTAAGAAAAAAAATTTTTTTCTCTTGTGCACCTATTTGGAAGTATGCACCTAACACATTGAGGTACCGTTCTAAGCCACACAAAAAGATAAGTAACCAGCCTTTGCCCTCAAGGAGATTACTGTCTATTTTAGCAGATTTAATTTACCAAATCTGTTTTTTTCATAAGATGAAAGAATATTTAAGCTCTGCATATGTTGAGTAAGCACCTTGCCTAAGCAGTGGTGAGATAAAACGACTTTGGAGTTAGATGGACCTGGGCTTTTACCCCGGCACACTTAGTATTTCTGATCCTTTAAGTCTGAGAGTTTACTTTTTTTTTTAAGTTTATTTATTTTGAGAGAGAGAGAGAGAAAGAGAAGGCATGAACAGAGAGGGGCAAAGAGAGAGGGAGGGAGAGGGAATCCCGATGCGGGGCTCAAACCCACAAACTGCAAGATCATGACCTGAGCCCAAGTTGGATGCTTAGCCAACTGAGCCACTCAGGGGCCCCGAGAATTCACTTTTAAAACAGGAATACTAATTTTTAGCTTACAAGCTTACAGAGGTTTCATGGGGTAAACATCATAATGCATATAAAGCAGGAGGTGGATGGGGGGATGGGAAGAAATAAATAAATAAATAAATAAATAAATAAATAAATAAATAAATAAAATGCCTATCACAGAGATTAGCCCTAAATTTTTAGTAGCCTCCCCCCACCCCACATATATTATTTAAATGAAGAGTTCAGCTTCAGCATTTCTATAATTGTCTCCATTAATTTTTATCTAGTGTTATTTTAAAATAATTAAATAATTTAAATTTAAAATAATTTCATAAATGCAGCCAGATTCTAATTGGCAGTACTTTGGGTGGCGAATGAGGCAGCAATTGAGCTGTTAAAAATTCAAGAGACAATATAGGAATGCCGGAACATGAAGGTCAAGAGCCAGGCCCCAATCCTTCCACACATTCATTACCAGTCACAGCCTCTGCCGTTAGAAATGATCTGCCAGGGCTGAGAGGTGTCCAGGGGAAGGAGAACAGGAAAAATGGATTCACGGTGTTTCTTAAAGGCCCGGAGAAAAGAAAAACAGCTAAGGAGATAGGGATTTGTTTTGCCAGGATTCTATAAAAAAGAAGAGCACATAAATTACACCAAGAGACTGTGACTAGAAATAAATATTGGTATATCTCAGCCCTCTGCTCCCAATCTTTGGAATCCTTTTTGTGGTTTTCCGCAGAGAGAATAAAAGGCACGTCCTCTCACCAGCACACCTTCCATCCCTGGACAGCACTTATGCCTCAGCCCTCCCTCCTTCCCCATGCTGTTGAACGAACCATGTGGAACAAGCGATAAAGTAAACTTGAGACCCAACTTTAATTCTCTACCTGAAAGCCAGACAGTCAACTCTGCTCACCTGATCACTCCTTGCAACCGTGTCCCTCAAAACTAATCAGGGCACATCCTACAAAGAAGGGGAAAACGGAAGGGTCTCCCTAATCGAGAAACTCTAAAACTTAACTGAAGTCCCCAAACCCTACAAGTTATTTGGAGAGTCTTCCTCATTCTTTAATTCCCCTGCTGTCTCCACATTCCACGCCTAATGAGAGAGGGAAGGTTGAAAGAAAACCAGTTTGGAGCACTTGGGTGGCTCAGTCAGTTAAGCGCCCAACTTCAGCTCAGGTCGTGATCTCACAGTTGGTGAGTTCAAGCCCCGCATCGGGCTCTGCACTGGTAGTGAGCAGCCTGCTTGGGACTCTCACTTTCTCTCCCTCTCTCTCTGCCCCTCCCTGACTCGTGCATGTGCTCTCCCTCTCTCTCTCTCAAAACAAATAAACTTAAAAAGAAGAAAAGCAGTTTGCTCATTTTTCCATCTTAATTTTCATACTGTCTCATTTTTTTTTTAGTTTATTTATTTAAGTAATTTCTACACCCAACTTGGGGCTCGAACTCACGACCCCAAGATCAAGTGCCATATGTTCCCCCAACTGAGCCAGCCAGGCACCCCTGTTGTTAGTGGTTTTGTTGTGTAGTATTCTATTGTGTGACTATAACACAATTTATTCTTCCCCAGCGATGAATAATTGTTTTCATTATTTGGCTGTTTAAGTAAATCTGCCTTGAGATCTCACTATGCATTTTTTTTAAGATATTATTTTTAAGTAATCTCTCCACCCAACATGAGGCTTGAATTTACAACCCCGAACTGGGTCGCGTGCTCTACGGACAGCCAGCCAGGCGCCCCTCCCACTGTGCATTCTTCATTTCTTCCAGGCCCCTCCCTGTGGAAATGTGGTGAATAGAATTGTGGAGAGGGTCTCCCCACATCCAGTTAGTCTTGCCTCATGTTAGTTCTTCAGCTTACTTGGGCACCAGAATTCAAAGGAAGATAAAAATCCTTTGTTGCCCAAATTTGAGAGAGAGAGAGGGAGAGACAGAGACAGACAGACAGAAAGAGAGGGAGGGAGGGAGGGAGGTGGGTGGATAGAAGGAGGGAAGGGAGACAAGGGAAGAAGGGAGGAAATGTATAGGCATGATCTTTAACTCATAATTCTCATTTTATAGAGGTATCTGATCATCTTAATTTCTAAGAGCTAAATAAGTAATGCTTACATGATACATGATTCTTTACTTCACTCTTGGAAATACTCCATGTCCTCTGGAAATATTTAAAGAGCTTTGTCATATCCCTTTAAGAAGTGATGAAATCTGGGGCGGCTGGGTGACTCAGTCGGTTGAGTAGGTCTGACTTCAGCTTAGGTCATGATCTCACAATTCGTGGGTTCGAGTCCCGCATCAGGCTCTGTGCTGACCACTCAGAGCCTGGAGCCTGCTTCGGATTCTGTGTCTCCCTCTCTCTCTGCCCTCCACCACTCGTGCTATGTCTCTTAAAAATGAGCATGTTAAAAAATTGTTTAAAAAAAGGAAGTGATAAAATCACAGTGTCAAGTGCAAGCTTCAGGGCCAACTTCACTAGGAAGTTTAGTTGACTGAGTATTTTTACTAAAAGTTTTTTTTTTTTTTTAACTTTATGAAGAATCCGAACTCTTGAACAAATCCCAGGGAGGCTGAGGCAAGCAATGAAATGCATTTTTAAATATACCGTTTTGAGCATTGTTGCCAGCAGTCTTCATTGCTGACTTTTATCCTTGATGCCTTATTCCACTTCCCCTAGATGTTTCCACTTTCGCTGTTACTTAATTTGCTTCCTCAAATGTGGAAAGTCATGAGACACTGAAGTTTGTTGCTTTAAGCCCTAGAATCTACATTAATAAATTATCTAGACAATTTCCTAACCTATCCCTGTTTTAAAATTTTGATATACAGATCATCTAAGAAACTGGTCAATTAAAGTAATCAGTCCATGGTAATTAGCAAATTATTTGCTCCACAGTTTATTATAGAGATTTTAATTTCTATCGTTAAGACTAAAAGTTTTTTAGGGATGCCTGGCTGGCTCATTTGGTGGAGCGTGTGACTCTTAATCTCAAAGTCATGAGTTTGAACCCCACGTTAGGTGTAGAGATTACTTAAAAATAAAAAAAAAATAAAAAATTGTAATATTTATTTTTGAGCGAGACAGAGGGTCTGAAGCACGCTCTGCACTGACTGACCCTGATGTGGGACTCACACTCACAAACCACCAGATCATGACCTGAGCCGAAGTTAAATGCTTAACTGACTGAGCCACCCAGGCACCCAAAATACAAAAAAAAATTTTTAAGTAAAATCTTTAAAAAAAAGAATAATTTTCTTTTATTGTATGTTTGTTGTTCATTTGGGGAATGTTGACTTATTTTTAATTGTGTTCTTGTTTAGTCATGGGGAAATATACACATTCTTTATAACATCATCGATTAATATTTGAAATCAGGTTATAATCATTTTCTTTTTTAAAAAGAAAATTTTATTTATTTATTTATGAGAGAGAGAGAGGCGGATAGAGAATCCTAACCAGGCTCCACTCAGCACAGAGCCTGACGTGGGGCTTGAACCCATTAACCGTGAGACCATGACCCGAGCTGAAATCAGGAGTTGAACATTTAACTGACTGAGCCACCCAGGCATCCCTATAATCATTTTCAATTAAGTTTATGCCAAATGAAGTTTGAGAGGCTTCATGATAAATCTCATCTCATAGACCCTCATAAGAGTAACCACTTGGTGTTTATTGTACAATAAATTGCAAATGACATTAAAATAGTGACACATAGCTGTGCAAACATGGCAAGCCAAGTTCTGGACATCAACCCTTTAACCAAAAAGAGTTAATGTAAGAAAAAAATGCAAATGACTTCCCAATTTCCTCTTTTTAGCAATTATAGGTAGAAGTTTAAACTATGGTTAGAATTTGCCTGTGATTTTTTTTTTCCTCCTGTAGTATTTAGGGCTAGGATGAGTGAAGCTTCTATGATGAGTGTTTTACCTCACCGCTCATGGGTTGGAAGTAGTTTTATTTAAAGACAGGATGGAAAGTATAGGGGCCAAAGCTGAGAGAGAAAAGATAAATATTTGTGTTGAAGGGCAGTGGCCATAGAAATGCATTAGATAATAAGTATATAAAAGGCTTGGCATTTATTACATTGCTTGGAAGGATATTTTGGAGTCTCCTGAGATTTCTTGAAAACCACATTAGCGTCCATCTGGGAAAGAGTTCTCTGCCTTAACCCACATTCCCAGGCCAACTTTCAGGCTTTCCTTAAAAGGTGCTTTGTATTAAGCTGTCAGGAAATAGCCCTTTGTTAGCCCTTTGGTTCTGGGCTCAAAAAAGGCTGAAGTGATAAATTGTGATTCTATTTTTTTAAAAAAACCACTCTAGCTAGAGATGGTTTTGAATTCCTATGATAGTGTTTAATTTGTTCGAGATTCTTATTCAGCATTTACAATTGGCTCAATGTTAGGGAGAAGGAGAAACCTGTTGATACAGCTCCTTTAAGTGCTGTGGGTTTCAAAACAACTGTAGATAGCACACATTCCTGGAGTGAGGCAGAGGGTGAGCCGAAAGCCTTCCCCATTCATTCAAAGAAGGAGAAAGGGACTGAACTTACCTCCCAGCAGGTGAAGTTAAGCACGTCCTGTAAGTGGATTGATTTGTTATATAAATCAAAGTTCTGTTTGAAGGGACCATAAACAATACTTTGTCACCTGGTACCTTCTGTTTCTCCACCCCACCCTCAAAGCCCCCCAGAGCTCATTGCTGGGGAAATGTTCCCTTCTTGTTGAGAGATGTCTTTCTTCCTCTTTGATGATTGTTATTTTTTTTCCTCTTTCTTTTTAGCTCAAAAGGAGATTTTTTTTTCCTTTTTGTCACGTCTGTGTCTTTTCTCATACATTACATTGTTTCTCTTTTGCTTTGTTACTAGGCTTGTTTACATCTTAAAAACAAATGTGAGCTTCGTATCAAAACAAAATAAATGCATGCTCTCTAGAATTATAAAGGAATAGTACAGCTGTCCTCAGTGATTATGTTCTTTGAGCATCTAAAATTTTGAAAGTGCTTAGAAATTTCTTTTTAACAAAGGCTATCAAAAAACTCCTTACAGAAACCCATTTTGTGAAGTTTTTGAGTGTTGCTTTTGTGGATGGTTTACAGAAATGCCTAGTGTGTTTCAGAAGTACCTGTGCATGTGTCAGTGCAGTGAAAGCTCAACAATTTAAAACGTTAGACTGATTTGTTTATTTGCGGTTAATTTTGTACATTTATCCAGCGAAGTGCTTTTTTTAATGATATTTTTGCAGAGACAGATAAAAAGCATTACTCAGTGCAACAACTTAACTTGAAAAGGAATAACAGATAAGGGTTGTGGGAGCCCGAGAAAATGGTTGCTGATACTTTGAAAGCTGTGCCCTAGGATTGCCATTTAAAATTGTACAACTGTTGTCAAACTCTTTAGCAATGTAGAGAGACCTTCTAGGGTGTATCTTCACCTGCTGTGAATTTCCCTTTCTCCTTTGTTCTGCCCCTGATCTCTGATCTCCCATCTCAGGGTCCTTCGTTTTCAAGGACACTGCTGCTGAACTGCCGGCAGTCTCTGGCTGGAACCATGGACTGCTCTGACTCATCCACACTTTGATCCTGTGAGATCATTTATTCTAGGAGTAATGACATTCATTTTCCAGGAGGCTGGCGGTCTAGGCTACCACAGAAGGGATGAAGGTAAAGGACCCAAAATAGCATTGGTACACGAGCAGGAGCTCGATAACTATTTGTTGGATGAAAGTCTTCAACTGTTTCCTTCATGCCAATGGTATCTGCAACCGACCATGAGGGAGCCAGCTTGCTTTTTCTGTTAGTATTGCAGTTATAATTCTGACTTTTAAAATACCAAGGGACTTGACATTGCCAAATTTAAGTAAGTAAGCTTGGCCTAATTTACTTAAATAATCATCCCAGCCCTCCAACGCCTTGTAGCTTTATTTCCAATATACCCTTTAAATTTTGCTTACAGGAGTTGGGAAGGAGGATGGCCGAGCTGGTGGTGCTCCAGGCCCTCTATACCCCCAAATAAGAGCATTGTTACGTGTTGAACTTGGCCACGTGATATTGTTGTCACAGATGCTTTAGCTGCTCAAGAAACATTTTTAAAATAAATACCAAAAATCCACATTAGAAACACTTCTGGTTAAAACAGCCTGAGCTTCAGACAAACTCCACTGATTTCACTATTCCATCTCTAGCAAACCGGGAGGCCCCAGGCATTTGTGGCTTTTTTAATTAAAGTGTAGTTGACACATAATATCACATTGTTTTCCGGTGCACAACATATCCGCTGTGTCTTCTGACGGCTTCTACCTGTTATCAGTTATTTGTCCTTGCCTGTGGTATGCACGAGAAACGAGACACTAGGGTGTCTGCATTCTCTCTGCTACTACCCAATGAGTGACCACTCCTTCGGAAGAGAACAAAGCTCTCTAGAGCAGGACTTCCCCAAATTTATAGTGTATATGACAATCACTGGAGAGGTTGTCACAATGCAGTTCTGATTCTGTAAGTCCAGGGTGGGACCTAGTAATCTGCATTTTTAGCAAGTCACAGGCGATGCAAATGCCACTGGTCTACATTTGTATCACCTAGGTAGTTTTTTTTTAAGCTGCAAATCCTTGGGGGGCGCCTGGGTGGCTCAGTCGGTTAAGCATCCGACTTGGGCCCAGGTCATGATCTTGCGGTCTGTGAGTTCAAGCCCCACATCGGGCTCTGTGCTGACAGCTCAGAACCTGGAGCCTGCTTCGGATTCTGTGTCTCCCTCTCTCTCTGCCTCTCCCCCGCTCACACTCTGTCTCTCTCTCTGTCTCTCAAAAAATAAATGTTAAAAAACATTTGAAAAAAAAAAAACCTGCAAATCCTTGGGTTTCACCTCTATATCATCCTCCTACACTCTTCCCCAACCCCATTCCAGGTTTCTCATCGAATTGGCCTTGAGTTTTGGCCTAAGCATGGAGACTTTTTTAAGCTCCCAAATGATGCTAATACTCAGCCAAGTTTAAGAAACTCCAGATCTGGTTTTTCATCAGTTTCTACTTGGAAATCCATTTACTTACATGTATCAACTGTCTGGTCCTGGTCCCTGTAGGCATTTGTTTTCCTTCCTTCCATCCTCCCTCTCTTTCTTTCTTTCTTTCTTTCTTTCTTTCTTTCTTTCTTTCTTTCTTTCTTTCTTCCTTTTTTCTAAAGTTTACTTATTTTGAGAGAGAGAGAAAGAGCGAGATTGGGTGAAGGGCAGAGAAAGAGAGGGAGAGAGAGAATCCCAAGCAGGCTCTGCACCGTCAGTGTAGAGCCCAATGTGGGGCTTGAACCCACAAACTGTGAGATCAAGACTTAAGCAGAAATCAAGAGCCTGATGCTAAACTGACTGAGCCACCCAGGCGCCCCAGCATTTGTTTTTCTGAATTAAATGCTCTTCCCTTTCTTGAGGAAATCTTATCAGTCTTTCGAAGTGCTTTTTCAAATACTACTGCCTTTTCACACAGTTAACACATTTAAAAAATTATTTTGGCACTCACCTTGCTCTAAATCCCATGCGACTTTATTTGTAACTCCTAAGGCAATGACAACATTCAGCCTTATAATTATATGTGTATTTATCTAAACCTCCTAGTTGATAAACTACCTGAAGGCAGACATTGTGTCACCTCTTTTATATTTTCCCTGTAGTTTCCCAACCAGTGGTCTCACACAGTGCCCTGAGCATGCATTTCTTCATCCAGCAAGCATTCCCATAGAGCTGGTGTGCCAAGCGGGCCAGGCTCTGGTGAGGCACGCCAAACACGTTCCCTCCCCCTTCTAGGAGCTTCACCGTCCAATGAGGGAGACCGATATGCACAAATGATTTACAAAGACAAATGTAAGAGTTCAACCAAGATGAGAGAATCTAAATGACTCCAGATTGGAAAGAAAGTCTTCTTGAGGAAATGATTGAGATCTGAAGAATCTATAAGTAGGTGAAGGTGGGGAATAAGGGTGAAGCGCATTCAAGACAAAGAAAACTGGAGCATTTGCGTAATTTTAGAAGTTAATTTGTTTTCAATCAAAATCTTCCTACACTTATCCTCCATGTACCCAGGTCCCCAGTGAGGTACCAACAACTATTAGTTTCTTGTGTATCCTTTTAGTCTCTTTAAGTATGTTCAAGTAAATACATAGTAAACACTGAATTTTCACCTCTGAACAATGCTCCCCCCAGCCTTTATAATTTATTATTTATTTTCATTTCCTTACTCTTTCGTAAGGGAAAACTTGTTTTTTTAGAGAGACAGGGTGTGAGTGGGAGAGAGGCAGAGAGAGGAGACACAGAATCCGAAGCAGGCTCCAGGCTCTGAGCTGTCAGCACAGAGCCCAATGGGACTCAAACTCACAGACCGTGAGATCATGACCTGAGCTGAAGTTGGACGCTTAACCGACCGAGCCACCCAGGCACCCCTGGGAAAACTTGTTTTAAAGCTGAACAGTATCCTATTACGTAGCTCTTTTAAGTGGTATGTCCCCAATAGTTGGCTTGCTTACAGTATTTTACTATTGCAAACAAGGCCACAATGAATAATCTTGAACTTTAGACGTTTTTCACATGTGAAAGCATATCCTGGAAGATCATTTTCCAGAAGAGAAACAGCTGAGTCATGAGCATATGCATTTGTAATTTTGAGAGATATTGTGAGATTGCCTTCCATAAGTGTTTTATTTTTTGTTTTAGTATTTTATTTTACATTCTCACTAGAAATATACAAGAGCCCCTTTCTCTATTACATCCTCAATAGTGTGTTATCAACTTTTTGGATATTTGTTTAGATCTACTAGGTACCAATAAAGATATCTTAATAATTTTAGTTTGGATCTCTCTTATGAGTGAAGTTGAACATCTTTTGATATGTTTAAGTTATTTATACATTTTTTATCTCTAAACTTCCTATTATTTTTAAAGATTTTTTTTAAATGTTTATTTTTTTTAATTTATTATTTTTTTTAATGTTTATTTATTTTTGAGACAGAGAGAGACAGAGCATGAATGGGGGAGGGTCAGAGAGAGGGAGACACAGAATCTGAAACAGGCTCCAGGCTCTGAGCTGTCAGCACAGAGCCCGACGCGGGGCTCGAACTCACGGACCGCGAGATCATGACCTGAGCCAAAGTCGGCTGCTCAACCGACTGAGCCACCCAGGCGCCCCTTAAATGTTTATTTTTGAGAGAGAAAGAGAGAGAGAGAACACAAGCAGAGAAGGGGCAGAGAGAAAGGAGGACAGAGGATCTGAAGCAGGCTCTGTGCTAACAACAGATAGCGTGATGCGGGACTCAAACTCGAGAACCATGAGACCATGACCTGAACTGCAATCGGTACTTAATGAACTGAGTCACCCGGTGCCCCTAAAGATTTTACTTTATTTATTTTTTCTTTAATGTTTACTTTTGACAGAGAGAGAGGGACAGAGAGGCTGTGTGACTGGGTGAGGGGAAGAGAGAGGGAGACACAGAATCCAAAGCAGGCTCGAGGCTCTCAGCTCTAAGCACAGAGCCTGATGTGAGGCTCGAACTCAGACTGCGAGATCATGACCCGAGCTGAAGTTGGACACTTAACAGACTGAGCCACCCAGGCGCCCCAAGATTTTACTTTAAAGTAATCTCTACACCCACCATGGGACTCGCACAAACCTGAGATCAACAGTCACATGTTCTACTGACTGAGCCAGCCAGGTGCTCCTAAACTTCTTGTATTCATACTCTTTGCCCATTTTTATATCGGGTTGTTGGTAACTTTATTATTGATTTCTAAAAGCTGTTTATGTATTAAAGATTTTATACTTTTTTTGATGTGAGTTACTATTCTCCCAGTCTTTTGTATTTGTTTATAGTGTTGTGAAGTTTTTGTTTGTTAGTTGTTTGTTTTACTTGTTTGTTTTTATCTTATAGTTGATTTTGATTTTGATAGAGTTAACCTTATTAATCTTTTCTATGATTTCAGGATTTTAAGTCATAGTTTGAGTGGCCTAAACCATTCCAAGACTATAAATAAATTCTTCTAGGTTTCATTCTAGAACAGTTGTAGCTCTGCTTTTTTATAGTCAAGTCTTTGATTTTTCATATACACTTGGCATATGATATAAGGTATTCATTTGATTGTTTTTCTATGCCCATTTGCTGTCAAAATGTCATTTATTAAATGTTTTAATCTTTATTTATTTTTGAGAGAGACAGAGACAGACTGTGAGCGGTTTAGGGGTAGAGGGAGAGGGAGGCACAGAATCCGAAGCAGGCTCCAGGCTCTGAGCCATCAGCACAGAGCCCAGTGTGGGGCTCGAACTCACGAGCTATGAGATCATGACCTGAGCTGAGGTCAGAGGCTCAACTGACTGAGCCACTCAGGCACCCCATTTATTTTTTTAAAAATGTAACTATGAGAACCTTGAGAAAGGGAAGCAAGACTCAAGTCTGGGAGACCAGTTCTAGGGATAAGCAAGTGAAGGGTTAGGGAAATTAAAATAGTTAATCTCTGTAGCCACATGGATATTACATGACTGCTGCCCTAATCACCACCCTTTCATGGTAGACATGGCCAATCTGACATGATACTTTAAAAAAAATTTTTTTTTATTGTTTATTTATTTTTGAGAGAGAGAAACAGAGCGTGAGTAGGGGAGGGGCAGAGAGCAAGGGAGACACAAACTCCAAAGCAGGCTCCAGGCTGTGAGGTGTCAGTACCAAAGCCCAACGTGGGGCTCAAACCCACTGACCAAGAGATCATGACCCGAGCTGAGGTCAGATGCTCAACTGACTGAGCCACCCAAGCACCCCTGACATGATACTTCTCAAAACATTGTTTCAGGCAGCCACTTCCTATCAATCAAAATGGATACATTTGCCATCTCTGGTGTAGGATTTGATTTAGGAAGTATGGGGGAGTAAGAGAAGTGGCAAGAGAGGTAACTGAAAGGGCAAGTAATGTCAGGGTCTTGAATGCATATTAAGCAATGGAGATAATGTGACTTTTTGGTTTTTTAAGGGCACAAAGTGGCATATGTGTTTCAACAAAGTGAGGTAATGATGGCTTGAAAAAGAGAAACCCAAAGCTACTGTAGTCGTCCAATCTAGGGATGCAGCATATCTGAACTCAGATAGTGAACTAGAGGAGAAGGGCCGTATTCAAGAGGCAAACCTGGTAGGACATGTAAGTGTTGAATTGCAGGACTTCGAAGAAATTAACTATAGGTAGCGAGAGACAAGATAGACTAAAAAAATGATTAGGTCCTTGAAGTAGGGCATGTAGTGGTTCCGAGACCCAGATGGAGAACTTAGGAGGAGGAACACATCTCGGGACGGAGAGATGATAGTAAAGGGAATGAGTGTGGTCTTGGATTTCTGATATGAATGCTGTATTTGGACTGTTCGTGTTTGTCCAGCTCTGGGCTAAAACTATGATGTGCTTAGGAATAAAGAGAAGAGATAGTATTGATTCATACAGAGTAATTACTTGAGGACAGAAGCTGAAAAAATGACCCGTTAGGTCTACGGATTCTCAATATGAAAGATGACTGCCTCAAGTTGTGGGAAAAGATGAATTTGCAAATGGAGCGTGTAATAATGAAAACAACAACAAAAGCTGATACAAGTCTATACAAACTGGAATAGGAAGCATGAGGTGATCTTATGATGATAATTCTGTGTTGGCCTCCACCAGCCAGTCTCAGCATATTATGTCCAAGCTTGGGCTCCAGGTCTTTAGACATTAAAATCCTGGAGAACATTCAAACAGCAACAAAGATAATTAAAGGGTTAGAAATAATAGCTGAGGCATGAAACTATATTTGAGTTAGCCTGGAGAAAAAAAGAACAAATGGTTACTCCATTCACAGTAGTTGAAAGCACCATAGAGATAACTATTTCCTCAAGTTTGGAGCAAGAGAAGAAGGGATTAAATTGTAAATTGATGTGCATGAGATATGGGCCAAAACTTCCTGAGATGAAGGTTAAATAATAGATTAGAGTTAAATATGGTAGTTCAAGTTGTCTGGAGGTTGTGAAATCTCTCTGTGAATCTTTAAAGCATCGAGAGCTAAACGGAAATCCTCCATTTAGCAGGCACTCTGTACTTAAGGATCCAATTCCTTACCCCTGCCAGCAAAAATGCACCGCAGATCTTGTGCGAGTTGCTGCCCCAAGATCCTTATTCTAAAAGGTAATTGCCACCATCGATGCCCCTTTGAAAGCCATGCATTCATTTGATAATTATTTTTTAACAATACACGTGGGACATTATTTTAGGTGCCAAGGATATTGAGTGAACAAAACAGAAGAAATGAATGTACCCACAGTTTATTGAGTATTGCTGTATGTCAGGTACTGAGCAACTACCTGCTTAATTCCAAAGGCCACCTCCTTTTTATTTTTTTTAAGTTTATTTATTTATCTTAAAAGAAAGAGAATGAGTGGGGGAGGGGCCGAGAGAGAGAGAGAGAGAGAGAAAGACAGAGGATCCAAAGCAGGCCCAGCACTGACAGCAGAGAGCCCAGTGTGGGGCTTGAAGTCATGAACTGCATGATCACTCATCTGACTGAGCCACCCAGGCATCCCCGGAGACTTACTTTAATGAGGGCAACTTTTTAAATTGTTCGCATAAGCAAAATTAGAACATACATCATTTAGGTGTTTATGTAATAAATGTAGATATGCCATGTATTTTTAAATGTTTAATAACGTGAAATACTTGGAAGGCTACTACAAGAAAACACATTTAGAAATTAGCTGAATTTTTTAAAACCATATTTGGAATTGGAAATTGATTGCTATATGGATTGTGAGTTCTTTGATTTCTTTGAAGATAGTGTTTGATGGAGTTCACTTTCATGGTACCAGACTCAGTGTAGAATTTTGTATCTTTACAGAAGCATCAACCACCCCAATTTAGAAGCTACCTATAGACAGGGAGTCACATTCCTTCTGTTATCATTTCCAAATGCTTTGAATCATCCCCATATCACCTTATCCAATTCTCCAGATAGAGGACTTGGCAGTAGCAGAAGGTAGGAATAAGGAGAAAAGGTAAAGGCCAGCATGATTAGGAAAAATCATTTTACTGGTAAAATTTTCACTAATTCAAAAGAGGTTAGAGTGGGAGAGAGAGCCAAAGCATAACAGACTCTTAAAAACTGAGAACAAACTGAGGGTTGGTGGGGGGTGAGAAGGAGGGGAGGGTAGGTGATGGGCATTGAAGAGGGCATCTTTTGGGATGAGCACTGGGTGTTGTATGGAAACTAATTTGACAATAAGTTTCATATACAAAAAAGAATAATAATAAAATTCTTTTTTTCACTAATTCAGAGATGTGCAAACTAGCCAGAATAAATTGTAGTAGTTCAAAAGTATGAAGGGATCCAGCATGGGAAGAGAATTTGGCCTGGTAAGATAGATTAATGAGTGGATTTTTTGTAACTGTATAACCAGACAGACTTTGATGACTTTGACGATTCTGGGGGGGTTCCAGAGTATCCCAAAATTAATTGTGTTTTTATAGAACAATTATCTGTGATCATAATAAATCCAATGACCAATTCACCATGCGTAGGAAAATATGCTGGGTGCTTTCCTCTGCCCATGCTTGAGCATGCTGTCTCTCTCTCTCTAAAATATGTAAGATAAAAAAAAAAAGAAATAGAACTTGAGACCCATTTAATAAAAAGATCCACTGTATTCAGTGCTGTTCTGCCAAACTTACACAAGGGCACATGTTTCCTGACAGGACTGATTTTGAGTCTACTGTTTTGTCAATAATTTGTGGGGTTTTTTTCATCCTAAGTGTATGTTGTATATTAACACTTCTGTTTAAGGGGTTTTTTTTTGTTTGTTTGTTTTTAAGTTCTTATTTATTTATTCATTTAAGTAATCTCTACACCCATTGTGAAGCTCAAACTCACGACCCCAAGGTCAAGAGTTGCATGCTTCAATGACTGAGCCAGTCAGGTGCTCTCAAGGTTTCATTTAGAAGTACGTTAGTGATCTTATAAGTTTCTATAAGAACATAGATTTTCCCCAACCCCTGCCACTCCAACCTTGCCCAGTATTTTGTAATTTATTTTAAGTAGATTATTTGTACGAGAAGTAAATATATCCTTTTGAGGCTAGTATACATTCCTAAACAAAGAGGCCATACTAAACCAAATATTTACTGTGAAGCAAATAACTGGTACTCTACACATACAACATCCTGAGTAAACTTTATTTTGGCTTTCTATAACCAAAGTTTAAGGCAACCCATTAATTGTAAGATTTGCCTCTCAAACAAAAACTTGGCCCTGAAAAGAGAAACCTGTCTGGCTTTATAAAATGATTTATTTCAAATTTTAAATGGGCCAAAATGAATATACTGTATCATATACTTTCATTTATATGATTTTGTTTCTCAGCAACTTACTGTTTCATCCTTTAATAATGGAAGAGCCTGAAAACATTGTGAGGGTACTTGTAACATTGCTAAAGAATTCCATCAAAGTAATGATGTTTTAGTCATTAATTAAAAATGTAAAACTCAATGGGGTGCTTGGGTGGCTCAGTCAGATAAGCTTCTGACTCTTGATTTCTACTCAGGTCACGATCTTATGGTTCAAGAGATTGTTAGTGGGATGGAACCTTGAGTAGGGCCCTGCACTAACAGCATGGAACCTGTTTGGGACTCTCTCTCTCTCTCTCTCTCTCTCTCTCTCTCTCTCTCTCCCACACACACACCCCCAATAAATAAATAAATAATAAATAAATAAATAAATAAATAAATAAATAAATAAATAAATAGTGTAGAACTCAACACACGCACACACACACACACACACACACACACACACACACACCCTCTTAAGTATATAGAAGATTGGGAAAAATTAGACCAAGGACTCAAAATCTAAAATAATAGCTTTGTCATTTCCTGAAAGTTTATAGTCAGAAAGAAAAGAAAGGAGGAAGATCATTCACCAGTCCAAATCTGGTGACCCCTTCAGTTGTATCCATTCCACTTGCTTTTTTTAATTGTTTTTAATGTTTATTTTATTTATTTTGAGAGAGGGAGAGATAAAGTGTGAGCAAGGGAGAGGCAGAGATAAAGGGAGAGAGAGAGAATCCCAAGCAGGCTCTGTGTAAGCTGAGCCAAAATCAAGAGTCAGACCCTTATCCAATTGAGCCACCCAAGTGCCCCAACTTGTTCTCATTTATTAAAGATACAAAGTGTGGGGGCACCTGGCTGGCTCAGTTGATAGAGCATGGGATGCTTGATCTCAGGGTCATGAATTCAAGCCCACATTGGGAGTAGAGTTTACCTAAAAGAATAAAAAAAATTAAATTAAAAATTAAAACAAAAACACAAAGTGTGGCCATTGCCTACCCTGGAGGAGGGAAGAATGAACCTTCTACTCATAAGTTATCAAACTTTGAAAAGGCAATTTCGAAAGATGCTAATAGCATATATTTGAGAATAGTCACAGTCTTTGTTCAGTAAAGCACTACAGATTTAAAACTTTGTTGACAACTTATGCTGATCAGCCAGTTACATAAAAAGTGCTTCTTCACTATTTTTTTTTTAAGATTTTATTTTTAAGTAATCTACATACCCAACATGGGGCTCAAAGTCACGACCCTGAGATCAAGAACTGTGTGTTCCACTGACTGAGTGAGCTGGGCGCCTCCTTCATCACTTTCCATTCCCATCCTCATCCATTTATGAAGCACCTATTGTGTGCAAGGCATTAGGATTACAGATGAGCAAGGAGAATGCATATATAAATAAGAGCTCTGCCCATCCTGCCCATCTTAAGTTTTTTTTTAAGAACTTAAGAAAAAAAAATAAGAGTTCAATCCATCCTGGATTGCCCAGTAGACACCAGCAAGGGAGAGATACAAACAATTGAAGAAAGCTCTGCAATGATAAACTTATCCAAATTTTTTTTTTAATTTTTAACGTTTATTTATTTTTGAGAGACCGAGATAGAGCATGAGCAGGGGAGGGGCAGAGATAGAGAGGGAGACACAGAATCTGAAGCAGGAGTGTGATGCGGGGCTGAAACTTACAAACTGTGAGATCATGACCTGAGCCGAAGTTGGAAGCTTAACCAACTGAGCCAGCCAGACACCCCCTTTTTTATTTTTTTAATTATTTTTTTCAACATAAACTTACACAAATTTTTAAAAGCAAAAGAAAGAAACAAAAAACAAACTGGAGAGAAGCTCTTAATTTAGGTATGCAGGTAAGTTTTGCATGCGGGCATTTGTAGCTTGGTACTGACTTGACTGAAACAATGCACGAGGAATCATAATCTTCAGGGGTCTAGGCCTTTAAAAGTTCCAACTGAGGCCTTGCCCTGGCCTTCCTTATCTTGAGGAAGTGAAAACCTCTGATATTTTCTTCTGTTCCATCCTTTTTATTTTACCCCTAGAGATAGCAGTCATATGACCAGAAAGCCTAAAATGTGTCAGACTTCCCTTGGGATAAAAAGGCCTCATTCACACTCAGATAGTGGAGTACGAAAAGCAGTGAATCTGATTCTTGATGGTCTGACTGTACAGTAGGGCTACTTGCTAGTTTACCTCTTCTTTCCCGATGGCTTTGCTCATGAAGCTTTGAGATGAGAGCGTAAGAAGGCCAAGTTCAATTTGACATATGAAAGAGAAAATAATACAGTACTCTTTTTCATGGCCACAAAATACGGATTACAAATCTATATAATTTCTTTCTTTTTTAAAAAGATTTTACTGGGGCACCTGGGTGGCTCGGTCAGTTAAGCGTCCGACTTCAGCTCAGGTCACGATCTCACGGTTTGTGGGTTCAATCCCCGCCTTGGGCTCTGTGCTGACAGCTCAGAGCCTGGAGCCTGCTTTTGATTGTGTCTCCCTCTCTCTCTGCCCCACCTGCTCTTGCTCTATCTGTCTGTCTGTCTCTCTCTCTCTCAAAAATAAATACACATAACAAAAAGTTTAAAAAATTCTTTAAAAAAAGATTTTATTTTTAAGTAATCTCTAAACCTGTGGGGCTTGAATTTACAACTCCTAGACCAAGAGTCATATGCTCTACCAACTGAGCCAGGCAGGCGCCCCTATATGATTTCTCCAAAAAAGCAAAAACAAAAAAGCAAAAAACAAAAAACCAGGGGCGCCTGGGTGGCTCAGTCGGTTAAGCGTCCATCTTCGGTTGAGGTCATGATCTCAGTTTCTGAGTTCAAGCCCCATGTCAGGGTCTTTGCTGACAGCCCAGAGCCTGGAACCTGCTTTGGATCTGTGTCTCCCTTTCTCTCTGCCCCTTTCCTGGTCACACACACACACTGTCTCTCTCAAAACTAACATTAAAAAAAAAAAAAAAAACTCAAAGAAGCCTTCCATAATTCTGTGGAAATGAAAATAGAAGAGCTTCCTTTTAAAGACCATACTACTTCTAGATTTTAGGGAGGATTTTAGGGATTCTTATCACAGAGCAGATACAGTAATTAGAAAGGGTCGGTTGGAGAGTAACTGTGCAAAGTGCAGATAAGGGTGAAGAAGATACCAGGGAAAATATCATCAATGGGTAATAATTTCCCTGAGTAAATTCTCCCCAAAGAGAAGATTTTTCTATATAGAGTTACTCATCTGTATCGCAGGTTCACAAACTGGCTGGTAAGTTTTAGTGGCAGGAAAATTGATAAATAGTTGTAGCCTGGAGATACAATTTCTCTCCTTGCACATAAATGTCTTCCTTTGTCCCTTGGCTGTTTTTATCTCAAAGCATTAATCTATGTTTCTTGGGGAAAATAAATTCATGATGATGCATCAGTAAATTCTCAACAGCTCAAAGATTGCCTTAAAATTGTATTTTAAAATATTGCCTTCCTATATTAAATTAAGGGTTCACTGTTACCTAAAAAGTGATCTAAATTGGGAGCTTTTAACCAGGGATATGTGTAAATTCCAAGTTGCTATAATGACGGGATAATTTATTCCTGATCCATCTCTCAAAACATTTCGAAATGGGAAGTCTAGAAATCTGCATTAATACAAAACAAAGCAAAAACCTTCCTCAGTGACTCACACTTACCACATTGATTTATTTAAACAAAATAGCCACAACTTCAGTAATTGTCCATTCTTTCATTTCAACATGGAGTGGATGATAAAGACTCTCATTTCAGTAAGTGGCCAGTTTATGTCATTCTGTGTAACAGAGGCCTGGTGATGTGATCTGGGTAGTACCAGCTTCCCACCATTAGCAACACACCCTAAAGGCAATTGTATTATCCAAATTAACAAAACTCAGGAGATGATGTAATTACCTGAGTAGCTGAAAAGTAAGGAAGAGAGACTTCAAAGGATTTGCCAGTTGTAACATTGTATGGTTCTTAGAAAACATTTTTTTTCTTTTTAAGTTTATTTATTTCTTTTGAGAGAGAGAGAGAGAGAGAGAGAGAGAGCACACAAGTAGGGGGAGAGGCAGAGAGAGGAAGTGGGGAGAGATTATCCCCAGCAGGCTCTGCACTCTTAGCACAGAGCCCTATGTGGTACTCAGTCCCACAAACCATGATATCATGACCCGAGCTGAAATCAAGAATCCAACACCCAACCAAATGAGCTACCCAGGCACCCCTAGAAAAAATTTCCATAACCCACAGACAGACACGTTCTTGTAAAATAGGAAATAAGACCAGGAAAGAAATGGAAATGACAGGTAAATCTGAGAGAAGGAAAATGTGCCTATGTACATAGTATACTGAATGGCCAGGCATTGCCTTGAGAATCTCTAAACTGAGGGGCAACAAGAACCGCCTGTTTTAAAAAAAAAAAATCTTTTTTTTTATGTTTATTTTTCAGAGAGGGAGAGAGACAGAGCATGAGCGGGAGAGGGAGGGGCAGAGAGAGAGGTAGACACAGAATCCCAGGCAGGCTCCAGGCTCTGAGCTGTCAGCACAGAGCCTGAGGTGGGGCTCGAACTTAGGAGCTGCAAGATCATAACCTGAGCCAAAATCAGACACTTCGCCAACTGAGCCACCCAGGCACCCCAAGAACCACCTGTTTCTTTTTTTTTAACGTTTATTTATTTATTTTTTTGGGACAGAGAGAGACAGAGCATGAACGGGGGAGGGGCAGAGAGAGAGGGAGACACAGAATCAGAAACAGGCTCCAGGCTCTGAGCCATCAGCCCAGAGCCCGACGCGGGGCTCGAACTCACGGACCGCGAGATGGTGACCTGGCTGAAGTCGGACGCTTAACCGACTGTGCCACCCAGGCGCCCCAAGAACCACCTGTTTCTTAAGGAAGGAATAGTAATGCCAAAGTGGAACAGATTGCTGTCAGTATCAAGTTTTGTGGACTTCACTCTTCTGGTAGTGTCTGCTCTTTGGATAATTTATTAAGTCCCTTGTGGACGAAATATGTGATGAGGACCTACTAAAATAAACTTTAGAAATGAACTCTGGTATAAAGAACGTTTACAAAGATGGGCACTTTGAATAAGAGCACCAAAATGTCAGCAAAATCAATGTCATATCCACCTTGTTCACTAAAGTTATAATTGAAAAATATGAATAAATTTATTAATGTAACAATTAAAGCATGCATTGAAACAATAAACATATGGACTACTCATCATATATAAGAGATACAGATGAATAACACAGGCTCCAAGTTGGGAGTTTATGATAGAACACTTGTACAGGTGAAGAAATGTTTGTACTTTGTTGTTGTTTTTTAAGATTTTATTCTTAAGTAACTCTGCACCCAACTTGGGGTTCGAACTCATACCCTACGATCAAGAGTCGCATGCTCCACCAACTGAGCCAGCCAGGAACCCCAAATTGTTTGTACTTTGGACATATAAAGTTTTCCATAAACATTCATATATCACACACCCTCCATGAAGAGTGAAAGAATAAATGAAAATGTTTGAATCCTTTGCTATTTAATTTATTCTTCCCTTAGGAAAGTTCAAGGCGAATGATTTAATGTCATATGTACACACACACACACACACACACTCACACACATGCACACAACTGCTAAATTGTTAGCACCTTAGCAGGCTCATCTTACATTCAATCAATATCCACATCCACTTTAATCCATTACTTAATACTTTTTAAAATGTTTATTTATTTTTGAAAGAGAAAGAGCATGAATGGGGGCAATGCAGAGAGAGGGGGAACAGAGGATCCAAAGCGGGCTCCACCTTGACAGTAGAGAGCCTGATGCGGGGTTCGAACTCACAAACTGAGAGATCATTACCTGAGCTGAAGTCTGATGCTCAATCTGACTGAGCCACCCAGATACCCCTCGTAACCTAACAGTTAACTTACTATTATTATTTGCCAGGCACTGGAAATACACATTGAAAGCAAACGGCCTCTGTCTTCAAGACACCTACATTCTAATGGAAGGAAAAATACAAAATAAATAAAGATAAATAATTCATTGAAAATTATTTTAAGCACTTTGAAGAAAAAGGTTGAGGACATATTGTGGGGTCAGGGTACCTAATTTAGACTAAGGGGTCAGGAAAAGTCTTTTGTGAAAAATAAAAAATTAAGCAGAGTGACCTAAATATGTGAGAAGTTAGTCTAATAAAAATAGAGGTTTTCTTCGTTTTCAAGTTTTCTAGGCAGAGATCCTGGGCCTTCTTTACATGCTTGCCAATTATTCGTGAGCAATCTTATCCAGTCGTGTGGCTTTAAATATCATCGAAACACTGACAACTCCAAATTTATTATATGACTCACACTTCTCTTTGGAGCTTGACCTGGATATTCCATTACTTACTTGACATCTGCACTGAGATGTCTCAGGGATCTCAGAAATATCTCAAACTAGTAAGTCTCCACCCCCCACCCCCACCTCCAAATCTCTTCCTCCAGTCTTCTCCCTCTTGGTAAGAGATACCTCTATCTATATGTTTATTCATACCAGAAACCCAATCGTTCCACGACTTCCCACCCCCCATTCCCTCTCACACACTAATATCCACACTAAGTCTTACCAATTCTACCACAAAAATGTATCTCAAATCTGTTACTACTCTTGACACTGCTTCTACACCAGCATCTTTTGCTTGGATTATTGCAAGGGCACCAGTGAGTGCAAACTCAACACATGCGTCTGCATACAAACCACAGCTGTGGAGCCACAGACTAATAAGCATGTCAGTCTCAGATGGGTGGAGGAGACTCTTTGAGCTAATATTTGCAAATATGTCATGGCGTGTACTTTACACTCAATATTATACAAGTGACTTGGCAAAATTTCTTTATCAATAACTTGGTATTAATTTCTCATTGGCATCTGATAGGGACAATTTGGAGAAGAAATATTTCGATACTACCAGTAGAAGTATTGATCTAGTTATTTCACTTGCCATCTATGTTGAAAACGCCAAACTGAATCTCTGATTAAAAAATTCAGTCTCTAATTAAACACCAAACATATTTTAGCCACAAGCTATACAGCTGCTTAAGAAATTTAAACACCATTTTAGCAATATCTCAATACACAATATTACTTCAAAGTTTAAAGAACTTATTTCTTTTTTAAAAAATGAAACCAGGGGTGCCCAAGTGGCTCATTCAATTAAGCCTCCGACTCTTGATTTCTCTCAGGTCATGATCTCACCGTTCCTAAGATCAGGCCCCATGGTTCATGATATTAGGCCCCACTTGTTGAGCTCTGTGCTGACAGCTTGTAGCCTGCTTGGGGTTCTATCTCTCCTTCTCTCTCTGCCCCTCCCTTGTTCATGCCCTCTCTCTCTTTCTCTCAAGTAAACTTTTTAAAAAATATCCAAAAAAAAGTAAATAAAAAATGAAATGAAATTGTTAGACAAAATTGTAACTTAATTCATTTACCATAATTTACTTAAAAGTTGCTCTTACCTTTTCTGTTAGTGCCTCAGGCTGGTTTAAAAAAACCATGTGATTCAACGGAAATAGATTAATCCTTGCTGGGCCTTTGATTTGGAGGGTTTTTTTTTTGTTGTTTTTTTTGAAAAGTAGCCTTTGAAAACAATCTCAACCTGTGACTAAGAATATTTACCAGTATTTAACATCAGTGTCCATTTGCAACAGGATGTGGGGAAAGTATAATCTCAAGATGAACTTTGCTGCACTCTAAGGTAGAAAGTGAAACATTTTATGGATATACTGATCAATGTTTATGAAGGACAAAACAATTTATCTATGAAATAGGATAGAAAGCTTTAATAAATACACAATTACTACTGTATATAAGACCACTAATTATCTTTATAAAGCACAATTGTGGAAGCTGCTCCATCATACAATGGCTGTGCCTTGTAATTTGAGTAACCTAATCTTCATTGCCTAGGCTCTCCCAGTTCAAGGACTTTAGAGGTCGGCATTATTCGTATTTGTTGTGAGAGTAGACAAGAGGAGTTTTATCATGCTTTGGATTTGAGATAAGCTATGCCCAAAGAAGTTCAATGGTTTGTTGCTCTTATCAAAACATTTTCCATGAAGTTGAGTTTAAGTGGTAATGTCAAATATAAAGAAAGGGCATCAGCGCTTCCTCTTCTTATAAACAATTGTGCTTGATCTGCTAAATGTGAATTAAGATTCATGGTCTCATCCAGTCCTCTCAGAATGTAGACCATTTCTAGACCTCTTCTTGTGACAAAAAGGTGGCACTTCTTTATTTTGAACCTCTAAAATAAGGGGTGCCTGGGTGGCTCAGTTGGTTAAGCGTCCGACTCTTGATTTTGGTTTAGGTCATGAACTCATAGTTGGTGAGTGAGGGCCCCATATCGTGCTCTGTGCTGACAGTGCAGAGCCTGCTTGGGATTTTCTCTCTCTTCCTCTCTCTCTGCCCCTCCCCTGTTCTCTTTCTCTCTCAAAAAATAAGTAAACTAACTAACTAAATAAATGAAAGAAATGAAACCTCTAAAATAATATGGTAATGTCTACTCATTCCAGAGTTAGTCTAAATTAAAATATGTAAGTACTTCAATAGTATTTAATTTTTGAGCTTAAAACATCTATGCATTTAGTTATAGAATTATTCATTAGAGGAGTTGAATGTTGACTTTTACAGAGACTGTTATTTTCTTAAAGCCATTCTTTATGCAGTGGGCTACATTTTCCCACTAGAGGCAAGAATTTTGATCTTGCAAGGTACACATAGCTGTGAAACATTTCTGGTTTTTTACTGACATACAGAAGGGAAGTAGATGGGAGAAATTAAAAAAGGATATGTATCTTTTTTATTTTTTTCTACCAGACAAGTTTGTTTCTCTTTCATTACTTTTCCCACCTTTATCTTATAGTGTGAGATTCAAAGGTTACAAAAAAATTGAATTGGAAATCTTCCAACCCACATGCAGCTATCAAAAGATAGACCTATTTTATTTTGAAAAGAGCTGTTGACTGTAACCTAACAATTCGCAAATATATTTTACTGCTTCTCTTATTCATGACCATATCTTCACGAATATTGGTAGTAGAACATTGGTTGTATTGATACAGAATAATGAATACTTTCTTGTAGGCCTACTACGTAACTTATGGTTTGATTTCTTGGCGCTTGGATATATTCCTAGGGTTTTGCTTCCCAACACCTGGTTGCTTTCTGATCCTGATTACTCTATAAATCAGGAATAATGTTTTTTAGTCCCTAAACTTTTAGTGTTGTATTCTAATCCCTTTTACAGTCCTCATGTTTTTATTAAAATGTAATATTATCTCTTTTAATTGATTTGCCTCCATAGAAGACACCTACCTATTCTAGTTGTTCAAGTTGATATGCGTCCTTCCGGCTACTCTCACATGGCTTGTAACAATTTTGTTTTGCTTGCTCATTCCAGGGAGTTTGGAAGGTATCAAGCTTTGGTAATTAGGCTCTTAGGGTCTTTTGCATAGTGATGGGTTGACAGGAAGCGTAAGATTAAGTAGGAGTAAAAATGTTTGGACTTTGGGGAACAGAAAACCTGTCTAAAGGTCACTTAAACAATAAGGAGAATATCGTTTCACATAACAAGAATTCTAAAGATAGGGCAGTTTCAAAGTTGAATAATTCATTGATTCATCAATGGCATCGGTTTGCACAGAAGTTTTTCATCTTTTCACTTTTCCAAATTCCAAAAGTGTGTTGTTTGTCCTCCTGGCCAGGTTATTTCTAGGTTTCCCATGTAGATGACAAAGTCCAGAGGCAGAAAAGGGAAATTTCGGTTTCCACATGTCTTGTTAGAAGAAAGAAATCTTGGGGCGCCTGGGTGGCTCAGTCGGTTAAGCATCCGACTTCAGCTCAGGTCAGGATCTCGCAGTCCGTGAGTTCCAGCCCCGCGTCTGGGCTCTGTGCTGACGGCTCAGAGCCTGGAGCCTGCCTCCGATTCTGTGTCTCCCTCTCTCTCTGCCCCTCCCCCGTTCATGCTCTGTCTCTCTCTGTCTCAAAAATAAATAAACGTTAAAAAAAATTTTTTTTTTAAAAAGAAGAAAAATCTTTCCCAGAGGCCCTGTTGGCTTTTTGGCTAGAATTATGTCACCTAACCCAGAACTAATTGGTAAATGAAATGGAATATCATATTGGCTTAACTCGGCAGTGTTTTATGGAACCTGGAGACACTGAGATCCATTTAGGGAGTTCACAAGGTTAAAATCCTTTTCTCTAACAATGCTAAGATGTCATTTGTCTTTTTTACCCTGCTGGTGGTGTAAAAGGAGCAATAGTAACAGTCACAGTTGTTTAGTACAAATCAAGGCTGGGGCATCAAAATGTGCTGGTAGTCATTGTATGCCTCCCTGGCAGGCACTCATATAAAGTTATGAAGTTTGCTGTCGTTTTCTGGTCCATACTGAAGTGCTCTTGTTATTTCAGTCACATACTGTGCGACTCTTTGAGTCATGAGTTGAAATGGCTGATTTTTGCATGGAACGCATTTTTTTTTAAACATGAAAAATGGACAAACAAAATACTGTTATTCAGACTTGGGTATTTTGTAAACATTTTCTTGAAAATGAACAGAAGTAAGCCTGTCACTGTAAGGAAAACAACTGACAATATATGTTGCAAAAGATATAAATTCAAGCTTTCAGGTAAAAATTAGAATAGTGGATAACTTGTATACACTACTGTGAGCTTGATAGTTTCCCAGTACTTAAACATTTTTCTGATGATATTAGTGGTGATGTTACGAAAGTGATTTTTTTCATATGGTATGATAAAAGGTGTCAACATGTGAAAGATCTGCATAATTCAGTGAGCCAGTATTTTCTCAATGACCAGTGCATGTTGCAAAATCACTCATGGGTAATAGTTCCATTTAAAGACCAAAATAGACTAAAGATTTAAGGTAACAGTACACAATTTCATTAATATGTTTTCAGATTGTACATTATAACTAACCTTTGAGGAACTACCACTTTTGCGTTTTAGTATTGTATCAGAGAAGACTATCCCAAATTTTCTGAAGATGCTATTAAGATACTTCTTTTTGTTTTCTCCAACCATTTATTTGTATGAGGCTGGATTTTCTTTTAAATTTTTTTTTTCAACGTTTTATTTATTTTTGGGACAGAGAGAGACAGAGCATGAACGGGGGAGGGGCAGAGAGAGAGGGAGACACAGAATCGGAAACAGGCTCCAGGCTCTGAGCCATCAGCCCAGAGCCCGACGCGGGGCTCGAACTCCTGGACCGCGAGATCGTGACCTGGCTGAAGTCCGACGCTTAACCGACTGCGCCACCCAGGCGCCCCGAGGCTGGATTTTCTTAATGTACTTCAACCAAGACAACAGATTGAATACAGAAGCAGATATGAATATCTATGTTTTCTGTTAAGCCAGACTTCTCAATTTTTTGCCTTATTTTGAGAAATATATTTATTTTCATTAAAATTATTATTTATATTAATATGTAATGGGTTTATTATTTTTATTTTTAAATGAATATATTTTTTTATTTTTTATTTTCTAAAATGGTAAATATTGGTAGACACAAGTCACATAAATGCACTTGGCTTTAAGAGTATAAAAGGATCCTGAAACCAAAATGTTTGAAAGCCACCTAGTTTAGACCAATCAAAGATTTACCATTTGGGGCTTAGCTACAGCCTCCCCTGTATACAAGATTTTACATTGTCTCAATAACAAGGTAGTTAATGGCTTGATTAGAAAGCAATGATCTACCATAGTTAAGCTGAAGGAGAATTTTCCCAGGGACATGTGGCAATCAGCAAACTGTGACCTATCATTCAGAAATGTTGGCAAAGGGTTCTCAGGTCTCAGGGACAGGGACCTCATACTGCAATGCTTCTGGGCTGTCAGATTCTAGGGGAAGGCTTTCTTTAGTGTGGCACCTGAATGGCTCAGTCAGTTAACCGTCCAACTCAATTTCAGCTCAGGTCACGATCTCATGGGTTCGTGGGCTCAAGCCCATGTAGGGCTCTGTGCTTCAGCACTGAGCCTGCTTAGGATTCTCTTTCTCTACCTCTCTCTCTGTCTGTCTCTCAAAATAAATAAATAAACTTAAAAAAAAAAAAAAAAAAACTAACTCCATATAGGAAATGGACAGAGGAAATTAGTTGCCTTTCATGCCCATTGGAAATCACCCTGCATCTCTGCTCTGGCCCCCCAGAAGAGTCGTGTTCCTTGTCCCAAGCTGGGGATGCCTGTTTCTTTCTCAAGGAGCATGAAACAATGACATTCCATATCACTGTCTCATACCAGAACTGGAGACCTTAGCTGTACCTGGGCATACCTCCAATCTCCACAAGTCAGCCAAGGCTGTTTTGATTGATGAATTGGTTAGTTATTCAAAAAAGTTAATGCATTGAGAGTAAAGGGAGCAGGTAGAAATAGAATCAAACAATATTTGTATGAAACCAGAGAGGATGATGGTAAAGAAAACAGTCCTTGAATATATGCTACGCTGTCATAGATCATTGGGGGAAATCATAATGCTCTTAGCCATGACTGAGGACACAACAGGAGCCACAGAACTAGGGTTTAAAAAGAGGGTTTATCCTTTGAATATATTGACTTTAATGTTCCTGAAAGTCTGTTGGTAGAAATATGTACTAAGCAGTTGGAAATATGGTCTGACCTTTAAAAGAGAGATTGGGCTTAGAATTACAGATCTTGGAATGTTCAACATGAAGATCATAGTTGAAGTTGTAGGAATTGTTAAGATTTCTTTCCCCTGGACAGATAAAGTGATAAGACCAGGCAGTCAAAGGTAGAAATTTTGGGGGTGGCTCAGTTGGTAGTGCGTGCAACTCTCAATATCAGGGTCATGAATTCAAGACCTTATTTTAAAGACTTTGTTTTTATGTAATCTCTACCTCCAACGTGGGGCTCGAACTCATGACTCCAAGATCAAACAAGGGTTGCATGCTCTTCTGACTGAGCCAGCCAGGCATCCCTACTACAGCCTTAGATATATAGAAAAATTGTAGACAGTGCAGAGAGTTCTTATGTACCCAACGTTATATACCTAGTTTCTCCTGTGAACATCTTACATTGATATGTTATTTTTGTTACAATGAACCAATATTGATATGCTATTATTAACTAAAGTCCATAGCTTATTCAGATTTCCTTAGTTTTTGCCTAATGTCTTTTTCTGTCCTAAAATCCCATCCAGGTTGCCACATTACACTTAGTTGTCCCATCTTCCTAGGTTCCTTTCGGTTGTGACAGTTTCTCAAGTTTTCCTTGTTTTTGAAGACCGTGACAGTTCGGGGAGTATCAGATATTTTGGAGAATGGTCCTGATGTTTTTCTCATGATTACACTGGGGTTGTGAATTTTAGGGAGGAAGACCACAGAGGTAAAGTGCTACTTTAGCCACATTATATCAAAGGAACATTCTATCAACATAATTTATCACTGTTGATGTTGACCTTGATCACCTGGCTGAGTTGGCGTTTGACCGAGTCTCCCCATCCCACTTTCCATACTGTGCTCTTGGAAAGGAAGCCATATGTATACCACACTCACGGTGGGGAGTTATGCCCTCCTTCCTTGAAGACAGTTTCTACATAAATTATTTGGAATTTTTCTGCATGGGATATTTGTCTGTTCTCCTTCACTTTAAAATCTATGCAGTCATTTATATCAATATGGACTCTTCGATATTTATTTTCTGCTTTAGGTTGTAATTCAAAAATGCATTTATTTTGTTCAAATTGTTCCGGCTTTAGCGATTGTAGGTGATTTCAGGGGCTTCTGTGTCTGTTTCACACAGCCCTGTTCAACAATGACTTTTGAGACAGCCATTTCACCAGTGTGGTGGACACAAGTATAACAGTGTGTTGAGAGGTAAATAAATAGTAAGGCAGTGGAGCAGGAAAACAGATACATAGTGCCTCAAATCAAGGTGAGGCCTAATACTTGTCTTTACAAGTCTTCAAGACATTTTAATACCCTAAAAACACAGATAGATGAAAGTCCTGGCTATCCTAAAGTGTTAAAAAACACCCAGAGTAGTTAAATTGGATGAACATTGAAGACGCCACTTAAAATTTCTATCTGATGAGACTGAGAAAATAGTTACTGTCTGTTCTTACTGCTTTTACATTTGCTGAACCCTAATTTTTTCTTTTAACAGAGAGTAGTGTGGTAAATGTTAATTATAATGTGGGTACGCCAGAATTTCTGATGTACTCCAAACTTCTCTGAATGCCAGCAGTGCAGGATTACAGAGAAAATAACTTGATTTTAGGTCTCATTTAAATTCTTGCAAAGACTTGATCTTCAGAAATGCTATAAAAATGTTTTCCAACAAATAGGTAATATTTCTCACAGTGACTATCTTCTAGCAGTAAAGGAATTAAAAAATATTTAGAAGACAAAAGTTGTGTTCTTTTTGTTTTCTGATCATTTCCTCATTTGAATTGACTGATGAAGTTTAAAATTTTACAGGTGACAGAAGAAGCAAGAGAGGGTTGGGAGGTGTTGGTTGATAGGGTTTGGATAGCTTAAGGACAAAGAGAGAATATTAATTCATAACTTCCCCCACACATACTATTATCAGTCCTGTTTCATACCTTGGGTCCAGAGAAGTCATTTCCAGCAGCCCTTCTACCAGTATTTACTCTATATCTACTTTGCACCATGCAATGTGCTTGAATCCAAGGATAGAAAAATAAACCACACAAGTTTAGCACACTGCAAGCTATGTGCTGTGTGTGCAAGCGCGTAGAAGGCACAGCTAACCCAGAATTGGTTTGGGAAAGGAAGAGGGTGGGGAACCTCCTCATAGTGATAAGTAAACTAAATCCTGAAGGACAAGGATGAGGTAATCGGATGAAGGAAGGGGAGTGGGTACAGAGGAGAAGTGCACTTTAAGCAAGGAAAAGTGTAACATTTAAGGGAGTAACAAGTCTTTTGGGATGGGCAGATCTAGATCATAGAGTTCTAGAGCTGCATCGTCCAGGAGAAGTACGATGCAAACCATCTCTGGAATTTTAAAAACTTCAGTAGTCACGTTAAGAAAGTAGAAAGAATCAGGGCATCTGGGTGGCTCAGTTGGTTAAGCGCCCGACGTCAGCTCAGGTCATGATTTCACCGTTGGTGAGTTCGGGCCCTGCTTAGGGCCCTGTGCTGACAGCTCAGAGCCTGGAGCCTGCCTCACATTCTTTGTCTCTCTTTCTCTGCCCCTTCCCCACTGTCACACTGTCTCTCTCTCTCAAAATAAATAAACATTAAAAATATTAAAAAAAAAGAAAGTAGGATGAATCAAGTAATATTACTTTTAGTAATGTTTTAGACTAATATATTTAAAAATGTATCCACTCAGCATCTAATCAATATGAAAGGTCATTTAATTTTTTTAAAACTTTTTTTAGGTTTATTTATTTTGAAAGAAAGAGAGTGTGAGTGGAGGAGGGGCAGAGAGAGAGGGAGAGAGAGAATCCCAAGCAGGCTTCGTGCTGTCAGCACAAATCCCGATGTGCGCCGCCATCCCACGAACTATCAGATCATGACCTAAGCTGAAATCATTCCAAGCTTAACCGCCTGAGCCACTCGGGCACCCCAATATGAAAGGTTATTAATGAGACATTCTTACATTTATTTTTACCAACATTTGAGAAAGCTAATGTGTGAATTACACTCAGAGCATGTCTTAAATTGGACTGGCCACATTTCAAGTACTCAATAGCCACTTGTGACTAGCGGCCACTCTATTGGACAGTATAGCTGTAGAGTGAAGTGATGAGAGATAAATCTGCAGAGATAATATGGGGGCAGATTAAGTAGGATATGGTTTGTCAGTGAAATTATTTCACCCAAGGGTGATGGGAAGTTTGGAAAGTTTATGAGCGGGAGTAATCGGATCAAATTAGTGATGACTGCTACTTCCCTTGTGGGGAATGGATTGGAGGTGGGCTTGACCAGAAGCCAATATATGAGTTTTAGGCAATATATGATAACATCTTACCTAGGGAGTGACTTGAGTGTGGTAAGAAGTAGGAGTCAAGAGTCATAATGGGAGAGTGAATGGAGAGGAGACAGGAGCAGCTACCTCACTTTTGTTCCCTGCCCCCCCGCCCCACCTTGGGAGGATGGTACAACCATTTTGAGAACTAGGGGAAACAAGGGGAAGGATGGCAGGATTGGGAGACAGTGTTCAGTCTGGGGCATCTCTAATTCTGAGAGTTGCCTGTGAGACATCACATGGAATGTTGGCATCTGAAAATGGAGATAGATGTCACCAACATATAAATAGTAACTGAAGCCATGGGGTTAGGTAGTATCACCCAAAGTGAGTGTGTAAAACTGGAATTCTAATTCCTGATTTTTTTCTAAGAATTAACTGGGAGATAATTTAAAATGCATATTTTGGTCTCCATCCCCGAGATGCTGGGTTACGTCACACTAGGGTGACGTCGGAAATTGCATCTTCAGTAAGAACCACTAGAGTCTCTCATGCTGATGCAAGTGATACTTAAAACACTCTTTACAAACACTGGTGTAGAGTGATAAATAAGAGGACCCAGAAGAAACTGCCTACATTTATGGAAGTTTAGAGGACAAAGCCCTTGAAGAAGATAGGAACCACTAGAGAGGTTAATGAAGAATCAGAAGAATGCTATTTGCTATTAAAATGGAGAGGGAACCAGGTTCTTACCCGGAGGGGAATGAAGTTCCAGGTGGGACAGTAGGCACCACTTTACTTGGTGGGTCAGTCAGCCTGGGAAAAAGGAACCACCCTTTAGCTATTTCTTAAGCTGTGTGTCCTGGGCATATCTTCTCAACCTACCACCGAACCCATCAAATTCCCTGAGTATTTGAAGGAGGAAGTGGTTAATCACCTCAAAAGGAGCAGAGAAATCAAATAGCATACCAGTTGGAAGTGAGCACTGAGTTTAGTACCTAAGGTCATTGGTGACCACTTGGATGACCTGATAGGAATGGAAGCCCAATTTCAATAGATGAGCAGATAAAGTGGGTTGAGTCAATGTATGAAAGGAGTCTTTTTGAAAACCTTACCTGTAAAAGGGAGGAAAACAAAAGCAGTGTGCATAAATGGATGTTAGCTTAAGACACAGTAAGAGATACATGCCTTTCTTCTGACTCTGTCCATCCTTGTTGGCATTTCTATTGTGTGGGTTGATTCATACTGTAAAGCCATGGGATTTCTGTCGATGCTTCATAGAATGTAGTTATTAAATAATACTGTGATTATACATTCAAATATTGATATATATAATCATACATATCAATCAGTCAAATGATATTCAGTCATACTGTCACCTCTTCTACTAACTATTGGAATGAATAAACCATTTTGCAGAATAACTGTAGCCAATTACTGACAGTTTGAAAGAAGTGCCAACCTATGACAGGTTAGGACTGGATGCGGGAAACAAGAAAAGAAAAGAAAGCAGAAGCCCGAACCTGAATTTCTCAGTTTCCTTCCTACCTGTCCTCGACCAGCCAGTCATGCATCTTTGGCAGAGCCTGCCTCCCCAGCCCCAAACTGGTGAGATTCTAGAATCACTTAACCGTGGTTAGTCCACAAGGCAGTTCATCTATCTCTGATAAACAAGAGCCTCTCAGAACTTCACTGTTGCAGTCATTTTGTGTTAGCGGTTGCCGCCGGCCTCCTCCTCCACACGGTTCCCAGTACGGGGTTAATTTAGAACGGACTGATTACCAGTCACCAAACTTATTTTTTAATAATGTTGAATATCGGTTTAAATGGTGCACAAATGCAGTAAATATTTAAAACGTGCTTTGCTTCCAGTATGAATGTGCAGAGCTACAGAGTATAAAATTCAAACCAAATGAAGTATAAATAGGAGTGTCAGAGCTTCATTTCTAAACATAGCTGAAAGTTCAATTGGGTTAGATGCAGATTAGTGATTTTGTGTTTGTTTATTTCTACAAAACAGGGTGGGTCTATTTTGGAATGAAGCCCAATAATTTAAAAGATACATTTTTATCACTTTCATGGTACACATGACCAGTCTAACTGCTTCAAAAAAGTGCCAGGCAGGGGTATGACAGCATCATCTTGGCTGATGTCACTACTGAAATATTTTGGTTATCTCGGAATGGCTCCAGCTACAACACTGTTATTCTACATTTGAAGTTGTTATACAAAAACAGAAAAAAGTGACTACTTCTGAATCATTTGCAAAATTACGTTTAAAAACTCTAGAATTAGGGGCGCCTGGGTGGCGCAGTCGGTTGAGCGTCCGACTTCAGCCAGGTCACGATCTCGCGGTCCGTGAGTTCGAGCCCCGCGTCGGGCTCTGGGCTGATGGCTCAGAGCCTGGAGCCTGTTTCCGATTCTGTGTCTCCCTCTCTCTCTCTGCCCCTCCCCCGTTCATGCTCTGTCTCTCTCTGTCCCAAAAATAAATAAATAAACGTTGAAAAAAAAAAATAAAAATAAAAACTCCAGAATTATAAAATCATGTATGTGCTATAATTTGGTCTAATTCCTTGAACATTACAGAGACAAGGTAAGTATTATTTGCTTAATTTGCTTTTATTATGTTTTATTTTTTACTGTTATTGTGGAGTTTTTAAAACACAAAAGCGGAGAAATAGTAAAATGAGCACCCATATAACCATCATCCACTTTAGCAATTCATATATGAGTAGTCTTGAATCACCTATATACTCCCACTGGATTATTTTAAAGCAAATCTTAGACATCTTATTGCATCCATAAATATGTCAGTCTATATATCTCTTGGGGTGCCTGGGTGGCTTAGTTGGTTAAGCATCCAACTCTTGATTTCGGCTCAGGTCGTGATCTCATGGTTTTTTGAGTTTGAGCCCCATAGTAGGTTCTGAGCTGTCCCTGTAGCTGGGGATTCTCCCTCTCTCTCTCTCTCTGCCCTTCCCCTGTTCACACACACACACACACACACACACACACACACACACACTCTCTCTCTCTCTCTCTCAAAATAAAAAAACGTTAAAAAATTTTTTTAAAAATAAATAAAAGATACAGACTCTTCTTTTAAGCACAATACTATTATCATGCATTAAAAAATAATTCCTTACTATTAAAAATCTCCTGATTATCTCATACTTGTTTTTATAACTGGATTCTTCAAATTAGGAAAGAAACAGGCTTCCATATTGAAATACTGTATTTTTAATGTTTATTTAGCTATGAATTCTAGACAAGAAGACTTGAAATGCTTCAAACACATTTCAAAACACATTCGTTGGTAGATACTAATTAGGAACATAATTGAAAAGAGATTATTTTCTAAGTGATCATTATAGTTTCCAACTTGATCTTCATTTCAGTAGCAGAGATAACACCTGGCCTGAGACGGGCACTGGAGCCCTCTGACCCACTTTAATGTCACACACACAGATTTCCTTTTAGGCTTTCTGACCTTGACTTTCAAGCTTTGGTCAAAGTCCTAATGGACATAATTACATATTGGATCTAGTACTTAATTAATAGGAGCCAATCTCTACAATTTAGTCTCTGAACTAAATTGAACAAACTCCTCAGGGCTTTAACAGAGCAAAATAAGTTGGAAATTTACATGGTTCTCTTGGTACCTGATTTCCATTTCCTACTCCCCCTTTTTAAACTATATAGCTGTAAAAGCAAAATTAGAACATAAAAGATGATACAGATAATTCATAACATTTCTCTTTGATGATATACCAAAGGTGCAAATATCTTCCAAGTGTGATTCCCCTATAATAAAAGTTTTTTGAAAGAAAACAAAGTATCTCTGCTGAAGAGTTTGGTTATTTTGCAATCAGTATCAACTGAAAGGGTGAGCATACATTCCATTTACATTTGCAACATTGCTAATAAATCAGGTATCCTAACATAAAAGTCTAAAGAACTGAAAAATAGGAAGAGGCTCATATTAGAACCATACTCAAAAGCAGCCACTCTATTTCGTGCAAATTCTAGAGAGTTCAAGTAAAGAGTAATAGTCACACAGGGATACACACAATTCATCATAAACATATTTATAATGTTGTGGACTCTCCACCCTTAGAGGATAGAAGGCTTTCTTTAGAACTCATATTCTGGGTCTCTCAGGACATAGCTCCCACACAAGTTAGAACTGGAGAACACGTGGCTTTAGTATGCCCAATGTAGAAGCCTCCGTTTACTTGGGCCTTGAGAGAGCTAGGGAAGTGTGAATGGATGGGATTTGGTCTTGGACTTGAATAAGACTGGCAGTGCCATTCTAGTAATTCAGCTACTGCTATCTTTACAGCATCAGAAAAATATTTTTGTTGGCAAAAACAATTTGGCCCTTAGTTTATTACCACAGGATGTGAGACTTTAGCAAGTACATTTTCTTCTCTCTCTTTCTGTTTCACACATGCAGCACACACACACACACACACACACACACACACACACGCGATAGTGTGATAGTTTAGTGGTTTAAGATCAAGGGGCTTTCAGCTTGGACTGTGGGTTTGAACTTTAGCAAGTCCCCAGCTGGGCAAGTTATAGACCTTCTCTGCAGCTATTTTCTTATCAGTAAAATGGGTATAATGAGAGTACATAGGTTGTTTTGAGGATTAAATTAGAAAATGTATGTAAAACACTTAGGTAAGTTCTGGCACCCAGTAAATATTCAATAGCTGTTCATTAGTAGTGGTAGTAACAGTATTAGGATAGAGGAATTAAAAAATGCTGATAACCTTCCCCAAATGCCACCACTATTAATGTAGTTTACAAACTACTTCAATGTGTTTCTTTCTCCAAACATAGCATCTCATTATGTGTCCTCTATTATGCTACACCTGGCAGTCCGCTCATTCAGAACAGAGTCATTCAAGGCACTATGTTGGGACTTGAGTGGACTTTTTTGTTAATGACAACTCCCATGGCCCTTTGTCTTAAGTCTGGTTAGGGACAAAACACAGTTAAAGACACACAGAGAAAGGGGGGAGCAATGGGGAGAAGGGAGAGAGTCATTTTAAAATTGATTAGAACTATTAAGGAAAGGAATAGTATGTAATGAGAGAATCATGGTAAGTTAGTACAGGGAAGAGGGTTCTTGAGATAGAGAAGCTTTCTTTGAGAACGTGAAATCTAAAGGATGACAGAGTTTCAAGTAATCCAGATTATCCTTTTTAGCTGTAGAACATTCTACTTTATAAACACATTGTGAAAATTACTTTTTTTTTTTTTAAGAAAAACAAATTTCCAATCAGATGCCATTAATGCTGGACAACCAACAGTGATACTCTGTTGTAAGCAGTATTTTTTGACATTCTACTGTCGTCCATCCTAACAACCTTTTGTTAGGTAATTGATGATAATGGTGATAGGGACCATACTGTTGCTTCGGTTATACCTTATTAGATGTCAAGGACATTGCAAAGCATTTTGCGTATATTATCTCGTTACCTGTGTTAGTTCATTTAATCTTAAAAAGCAACTCCGGAGCACTTTGGGTTGAATATGGCAGATGGAACATAACATTATCTTTTCCTCCTCAACTAAAAGTCACACACACAAAAAGAAATAACAAAGATACAGCTGTAAAGACAGAGAAGGAAATGGGCAAGAGTAATAAACAGTTTGAAAGGTAGAAAGGAAATAGTGAACTATTTCCTTAGACAATTTAGCCCTTGGGGATGGGAATGGTAGGACGAAGGATGCCTGTTGGCTCTAGCATGCCAGAAACACTTGAATTGCAAGCACTGGGCCCTTATGAAAAAGGAAGTGAATGGTAAGCCTGGAAACCAGAGGGTGTTTGAAAATCTATGTAAGGAGCAGACTCTGATCTCCCAGATTATGAGTGTGCATATTTAAGAGAGTTAAATACTTCCTTATTGAAAGTCAATAGCAGATGCCTCAAATTGATGAAATGGCAGGATAAGCATATTATTGTAAAATATGGAGGTAAATCCCTAGAAAAAAACTCAGATAATGGAGGGTTTTTTCCTGGGAGGTAGAATACACTGCTGTTTGTATTCTACATTAATTTTTTTTTTAATTTTTTAAAATGCTTTTTATTGGGGCGCCTGGGTGGCACAGTCGGTTAAGCGTCCGACTTCAGCCAGGTCACGATCTCGCGGTCCGTGAGTTCGAGCCCCGCGTCGGGCTCTGGGCTGATGGCTCAGAGCCTGGAGACTGTTTCCGATTCTGTGTCTCCCTCTCTCTCTGCCCCTCCGCCGTTCATGCTCTGTCTCTCTCTGTCCCCCAAAAAATAAATAAACGTTAAAAAAAATTTTTTAAATAAAATGCTTTTTATTTATTTTGAGACAGAGAGAGACAGAGGGTGAGCAGGGGAGGGGCAGAGAGAGGGAGACACAGAATCCGAAGCAGGCTCCAGGCTCCGAGCTGTCAGCACAAAGCCTGATGCGGCGCTCGAACCCACAGACTGTGAGATCGTGCCCTGAGCCGAAGTCGGACGCTTAACTGACTGAGCCACCCAGGCGCCCCTACATTAATTTTTTTTTAATTGTGGTTAAATATAGGTAACAAAATGTATCATTTGAGCCATTCTAATACTCAAAGAGTACATGAAGCTGAATCCATTAAACAATTCCACTCTTTTCTTGCATCTAGAAATTAGGTTTTCTTAGCATCTAAGGTAAAATAAAATGGCATGGATTTAATCATTATATTTGTTTTTGTTGTGGTAAAATATACATAGAATTTGCCATTTTAACCATTCTTAAGTACATCGCGTCAAGGACATTCACAGTGTTGTGCAGCCAGCATCACAATCCGTTTCCAAAATTGTTTCATCATCCCAGGTAGACACTGTAACCATTAAACATGAACTCCCTCTTCTCTTCCTCACCCCATCCCCCCACCCCAGTACGTGGTGACCTCTGTTCTAGTACTTTCTGTGTCTATGAATTGCGTCTGTTCTAGGCGTCTCATATCAGTGGAATCATAAAATATTTGGTTTTGTGTCTGACCTACTTCACATAGCATAATGTTTTCATGATTCATTCATATTGTAGCATGTATTTCTTCCTATTTGAAATTTAAAGCTAATGTTAATGTATTACTTTAAAAAATAGTAAAACAAACAAAACCCTGCAAAATACTGCTCAATTTTTAGGTATTGAAAATGAAGCTGAATGATCAGGTTTAAGAAGGGCCTTTCACGGCCACAGCTAGCAAGTTAATGGAGTTGGGGTTCCAGTTTGATTCTATCTCTTCGATGCTTATCAAATCAGCAAGATTTCTTTATCCATGATTACTTCACACATGGATTATTGCTATAACAGCTTCCTAATACATTAGTTTTCTATTTCTGCTGTGACATGTTACTTCCAACTTGGCGGCTTAGGACAATACAAATTTATTGTTTTACAGTTTGTAGGTCAGAGGTCTGACATGGGTCTCGCTGGGCCACATTCCTTCTGGAGAGACCCATTTCCCTGCCTTTTCCAGCTTCTAGAGGCCACCCATAATCCTCAGCTTGTGACTTTCTTTCTCTAGCAACATTGCATCACTCTGACCATGCTTGCACAGTCACATGGCCCTCTGACTTACCTGTCTCCATGTACTTGTGTGATTAAATTGAGCCTGCCTGGCTAATTTGTGATCATCTCCCCATCTCAAGGTCAGCTAATTAGCAACCTAATTCTATCCCCAATCTCTACTTTACTTTGCTATGAAAACTAACATATTCACAGGTTGCAGAGATTAGAACATGGATATCATTTGCAGGGGTGGGGGGAGGCATATTCTGCCTATCAAACGAATCATACTTGCTACTTCCTTCTTACCTGTGATCGTGGCACTTGCTGGTTTAAAATTCTTCAGCAGCTCTTAATGCCTTCGGGGTAGCATTCAGACTCTTCTGTATGGTACACAAAAACCCTGCTTACTGGCCCTGTCTCATCTCTTCCAACACCCCATGTCAAAAACACACATCAACACCACGGGTTTCAGTTCCCCGGTTGAGAACCACACTATTACTCATTTCATTCTTCTGCTTGCATTTCTCTGTCCTCTGTTTCATTACTTGGCTGTTTCCTACTAATCCTTAGGTCAGACCTTGGATGTCACTTCCTTTCTGAAGGCATTTTTGCTTTTGTTGCCACGGCAACCCATACCTATCTCCAATAGAGCACTTTCCATACTGTACTGAAATTGCCTCCTTCGTTATCTCCTTGACTGGATTGTAAGCTTCTGAAGGGCAAGAATTCTATTTTGTTTGCCCTCATTTCCCAGCTACTTGACAGAGTGGCTTGCAACATAAAAGGAGCACAGACTTTTGCTTGAAGATATTTCCAACCCTTAATTAACACTTACCTCTTTTTTCCAAGTCTCCAAGGGAGACTTGCAGAGGATAGAGATTCATCTAAGGACTGGAGTGAGTGTTTAATCCCCTAAGTGAATTTCACTTTAAATCTGCTGGGATATGTTTGCCTGCACCTGACCAATTCTTCATTGATGAGCAAGTTCATAGCTCACTTTTCCATGACTAATCAAAATTGTTAACATACACTTGATTCTGCTTAATTTTTAATATAACTGTACTGGTATAAATAAATACTTGAACAACTACATCAAATCACCATAAAGAGGGGAAAGCTTTTCAACTAAATGTATAACCAGATTGGCTAATTAACTTTCTAATTTAAGAGACTGTGGAATAAACATCTCCCTTGGAATTGATTCAAGCTAGTCAAGCTGAAAGATAAAGCAGAAAAGAACAAATGTTCACATTATAAGTATCTTGAAACGTTTTTATTCTATGCTTTATTCCATTTAAAATTTCCATTGACCTGCCACATTTATAGACTGAAAAGCCACCAGTTTAAGGTTCTACAGATTTTTTTTTTAAATTACCAACTTTTGCAGAGAAACTAATATAGATAACCTCACAAAAATAAGAGGCAAGGTAATGTAAGGGCTAAGAGCATAGCCTCCGGAGCCACACTGTTTGCACTGGAGTCCTGGGTCTGCCACATGCTCTGTAACCACCTTGATTTCTTCATCTGTGAAATGGGCATAATCATATTTACCTTGCAGGGCTATACAGGGTTAAAAGAAGTTATCATATTTAATTAATCAACACATTTTAAATTATACCTCTTCATGTATTTAGGGTGGGAAGAAAGACACTGAAAACTAATTCCCTAGAGAAAGCAACTGTCACTGTAATTGGAATGAAACCTGAGTGTGAGGAAATCCTTGGAAGCTGTAGGTGAGATCATCTATAAGGAAGCAAGCCAAGCATAGTGGGTTCTTAATTATTGGGCACTGCCAGAATCATTCCTCAAAAAACAGTAGGGAATATCTAGAACTGCCCTACAGATGTCAAATGGTAACAAGAGGTGGTGTACGGGATTCTGTGAAAAATGCAAAAGTGACTTATTCTAGTAAAAACGTAATTTGAGCTGTACTTAGAAATAGTGCAGGGAAAATCTGGAAATCCCTACAAGCTACTCTTGTTTTGACAATTCATTTATTGTCTTCCCTAATGTTTAGAATTTAGTTGTATTCCTGCTGTCAAACTTAATAAATGAAGATAAGCAATATTTGTTAAGCTAAACCAAATTATCTTGATTTTAAAAGATGTATTTGATTGGTTTCATAAATGTCAGGTGTGAAATGGGTCTCATTATTAATTGTCTTGGAATCTCTAGGCAAGATTTGAAATATGCTCTCTTGTGATGACATTTTAAATGAACTTTAAAAATGAGTTTATTAAGTTTAACCAGTTAAACAAATGAACCTGCTTTAAAAAATATTTGCATGGTAACTTACTGCTAATTCAGTTCCATGTTGATAATTTTCCTTAAAGCGTAACCATCGCCAAATCCTCTTCAAATTTGCAATATTCATGTGGATTATTTATGTTGCTCTTTTTATTCCTTTGGACTGGGAGTGAAGATTTGGAAAGTTGATTTTTTGCTGTGCTTTCAGAGTTCTAAAGGATCCAAAACGGCTGCCTCTTGGCATCTAGGCCCCCAAGCTTGGTACAAACTTACCAAACCTACTGTTTTCCTTCATTTTAGGATTTTCTGAGTGAACAAGACTGGCTAGGAGCAAGATTAAGAAGACGGGAATTTGTCTAGTTTTCCTTTTGTCCTTTTGTACCACATTACCCTTGGGAAACCAGATGATCATGTTTCCTCTCTCTTAAAACTTCCTCTTCAGAGAAGATAGGAAAAAAATACACCCTCACGGCAGTATAAACAATAAAATAGCGGTAACTTCCTTCAGGGTCAAAGTCCCTTTGGTTTCAAGACCCAGGAATAAAGTTCTAAATGTGGAATCCCAGGGATCGGTGAGCACAATAGACTAGGTCTGGGACAAGAAGTCTTCCTGGTACCATGTGCGCAAATGTGTGATGTGCCTGGTACCCTGGTTCCAGCTGCGATCTTCTTCCTTTCTTTCATTCTTCCTAGTGGTTCTTCCTATTTCTCCTAGGCTAGGTCTCATTCCTATTTTCGAAAGCACTTGCCATGGCAAATCAGAAGCTTTAAGCCTCTTCCTTATTGTCTTTCTTCCTGTCTAATACTAAAGGCCTTTTGTTTGTATTGCAATGAACTGAAACTGAAGGATCTAACTCGGCTAATGATAGCATCCTCTAGGGAAATGATATAAAAACTGACTTTTCTACTGGGGGAGGGGTGTTGTTTCAACTGTTTCATTTCTCCAATCTAGTTTCGTTTGTGCAGGTCACCTGAAACTCATTTTATTGGATAAGCCTACCAACTTAAAATGGTCTCACCTGACAGGGACATCAGTCAAATCTTGCTCATCAGGGTGGGATTGGTTCCTTTTTCCCTTTGTGTACCCTCCTCAAAGTGATGGGCTCTGTGGAAGAGGATGGTCGTGTCAGTTACATGAGTGTTGCTCATTAGAAATGGCTACAAGGATAGCTATGCTCCTATAATGAGCACTTCCCTGCAGATTCTCACAGTCTATCTTAATTTTGGGAGTGGAGAGTCTTTTTTTTTTAATGTTTATTTATTTTTGAGAGAGAGAGAGGGAGAGAGAGAGAGAGAGAGAGAGAGAGAGAGAGGGAGAGAGAGAGGGAGGGAGAGAGAGGGAGGGGCAGAGTGAAAGGGAGAGAGAATCCTAAGCAGGCTCTGCACTGTCAGCGCAGAGCCTGGTGCAGGCCTCGAACCTACGAACCGTGAGATCATGACCTGAGCCAGTATCAAGAGTTGGTTGCTTAACAGACTGAGCCACCCAGGTGCCCCAGGAATGCGAGTCTTTAGATGAGATGTCAGAGACATAATTTCTCAGGGGATCAGGAAAAGACTGCCCCACAGATTCCACTTCCCATCCTGACCCTGGGTTTGACATGTTAGATGTCACAGAGTGCCTTAGGTCTTAAGGAACAAAAAGGGGCGTGCCCTTTACATTTCTCTGGCTTCGGATCTGGAGCAGGGGCCTCTATCTCCAAGCTGAAAAACATAGTCTCCAAACGTGAGTAGACAGTTGTTAATTTTGAGGCCTAGGTTTAGAACATAGTCCTGATTACTTCTTTTTCATTCGTGAACACTTGTTTCTGGTACTTTGTACCGCCTACCCGAGGGCTGTACATCTGTATAATTTAGTCTTCCAGGTTCTCTTTCCTCAAGGCATAACCCTGTCTGAACCAAACTTGTTTGGACATGTAAAAATTGAGAGTTTAAACTGAACATGAATATAAGTAGTTTTCTTTATCTTTGGTTATTACTAAATTCATGGAGAGAACAATTGTTTGAAAGGTCTGATGTCTTAGAACTGGTTATGTTCTTTACACATTTAATTACAAGTTCTTAACTTTGTTGTTGATAGTCACTGTTTTCCCCTTTACTAGAGGGAAACCAAGTTTATGTCACAAACTTCCTTTAGTCACAACTAAAGATGGAGGTATGATGTGTGGTTCTTATTTTCTCTCTTTATTGCAGCTCTTTCTTTTTTCTTTTTTCACTTATTTTGAGAGACAGGACTAGTCAGGGAGAGGCAGAGAGAGAGAGAGAGAGAGAGAGAGAGAGAGAGAGAGAGAGAGAGAGAGATCGCAAGTAGGCTCCAAGCTGCCAGGTTGAGCCCGATGCGGGGATCAAACTACAAACCATGAGATCATGAGCCGAGCCCAAGTCAGGAGTCAGAAGCTTAATTGATGGAGCCACCCAGGCGCCTTATAGCTAGCTGGTTCTTTTCTAATCCTCTGAGGGGCAAAAAGTGCCATCGGATTTATTATATCATGCCTCACAAAGGTAGGTTGGTCATGCTTAAAATTTTAGATGAAATGAAATTGTGCTTGCAGCAGTGTGAATAAGCAAAACAAATGAGAGGTAAACCATTTACACGTAATTCGTAATTCGGTACTCTCTCTTCCTCCCCAGGCTTTTGCAAATCATCTACACGGTTTTTATAGTTCAGGTGAGCTTCTTAATGAATCAAATGAGGTAGATAGAAAAAAGTAACCTTTTTAGAAAGTTCTGATTCTAAAATATTAGGAATCTCTTACCCTGACACATTCCTTGTATATAAAATGGACAGAAATAAAACCTACATTATAGTGATATTTTTGTAGCACTCTCCATTGTTTAACTCAGCGGGTGATTTTGGAGTAGGCCTTCAACTCATTTGCTGAGATTCCTTTTCCCAGTAGGAAAAGTAATATACTAGTTTGCAGCTCATTTACTGAAGGTAGTAATTTTACTCTAAGCCCTGCCCTACTCAGAGTGGGTATACTTGGTCATATATGAATGTTTGGGTAAGTGTATAGAAGTGGGAGTAGCCATGGTCTATTTTCAAGTAGGTTTATCCTACAGTTTTATGCAGGTATATTTATAATTTGTAACAATTAGTCACCGAACCAATTAGAATGGAAGTCTTTGCTAACAGGCTGTCCTGTAGGTTTCCTGCTTAGCCAGGTCTTAACCCTTTCCTTCCTGAAATGTGGGAGGTCTGGAGAGTCCTGGGAGAAAGGGCTGGTACAGGTACAGGCCATGGGGGAACTGGACTCAGAGCTGTGGCTGTTGAACAACTTGTATGGAGGTATCTGAATACATGATGAATCAGTTCAGCTGCACTTGTGTGAACCAGCTGAACAGTAGCCTTATATAACTAGAAAGCAGCGTGGGTACCCTAAAATATAAGGAATGTAAGTACTGTATTTTATTGATATTTAGAAGAAAGACATTACATATATTGTAAAAGTGCTCATAGTAATGTGGTCAATAAAATAATTATGAGTCTTAAAACATAAGGGTAATTGGGAAGCTTTTAGTGTTCTCGACCTAAAAGATGTACTATACTGGTTTTATGAAATCTAAGGACTTTACTTCTGATTATATGAGATCTAAGGACTTCAGACTAAATTTAGACCAATTTTCTTAACCATGAATCTGAGGAAAATGGTCATTTTCTCCCAGCTAGTGACTATGGTAAGACTTGAAGCAAGGACTCAGACTTAATCTCTTCCCTACATCTCAGGACTTCTCCTGTCTGTGAAACTGGCACTAGTGGGTTCAATGGATTGGCTTTCCCCAGACAAGAAAAAAGGGATATAAGAAACTTAGTACCTTGGCAGTCAGTAGGTGTTTATTAAGCACCCAAAAGATCTTCTTTGCAGAGATACAAAACAAAAACAAAACCTTGCTTCACAGAGGTAAATATGCAGAATAGCAAGACATGTAGCCATACTAACTGGGTTTCAATTCCAATTCTCCTGTGATCTTAAGCAAGTCACTTAGCTTCCTGTGCCTCAGTTTCCTGGGGTGGGATAATATCTACCTCCCTATGTTATGAGCATGAAATATATATGTAAAGCACTTAGTAACTGATCCATCGTAAGACTTGCTATTACTATTGATCACGGTTTTATGCACTCTGCTAGACATCAACAAAGCACCCCCAGAACTCATCCTATTAAACAGATCTGACTGGATGCAGAAACAGGCACACCAGACGGAATACAGATAAGCCTCACCATGAAGATTAAGTAACTGTAGGAAGCAGAGTAATAAAGCAAAGAGAAGGTGTCCAGAGCCACCTTTCAGGAAAATATGGGTTATGAATTGCTTAAGAAAAGGGGAGGAGACAATTCAGGTGGCAGGTATGCTGTGAGCAAAGGAATGGGAGCAAGAATGAGCACGAGGTAGGCAGGAGTCCGTGGAATTGCTTGGCTGGATCAGGAGTTTTTGCCGTTGGGTGTTAAGAAATAATCAGTGAATTAGGTAGTAGGAAGTGGTGGAAAAGCTTGGAAAGTTGCCAAAGTCTCAATAATTACTGTAAGTGTTGGACATGCTCTCTGAACTCAACTTTTTCTTTGAGGTTTGAAAGGCCTGCAGGAAGTGCGCTTGAGAATAAATTGTGGGGTGGAGAGTGAACTATGCAAAAGGTCTTGCGCTTAGCGCTAAATACGAGGTCCCTTTTGCCCTAAGAGACCGAAAGTTTATTTTAACAAAGGGGAGGAGTTAAGTTAGTGTAGATGTTTAACTCACGTACAGATAAACATCTTAATTTATCGATCTGAAACCTTTTGGCTAAAGCGTTTGCGCTTACAGTTTCCATTACTCATCCGCCTCCCCAGGGCTGCAGCAACCGACATGCAAAACCGGGATAAAAAGCGAGTGGTAAAGGGCGCTCCACGCATGCGTTAGAAGCCGCCCCAACTCCCCCGCAGCGTCCTTTCTTGGAACAAAACTACCGCGGAGCCACGGGGCTCCGCAGTTTGCGTAGACTCGAATTTCCTACTGCTCGCTCTGCCCGTGTGGAATCCCGAGAGTGGTGCAGTTCCCCTCCGCAAGTTGCGTTGTCCGAAGTGAATGGCTGGGTGGTGCGTGTACGCCCAGAGCGTAGCACCCATAGGCGGACGGGGTGCGGCTGCGCAGGGACCTGAGTGGGCCTTGTACGCCGGTAGCGTAGGGTGGTGTCTGACGCGCGGGCCTCCGCGACGCAGTTAGCGCAGCTGGCTTTGGTGAATACACGATTTGGTGCAGCCGGGGTTTGGTACCGAGCGGAGAGGAGATGCACACGGCACTCGAGTGTGAGGTAACTATAAAACCCCGATTTGTTTACATTCCCTCCCCCAGAACCGGCCCCATGCGCGGCGGAGACTGCGAGTCCCGGGACGGCGGGGGGGTAGAAAGGGAGACAAGAACCGGGGAGTCCGGGCTGGGTCCCTCGGGGATCCGGGCGCTGCAGTCGGCGGCGGCGGCGGCGACGAGCCGGAGCAGAGCGCGCGGTGGGCTGCGCGTGGGGCGCCGCGGCTCCTCGTGTGCGCTCTGGACTGCAGCGGGGTTGGCGGCCGGGCAGCCTTCGTTCCGCGTGCGGGGCCCAGCGCCCGACCCAGCCTCCTGTTGAGGCCGGGGATTCGCGCGAGGAGTGGGGGAGTGACCGCAGGGCGGGCGGGCGGCGGTTGGGGGGCTGCGCGCGGACGGCCCGGGGGCCGAGGATGGCGTTGCCAGAGGAGGCGGGGACCCTAAGGCCGGAGGGTGGGAGGATCCGCAGTCAGGCCTTAGGGGGACTTGCGGCGGCGACGAATGCCTCGATTTTTCCTGTCCCGTCCTCCCCTCCGGTGGGGTCGGGCGAGGAGCCCCCGGGATGGAGCCTGGGCGCCGCTGTTAGCTGGAGGCTAACGGACGGTGGCGCCTCTGCTCCTGCCGCGGGAGGCCTCGTGGAGGCTTTCCTCCCCCACCAACCGAAAAGCCGAGGCGGGACGCGGGGGAGTTAACATAGAAGCCGGCTGGGGTCCCCGGAGCTGAGGCCTTAGGGTGGGGCTGAGGCTGAGTCGGTGGGGGGAGGCCGGGTGGGCCCGAAGGCGGCGTGGCGGCCCGGGCTTTGTTCCCGAAAGCCCTGCGGCGAGAGCGAAGTGGTCCCGGCTGGGGAAGTGGTAGCAGAACCGCCGCGGCCCCCGCCTGGCTTAGGGGTCTGCTCGGCTCGCTTTTCCCTTGGGATCGCCGAGCGCCCCAGCTAAGAAGGGGCCCTGCGTGGGCGCGGGCGATGATGTGGAAAGTCTTCCCGTGGCTTGTGTAAAGCCCGGTTCACGTGGGAGCCTGTCCACATGGGCTGTCTTTTAGGAGTTGGGCGCGAGGAAGAAGTAATCGGCCACAGCAGCAGCCCTCCTCGGAAGGGTCGTTCGCTCAAGTCCCTGTAAAAGAGTGACATAAAGCACGTAGTTTTTTTAAAAGCACGTTATATATACAGGTGGGGCGGTTTTTGTTTTGGTTTTGTTTTTAATGCCTTTTACACTGTTGAGTGCTCTGGTTTTACCTTGAAATTGAGTCGTTCTCCATAGAGCAAAACTAGCATGTGACAGGTTTACATAATTAAGAACAAATAATATACTGGAAAAGATGGAAATTTAGAATGTAGTTAATTGTAATGCACTGAAAATCTTAAGACTTTATGTACTTTTTTTTTTTTAAGGGACTTTCCTACAGATTTCGAGTATGAGTCACTTGTTCTAGATTTTGGGGGGTCCATACTAGACCACTCACATCCCTATAACTCGCTGAATATTCCAGTAGGGAGAGAGATAAAGTGTCAGTGACAAGTGGTATGAAGGAAATAAAACGATATACTGGAGGGATTTTTTTGTTTTGTTTTTTAATTGCTCGATTAGCCTCAGAATGATGATTTTTTAAATGTGGAATATATAGGATTACAACAGAAACCAACTATATTGAAATAATCAAAATATTAAATATGATGAAGTAATCCATGCTTTAGTAGAGCATTAAATAGAGTAGTTTCAGGTCTAAAGCCTAATTTTAAACTAGGACTCAGTGGTCTTTAAAGGACTTAATGTGTATGATTTTTTTTCGGATAAACTATCAGGTACTGCATTTTACTCTGGTTTTGCCTGCATTCATAACAAATAACTAAATTTCAGAGATGAGAATAGTATTTTTTTTATCCAGATTCACAAAACAATATTATACACAGACTTCTGGTTAACACTCCTGTGCAGGAGTGACTTTGGTGCTACTTTAAGAGCTTCTCTTAAGAGGTGTCAAATCAGTGACACGTGTGATGAGCTGTAATTGTTCTTCCCATTGCCAATTTATGTTCCACACTTTACAAGCCAACATGTTTCTTCCCCTTCTTGAGCACCTGATTTTGAAGTACTTTTAGGAGGCTTCAAATTTGGTGTGCAAGTACTACTCTAGGATTTTTTTTTAATTGTTTATTTATTTTTGAGACAGAGACAGAGCATGAGCAGGGGAGGGGCAGAGAGAGAGGGAGACACAGGATCCGAAGCAGGCTCCAGGCTCTGAGCTGTCAGCACAGAGCCTGACAGGGGGCTGGAACTCACCACGAGATCATGACCCAAGCCGAAGTCGGGCGCTTAACCTGCTGAGCCACCCAGGCGCCCCAAGGGTGTTTTGGTTTGTTTTTTTTTAACTGATTTATGGAGAATAGGATATAGGTGTTAGAGCAAGGGAAATTATTATAAATTATTATTAAAGAGAATTTACTTTGCTATTCACTTCCCTCAAGCTTTAGCCAGTATTGGAAAGAATTTAAAGCTTTGGAGTGAGACTTAACGGTTCAAAACTATGACCCATTATTAACTAGTTTGGTTACTTCGAGCAAGCTGCTTTATCATAATCTTTTATCTATGAACTTGTGCTAAAAAAAACCTACCTCATGGGTTTACTGTGACCTTTATAAATGACATTATGAAACAAAGAGCTGCAGAAAAACTTAGTTCGTTTTAACTTATTTTCTACATACAAATGTTTCAGTTTTGCATTAGTTGAAGGACTGCTTTATGTCTTTAACTCTGATAACTTGGTTACCCCCAGAATGAGATTTAATGGTCTCTACTGGGCCTTTGCCAAGGGTAGTTATCCTATTGTTGTTACTTCTATGTAGTAATTCATAGGTTTTTTTTTTCTGCCTCTCAACATTTTTTTTTTTTTAGCTTACAGTTACATGTGTACATCTTGTTTTCCCTGCCTGACTAAATTTCTGACTTGGGCACATATTCCATAACTTTCTGTCACATAATGCTCATGACACGTTATTCAGTGAATGCAAAGTTTGCTTATCAACCTCTTTAATCAAGTTTAAAATTTTAATTGAATGTAACAAAATTTAAACTTAGTATTAGCCCAAGGAAATATTTTGGATAAAAATGTCATTCCTGGTCTCTGTAGTGCCTACTTCAATGGAAATGCCATGGGTTTTGCTTTTATCGAAAGGACATCAACACTAGTGCATTTTTTTTTTTTTTTTTTGTCACTAGTGCATTTTAAACTGATACAAGAGAAATTACCCAGTAGAACCTGGAAAGAAGTATAGGTATTCAAAACAGAAAGCTATCCTTTTTCCTTTATAACAAATTTTAAAACCCTATAAAGTCATCTCTCATTATACTATAATTCTCATTAAAAATATACTAACTTCAGCTTGGAGTTGACGTTAGAAGAATGCCCAGGCTGTCCCAACAGCTTGATGCTGCCGCCTAGTGTTTGATTTCCCTTGAAGTTTTCTTGAGCTTAGCTTCATCTTCCGAAATAAGATCTATTTAATTTAGAATTAGATTCCTTAGTGCTAGATTATATGCAGACTACCATGGGATTTCCTCCACCTGGCTAGTGTTGCTAATAAGATGGGCACGGTCATTTTGAATTGGTTAACTTGATTGCTTTTAGCTGCTAGTTTTACAAGAATGCAGCAAGTTTTGGGTGGAGGTAAAACTGTATAATGCCAAGTTTCCCTGCAAGAATAAATGTGGGGTTTTTAAAAAAGGTGTATGTTATAGGTGTATTTTTGAAGTTAGCTTTGTATATGAATAACAGCAGTTTTATTCGTCTAATCTGGGTTTATGGTGTGAAAAGAGTAATAGAAAATTTTGTTTTCTGGCTTAATTTAGTCCCATTTAGCTTTGTACTGCCTTGACTGTACTGAAAATAAAATTTGAGAATATTAAACATATGGTGAGTGTTTTTTTTAAATTCAGGTTTATTTTGAACTATGATTTAGAATGATTTCTGAAAAATCTCAAGGATCTGTAATAACCACATTTCCTGTAGTCCTATAAGGTTTCAAATTAGACCAGTTACCAGTATTCTCAACTACTTTTTTCTTTTTCATTAATTTCTGTTTATAAGTTCTTTGAGTTGACCATGCAGTGATTTTTGAGTTTTTTCCAAAGTAAGCAAATGTATTCTCAATAAAAAAGTTACTACACTCAGAATATTCAAAAATGTACTCAGGTATGAAGGCAATTTACAACTTAAATTGTGAGGTGTTAAATAACAATAGCATTGAAATTATTTCCAACTGTTTAAGAAACCATACTTAATGTTTAGACATGTTAAAACAATTCTATCAAATAGTGTTGTCAAATTTTATTTTTCTATTAAAATGGTTTTTTTGGTTGATAATACAGGGACTGGATATTTACTAGATTTTTAATACTTGATTTTTTCATGTTAAACGATGTTATTAGGGGCACCTGGGTGGTTCCGTCTGTTGAGCGGCCAACTTTGGCTCAGGTCATGATCTCGCGGTCTGTGAGTTCGAGCCCCGCATTGGGTTCTGTGCTGACAGCTCGGAGCCTGGAGCCTGCTTCAGATTCTGTGTCTCCCTATTTCTGCCCCTCCTGTGCTCATGCTCTGTCTCCCTCTCTCAAAAATAAGTAAACATTAAAAAAAAAAATTAAAAAGATGTTATTAAAATGGGGTGGTGGTGGTGGTGGTAGGTGGCAGTGGTTACAGGTTATTAGTATAGGGATAAAACCTAACATATTCAAGTATTTAAATTATTTTAACTAAGAGTTAGTGGTAGATGATTTTATAATTAGCTAATTTTATTATTGTATTTTATAATTATTCATTATATTGTAGATCTTTTACTGCTGAAAGGGAGATAGGAGGTAATACTTGTCCTTGCATTAACATTTCTAACAGCCGTGTTTACACTTAATAATATGTACCCTACTTTTGGGGACCATCCATTCCATTCAAAAAAGCGGTTTTGGGGGATTAGAAAAGTGAATCAGAATGTTGTAGGAAGTATCTTTATCTTACTAATATAGTAAGATTATGTCATGGGACCAGAAATAATAAGAATTACTATGAACTACATATCCAAGAGTTATTTTTAATCCTGTAGTGATTAAGACTTGTCTGCCATTGATCACTTCAGTTTCTAGATTTATTTTCATTCATACAGAAATTAGGAAACCTAAATGGTCTTCAGTTGTAGTAATCATGAAGATGTATGTCCCACTGTCCCATTACTTTAATGTCTGTAAATAAAAAATAGTTTCAGTGCCATGACACCCATAAGCTTTTTGATGATTTTTTCACTTTACATATTCTGTGAATTTTTGAGTTTTAAACTAGTGGTTTCCCCTACAGCTGTCTGCTGAATTTGTAATTTAAAAAAAATGTATAGATTAAGTCAAGTGTCAACAAGCTATGGCCCACGCACCAAATTAGCCTGCTTTTGTAAATTAAAGATTATTGGAAAACAGCCTCTTCATTCACTTACGTATTGTGTATGGCTGCTTTTGTGTCAAAATGGCAGAATCGTGTACTTAAGAGTCTGCACTGCCCGCAATACCTAAAATGTTAATTATTTGAATAGCTTTTTTAAGTCTGCCAGCCCCTGGATCCAGTTCTTAATGTTGTGTAATTATTTGATGTGTTGCTCTTATTTAAAATAGTTAAGTTTTCCTAGAACCTGTGTGACCTAAAAACTAGTAGGAAGCCAATCGAATAGAAATTTGTAGGTAATGATGTGAGTTCTCATGTGTTTTTCACCTAAATAGTACAACTGCTTTTTGTTTCTTGTCCTTGCCATGTTTCCTCTATATGAGGATTAGCGCCTTTCTTATGCTTGGCGTTGGAATATGAAGCCTTTGGCCGTCAACCTTGGGTTACCACCTAATTCTGTCAGCCGTTTCTTAGGTAGCATCTCTCGCAGTTTACCTTCTCTAATTTAAAATTTAAAAGGTGATCGTGTCTTCCTTGTATCTCCTTCAGAACAGAAAATGTGCCATACTGATTTTTATGCCTTAACTCCTTTTTCTCCTCTTCCCTCCTGCCTCTGATAAAGTAACTTTATTTATTGTATACTTATAGGCCTGTGAACAAATGTTTTGGTATAATAACTCTGAAGATGAATCAGTACTTTATTCTGATTATATGCAAAGAAGTATACTTTGTGCTATGTGGTGTGGTTTTTTTTTTTTTTTTTTAATTTTATTTTGAGAGAGAGAGTGTGTGCTCACGTGCGTGTGCTGAGGAGTGGCAGAGAGAGAGAATCTTAAGCAGACTCTATGTCCAGTAGGGAGTCCCATGCAGGGCTGGATCCCATGACCCTGGGAACATGACCTGAGCCAAAATCAAGAGACAGGCGCTCAACCAGTTGAGCCACGCAGGCACACCTGTGCTATGTTGTAGAGGAACAGAACCTTTTGATGGAGGCGGCTGTGGAGAGATTGATTTTATATGCCTTATCAAGATATATAGAATAATATGAGTAGGTATTACATTATAAAACAATGAGATCAGTAAAACAATGTTAGAAAAACAGATCTTGTGTAATTGTAATGTTTATTACATGACTAAAATTATATAAAAATGTAGAAAAATTAGGTAGTATAGATTCTGTATATTATAAAGTAGTGAGATCCATTCTAGTGTATCTTTTTTAGTGTAGAATTTCAACTGACTTCATAACTTGTTAATGTTTGGAACACACTTTTTTTTTTTTTAACGTTTATTCATTTTTGAGACAGAGACAGAGCATGAACGGGGGAGGGTCAGAGAGAGGGAGACACAGAATCTGAAACAGGCTCCAGGCTCTGAGCTGTCAGCACAGAGCCCGACGCGGGGCTCGAACTCACGGACCGCGAGATCATGACCTGAGCCGAAGTCCGCCGCTTAACCGACTGAGCCACCCAGGCGCCCCAAGGAACACACTTTTTTTTTTTTTAATTTTTTTTCAACGTTTATTTATTTTTGGAACAGAGAGAGAGCATGAACGGGGGAGGGGCAGAGAGAGAGGGAGACACAGGATCAGAAACAGGCTCCAGGCTCTGAGCCATCAGCCCAGAGCCTGACGCGGGGATCGAACTCACGGACTGCGAGATCGTGACCTGGCTGAAGTCGGACGCTTAACCGACTGCGCCACCCAGGCGCCCCAGGAACACACTTTTTAAGATGTTTGTTTTAAGTTAGGATACTCTAGTTATTTTCAAATGAAGTGCCAGTGTAAATAGAAAGTTTATTTTCAAGAAAATAATCATACCAATCTAATAAAAATGAGGAAGGAAGTCAGAAAGATCTGCTAAAATCAAATAATTGTAAGATTTTTGGGAAAAAGGTGCTCTTTAAATTCAGTGTAGGGGTACCTGTGCCACTCAGTTAAGTGTCTGACTTCAACTCAGGCCGTGATCTCACGGTTCGTTGATTTGAGCCCCAGGTCGGGTTCTGTGCTGACAGCTCAGAGCCTGGAGCCTGCTTCAGATTCTGTGTCTCCCTCTCTCTCTCTGCCCCTCCCCTGCTCATGTTCTGTCTCTCAAAAATAAAGCAACATTAAAAATATTTCAAAAAATAAATTCACTGTGATATGTAATTTAATTTACAATTTATAAAGCAAACATAGCTTTTCCTAGGAAGATTTTTGCCTAAATACAAGTACTTGAAAATTTATTGAAGATAAAATATAAACTTTCTTAGTTAACAAATAAGTATATGAATATTATATGTTAGTTCACTTGATGTTTTTTCCCTAAACAAATTTAGGGGTCATGTTAATTTTAATTGTAGGTGTTTTTTTTTTTTAAAGAAGAAAATACTAAAAATAGGGAGAAAAAAACTTCTTAAATTTTAGAAACCATTGAAGAAATTGAAAAAAATTCATAAGTTTCATTGCATGTATATGAAAACATCTATACAGGAAAGGGAAAACATTGTAATCAAACTAAAAAGACACTGCACAGACTGAAGATATTTTTTTGTAGAATATATGACCAAGTCATATTATTTAAAAGCTCGTATATGTTGGTAAGAATATTGAGACACCAGGAATAATTATAAAGTATAGATAAAAATAAGGCAAAATCTTTTATTCCAAAATTAATAGTACCAAGTACTAAAGAGAATGCAATGATCATACTGCTGGTGGCAGTATAACCAAACTTAGTTTCTCTAGAAACCAATTTGGAAAGATGTAACAAGACCTGAAAAGTGTTAACATTTTTTTTGTAGTCTTTCCCTACATCTTGGAATTGCCCAAGCAAGTAACCAAAATTTATAGCACAAATTGAAATTATAATGATTGCGTATTGTGATTAAAACTCTACAAACAAATGCTTGTGAAACTCTTGAAACTGTAAGTAATTCATTTTCTTCCACATGTGACAAAATGTGATTTTGTTAACAAAAGCTTAAGATTTATAATTGCTGGCTTTTATTTTTAGTTTTTTTTTTTTTCCTTTTTTCTTCTTCCCCAGTGAGTAATTGCAACTTGAGTGATTGCAATTCGGCTTATTTAAGCATATTTTTAGTTTTATTCAGTCAAAGTTTTATGTGAATATAAAGTATTAAATAGTCTGTGAGGATTTTAGGGAAAAGGATAAATAAATCAGTCCCTTGTCTTCCTTCTTTTACATTCTTCTGCCTAGAGAGACAAGGGACTTCTTTCGTTTCATTAGTTGATTATCTTGCTAATTCACTGCTATGTCTCCAATGTGTCCATTAATTCTTGTTGATTTTCATTTTAAGTCATTTGTTTAGTGAAGGATGAGGATTTAGCACTCTTCCTCCCCTCTATGTACCTTCTCCCATTTTCTATATCCCTGGTTTTTCAGTACAATTATCCTGTAATTTTGATTTAGAACATTTATATTTTAATGACTATAAATTTTATAATACACAGCTATTACAATAAACTTATTTTTTCTTTTCTGCACAACTGTGTTTTCCTGGCATTAAAACTTAATTTCTTTCTTTCTTTTTTTTTTTTCCTATGTGCCTGTATGTCACAAAATCTTTCTCCGCTCTGTATCTAAATGTAGCTTTGTAAGAAAGGGAATGTGCCCTAGGATGACTGTTTATAGAATGAGTTGTAGTTTTCTTATACGTTGGACATTGTTAAACCTGATAATAAAGATGGATTGAAAATTGATAATGAAATCGGTACTTTGCTACTAAAATTAATATCTTCAGTATTTGAATTACATTTTTGTTAAGATTTTATTAAATGACAGAACTGAATCTTCACTTTGTTCAACAATTAAAAGGACCTTGATGGCTTAAAATAACTAGAAGGACACTTAAAATCACACAGAAAGCTTCCATGGTGGGGATGAAATAGCCTGCGTTGTCAGCATCATTAAAACATGTTATAAAAAAAATGTAAGAAAAAGTGTTGTAAAAAGATTGCCCTGGAGATTCTGTGTTTTTGTTGTTGTTGTTTTTTCCTCTGTCTTCATGGAAAGGAAGGATCATTTTATTGGCAGTGCTTATGGATAACAAGCTGGTGCAAAATAAAGGACATGTAACAGTGATACAAAGGAAGAGTCAAGATGAATGTGGTGATAAAAATTTGAGAGTGGCAATAACTATTCTTAGAATGAAGGCAACTGCCAGTGGTGATGAGTCAATTAGGTGTGTGTGTCATTCAGGTCCTAAGGTTAACACTCTGTATCCTCTTCATGCTGCATGTTATGTTGGTTTATATGCATTTGGAGTGAAAGAGGTTGAAGTCCATTTACTTCAAGGGTAACTAAAATCACAAACATTTTAGTAGCTTCAAAAGGCATCACGGTATTTTGTGACTGGTAAAGGCCATTACATTTACTAATGTCAGATCAAATATTTGTTCTTTGTATTCACAAGCAGCAGAACAGACACAAGAGTATCATAGGTGGCTTTCAACAGCATGGTTCCAGGCTCCCTGTAATGAAAACTTGAAGAGCAGAGACTTGAGATAGACTTGTTTTGACATCAGTGAGAAAATGTAGGTTTGCACATGAATGCTTAAATACAATAAAGATGGATTTGATATGTTGATGCTTGGTTTGGTACATTGAATGAAGGCTCAGATTTTTTTTTTTTTAATTTTTAATGTTTATTTTTGAAAGAGAGTGTGAGTGGGGGAGGGGCAGAAAGAGAGAGAGACACAGAATCTGAAGCAGGCTCCAGGCTCTGAGGTGTCAGCACAGAGCCCAACATGGGGCTCAAAGTCACGAACTGTGAGATCATGACTGGAGCAGAAGTCAGACGCTTAACTACTGAGCCACTCAGGCACTCCAAGGCTCAAATATTTTTATTCTTTCTCTCTTGGTAAAAGTTATTGAAATGGTAGCAGCACTGAATTATGCCCAAGCTCAGTTATAGCATGCATCTAACTTTTTGTATGTATGAATCTTAGTGGAAATATCAAGAGATTGTTGGAACTGTGCTATTTTGGGAAGAGCTACATTGGCATTCCAAACTAAAACTATGGCATTAGTAGGTTAGGTATCTGGTGAAGGGAGGAATGAAAAACAAACCTTGAAGCTAGGACGATTTTGCTCTTCCTGTTGAGAACTCATTACTGAAATAGATTTATACCTTGAAAAGTTATTTTTTTCTTCTGCCTTGAAAAGTTTTGTGATGTCAATGAAACTGGTATGTTGTGATGATTCCTACTCAGGTACTAGTGAATTGGGTGCCTCTTGTAATCTAGAATTGGTCTTGGATGTACTAATGCTGCATGTGCTGTTGAATATTATTGCACTTGATCTTAGCCAAAAGGCCGAGAAGCGATTGAATATTTTTGATAGCACTCTTTAAAGGAATCAAAACAAAGGGACTTTTTCTCCCTGCTTATATACTTTTTTTTTTTTTAAATTTTTTTTTTCAACGTTTATTTATTTTTGGGACAGAGAGAGACAGAGCATGAACGGGGGAGGGGCAGAGAGAGAGGGAGACACAGAATCGGAAACAGGCTCCAGGCTCTGAGCCATCAGCCCAGAGCCCGACGCGGGGCTCGAACTCACGGACCGCGAGATCGTGACCTGGCTGAAGTCGGACGCTTAACCGACTGCGCCACCCAGGCGCCCCTATACTTTATGAAAGTTAAGTGAAAGATACATAGAGTCACATCTAGCGGTCGTAACACTGTAGGTTAATATGCTTAATTGTTTTACAAACTTATATATACTTGTTTTACAACCAATTTTATATGCATTAGTTCAATTGATGGATAAATGTAGGTGCTTTCCCCCATTTTGCAGATGAGAAACAGTGACAGTACTGGGATGAATTTAGAGCAAAGGTTTCTGGCCCCTGGTTCTTTACTATGTACAAAAACATTATTCAATGGGAGTATAGCAGAAATGTGACTTAAAACTGGATCCTTGTTATATTACTCTTAATGCTACTTGCACTTAAATAGCATTTAACATCAGTGAAATGAAAAACGTTTAGAGGTCTTACCACTTAAAAAAAAAATACACATTTTACTTGGTTGTCATAATTACTGTGAAATAGAACAGGAATTAATATCCCCACTCTGTAAGTTAAGTAATTTGCCCAGCAACTCATAGCAAGTGAGTTGGCAGAGCCAGATCTCTATTTTTGACTCCTAGAGTAGTGTTTCTGCAGTATGCAAACAGTCTCATTGCTTCTCAGCCATTTTGTGTGTACTGCTGTTGAATCACAGAGGGAAACTAAATTGTTATCTGACTACCAGTATTGATAAAGATTCATAAAGTCATTCAGTGGTATAAGTGCCAGTTCATGTGATTCAAGATAAAAATAAAACTAATTTCTGCCATTATTTAAAGAAGTCCTGTAATGAAACCCTTAAAAAAAAAATGAAGTCCTTTATGAAATTGAGATACCATGTACATTTATTAAGTGGATTTTCACATTGTTAACTTTAAAGCATGATAAATTTATGTAATCCAGGTTGGGTGTTTTAGTGATTTTTCTTTTGTTTTCTCCTTCATCGATCTTCAAAATACCAATCTAGAGCATTGAAATGGCTAGTTTTAAAACCTTGCTAAGCAATGTATAGTATTTTTCTTATTATTTTGTGATTGTGTTGTGTGCGTATGTATGAGAGAGCAAACTGAGATACAGACCAAAACTTTGGATTCTTTCATTTGGTTTTCATTTTTCTTTTAAAAAATACCAGCTTGAGTATTTTTTTGAGTATTTTTTTTAAGTCAAATGTTGAGTGATCATACACAGGATATACTACATTAGTTGGCCTTTCCAGTAACAGCAACCTATTGTTGCCAATAGAATTATTTTAGTGTTTATTAGTTATTTTTCTTATGTCAAGCAATCATTTTGTTAACTAATCTATTGATCATCTTATTGACTTTGTAATATTAACTGTAAGTAATAGACAATTTGTTTTCCCTTTAAAAGTGTTCTGGTAGTATACATTGGTAATTATCTCAGTGTTCTCTACGTTATTTTAAAATATGCTGATGTTGTACAGAGTCCTAGACATTCAGGTTAGAGGACTATCACAAACTTGAACTATCACCTTGATCATGTTGTATATCTTCTTTGGGTCTTAGATTTCTGTGTGTAAAATAAGACTGTTTAGCTAGTATACTTAAATATCTTTTTATCTTAAACTTTCTATGGTTCTGTTATGTCTGTCTATATGAAATAAAGTTAATTGTCTTTAGACAAAATATCTATAGAAATATAATGTTAGCAATTAGTGTAATTTCAGAGTTTGTTCTTTTTTTTTTTTTTTTTAAATTTTTTTTTTCAACGTTTATTTATTTTTGGGACAGAGAGAGACAGAGCATGAATGGGCGAGGGGCAGAGAGAGAGGGAGACACAGAATCGGAAACAGGCTCCAGGCTCTGAGCCATCAGCCCAGAGCCCGATGCGGGGCTCGAACTCACGGACCGTGAGATCGTGACCTGGTTGAAGTCGGACGCTTAACCGACTGCGCCACCCAGGCGCCCCTCAGAGTTTGTTCTTGATATAGGTGTTTTATTTAAAAATTTAAAAAGTTGTAATTTGGCACTTTATTCAGGAAAAATTATAATTGAAAGCCTATAATTAAAGATGTTTGTAAGCTTTTATACAAGAGCTTGGTATGGAGATTATCAGCCCTAATTACTTATGTTTCTTTTAAGTGTAGTCATATAGTGTTGTTTTTTTTTTTTAATATATGAAATTTATTGTCAAATTGGTTTCCCTACAGTACCCTAGTCATATAGTTTGTTAAGATCCTTTGGTTACCAATAATACCTTTTTTCTTTGTGGTTAAGAAATGGATTTTCTCTTACGTTATTTTTAAGTGCATGTGACACTGGTAAAATTAGGTCTATAGTTTAAGTTATGTAAGTATCAGTATATTGGTTTTGAAAATGTACTGTTATTATATAAGCTGTTATCATTGGGAAAATCAAGTGAACAGTGCATGGAAACTGAACTGTTTTTATAACCTATTACCTTAAATTATTTTAAAATAAGTTAAAAACTAAATTTGTCTCTGGAGATGGTTAAATATAGGTCTGTTTCTACAAGCTGTATATTGAGGATTTTACTAATTGGAAATTGAAATACACTTTTTTTTTAAGGTTTTATTTTTTTTTTTTTAAATTTTTTTTTTTCAACGTTTTTATTTATTTATGGGACAGACAGAGACAGAGCATGAACGGGGGAGGGGCAGAGAGAGAGGGAGACACAGAATTGGAAACAGGCTCCAGGCTCCGAGCCATCAGCCCAGAGCCTGACGCGGGGCTCGAACTCACGGACCGCGAGATCGTGACCTGGCTGAAGTCGGACGCTTAACCGACTGCGCCACCCAGGCGCCCCAAGGTTTTATTTTTAAGTAAATTCTATAGCCAACATGGGGCTTGAACTCACAACCTCCATAGCAAGGGTTGTGCGCTCCACCCACTGAGCCGGCCAAACGCCCCTGAAGTATATAGTTTTTATATATACTTTACATAAGGATTTTTAAAAAGTATATATACTTTACATAAGGATTAAAAATTGTTTTCTCTCAAATAAAACATACCTCCAGTGAAGTACCCAAATGTTAAGTATAAACTTTGACAAATTTTCATGAAGTGAACACACCCATGTAACCAGCACCTAAGAAATAGAGCATTAACAGCAGCCCAGAATTCCCTTCATGACTTCTCCCTGCCACTTCCCATACCGAATTACAACCACTACCTTCACTATATATATAGTTCTGACGCTAATGTTGAAATATTAGTGACTTTTACAGGAAAATATTGGTAGATCTCATTTTTATTTGCATTTAAAGCAAAATATTTCCATGAGAAATTGTATAATTGATTAGCACAGTGATTGTTATTTAATTGTGAATTAACCTGACCCTTACTGTAGAAATTATACAATGATGGAATATTTAAACTTTTAACCAATGATATACTGGAAATCAGTAACAGAAGATGAAATGAAAATTGAATGTGTAATGGCAACTGCTCGTTGTTCAGAATCCATTCATCCTTTCTGGTGCAGTAGGATCATTCATAGATGTCTTACCCAGAAGGCTCGGGTAAACAACTAGATATATTTGCTGAAGTGGAAAACTAACACATTGTCAATGCACAGGAACTTAGAAAACTCCAAAACACACAAAAAAAGAGACAATAGAATATCTTGGCTTGGGCAAAGCTCAATCCTACAAAGGCCAGTACTTAGGGTTGAATGATAAATGGATTTAGGTGACATATCCTCCATTCCTTCTTGACAGAAAGGATCCTCTTTTTGCTGTGGTTAGAAAAGGATTCTTAACCTCCATGGAATGCTTGAGAAACTCCTGGATAAGTTGTGGTTGAGGCTATATGTGCCAGTCTCCTTAGAGCTGATTGAGGCCATGTGACTAAATTCTTGCTATTGGAGTATTAGAAGTGATACATGCAATGTCTGCTTCATTTGCTGCTAAAGAAAGTTCTGTACCTGGACTTCAATTTTTTCTGTTTTACTAATGATTGGAATAGCACTCATGTAAGGCTGATGAATCTGATTGATTGGAGTGGAGGTGCTCACAGACCTGGAGCAGTCATCTTGGACTGTTTTGTTGTTGTTGTTTTTTAATTTGTTTATTTGGGGCGGGGGGGGGGGGCGGGTAGAGGCTTCAAGCAAGTGGGGAGAGGGGCAGAGAACAAGCAGGGAGGGAGAGAATCCTAAGCAGGCTCCACGCTGTCAGCACAGAGCCCAGCACGGCACTCAAGATCCCATGAATTGTGAGATCATGACTTAAGCCAAAATCAAGAGTTGGACGCTTAACCGACTGAGCCATCCAGGTGCCCTGTCTTGGACTGTTTTTGACAGAGAAATAAACTTGAGTGTTTCTTAAGCCATTGCCCTTTTGGGAGAGGTTCTTTGCAGTAGCTGTTTGGTCTATGCTAACTAATTCATACTTCATCCAAATGACTCTCAAAGCACACATTTGCTGTAGCAGTTCTGAACTAAAGTTGGAAAGTTTATGAATGATTTAAACACATAACACAGGTTTAAAATTACATGTCACTCGTGCTTGCATTCCTATGATCTCTTACATGTAAATAATTAGAGGAGTCAAGATATTTAGAATTCTTGGTAATAAATAGAGTACTATACATTTAAAACATGACAAATGAAAATTTAAATCTCACATAGACCATCTGGTTTTTGTGTTTCATGTGAAACTGGTAACCAAAGAGTTAATGGGACTAGCAAGCACAGCTGCAGCTTTAACCCAGACCTTTTATTTTGTTTGTCTTTAAATATCCCTGACTCTCCTCTTTGAGGGAGGCAGATTTGAGCCTTCCTCTCTTGTTGCCTTGTCTCCTTGTTTGACTGCCTTTCAAATAAACCCTTTCCTGGCTGTATACTCAGTGTTACAGTGATTGGCTTTGCTGTGCATTGGGCATATGAACTTGGGTTCAGTTACAAATTTGGCAAGCTAACCGGGTGCTCTTTGCCTCTGGTTTGTTGGTCCCCAGTCAGTAATAGAAGTCTGATGACAAGTCCAAGCAGCTGCCTTGGCTCTTTTTCCTGGGGACCATCCCCAGAGCCCCACCCCAACAGGGCACCATTGACTTTTGGTGCTCAATTTAGCCCTTGTGGCAAGGAAACCATTTTTGGTTTGGACGGATGTCTATTGGTAAGTGCTTCATGTGCCATGCTTGGCCTGTGAGCTTATTTCTTCCTTCTCTTTGGTTTGGCTTCGATTTTTTTCTCTCATTTGATTACCTCCAAGTAGGGAGTTTTGGTTCTCTTAACCTTTTCTTGCTTAAAGAATGGCTAACTAGGAAGTCATTTGGTTCCGTTGGTGAAGCCTTACTTTTGGGGAGGAACCAGTGCTCACAGAGGTGCTATGGACTTCATTTGGTTTGTTTGTTGCTGCAGCTTTTGGTATCGTTGGACAAAACTGGCCATATTCTAATTGGAAAATGGGAAATGACAATTCATTTCCCACATGTAGACCTTTGGGTTGTAGTCTCCAAAATTTGGCAATGTTTACTTACGAATCTATGGAAAGAAAAAAAATCATCTTTTTGTAACACTGCTTGGCCACAATATTTATTTGACTCCAGAGAAAATGATTAATTAATGGACCCATAAATTATAATACCATCTTCCAATTAGATTTGGTTTTTTTGTGTGTGGGTTTTTTTATTTTATTTTGAGAGCGAGAGAGAGTACATGGGTGAAGGAGGGGCGGAGAGAGAGGGAGAAACTCCCAGGCAGGTTCCACATTGTCAGCATGGAGCCTCACTCGGGGCCAGTCTCATGAGCTGTGAGATCATGATCTGAGCCAAAACAAAGAGTTGGATGCTCAATGAGTCTTAATGTCGGAAGTACCCCATATTTTTAATTGGTTTTTCTATCTGTTAGAAATAAGTTTTTTAGATTTATGGTCTAAATTTTTAAACAGAGGTTTTTCTTTATCTTCGAACTACCTACAAAAAACCCTCTGTATTTGCCTTTAGAATCTCGTTGCCACCTTGGCTAAATAGATAAGTTTTGTGATGATCTGTAATCCTATTTAAAAAACCAGTTTTTTAATGTTTATTTTTGAGAGGTAAACAAAGTGCAAGCAGGGGAAGGGCAGAGAAAGAGGGAGACACAGAATCTGAAGCAGACTCCAGGCTCTGAGCTGTCAGCACAGAGCCCTACGCAGGGCTCAAACCCACGAACTGTGAGATCATGGCCTGAGCTGAAGTTGGTCACTTAACCGACTGAGCCACCCAGGTGCCCCAGATCTGTAATCCTATTTTAAGCGTCTTCTTTAAAACCTGATATTTCTATTTTCCCAAATTCAAGTGATTAACTCCCTTCCCTTCCCTTCCTTTCCCTTCCTTTCCTTTTTTCTTTTCTTTCAGAGAGAGTGCATGTGCCCGTGAGTAGGGGAGTGGGGGGCAGGGGAAGAGAGAGAGAGAGAGAGAGAAAGAAAGAAAAGAAAGAAAGAAGGAAGGAAGGAAGAAAGAAAGGAAAGAGAGAGAGAGAAAGAAAGAGAGAAAAGGAAGAAGGAAGGAAGGAGGAAGAAGGAAGGGAGGGAGGAAGGAAGGAAGGAGGGAGGGAGGGAGAAGGGAGGGAGGGAGGGAGGGAGGAAGGAAGGAAGGGAGGAAGGAATCAAGGAAGGAATCAAGGAAGGAATCAAGGAATCCCAAGCAGGCTTCACACTCAGCACAGAGCCTGAGGCAGGGCTCAGTCTCACAAACTGAGATTATGACCTGAGCTGGAATCAAGAGTCAGATGCTTAACTGACTGAGTCACCCAGGTGCCCCCCCCCCCCCCCAAATTCAACTTCTAAATGAAGTCTTTTTGACTAATGAGTCTAGTTTATTTGGTATATCAAATTACATGAGAAGCATTATCAAAGAAGATGATAAACCTTCTTAGGTTATATTGTATAGGTAAATGCTATAGCTGTTCCAGAAATTATGTAAAATTCCTAGTGAATGTTTTCATATATCCTCATATAATGTCATCACTTGTAATTTTAATTACCGAAGTGTCCCAGAATTTCCTTGTTAATTGCATTGTAATGACAAATACCTGATACCTTTAAGAGATCATAAAATTAAACCAAGAATTCCCAGAACTAGTGAGAAAACTGCATTGTTTTTTGTGGGATGAGGGTGACTTTAGAGAGAAGTTATGTTTCAGTAGTGCACCTTGGTGGATGTTAGATTCCAGTTCTGATTAACTATCTTTGTTGTTTTCCTATAAAACTGGTCTGGATCCTGAATTATTCTGTTTTTCTCAAATGTCTGGCTAAGACCCTCCAAACTAACATTTCTAATTTTCTCCTTTTCTCTTCACTTGGAATCATTGAGAACTAAAACTGCCCTTTTTTTCCGAAGCCCTGCAAACTGAGGCTAGACACTTTGAGGTGTACTTCAGAGAAAATTGCCACAACAGCTCATGTTTAGACAGTCTTCATGCCTGTTGCTGTATGGGCCACTCAGGTCACCAGAGATATACAGATAATTGAGCAAGTTTATCCCAGCTGTCCTCATTTGACAGATCTGCTGTTGGAACATCCAGATCTTAAGATGTTCACAGAAGCAGTTTTATGGATCAAGGATAAAGAAGAACACTGGATGCAGTGGTAACCTATCAGGTATTATTCATTGCCAAGATCACCAGAAATTAGACTGCTTGATTGCTCAAGGGAACAGGTGGGCCTATCAAGCTGCCAAGCTGGCACCTCAGAAAGATTCCAAAACCCTCTGTAATGGCTTTAGTACGAGACATAGACTTAACTAAGTATCAACCCCAGTACTCTTCTGAAGACCTAAAAGAGGTGGAGAATGGGATTTTGGACACATTACTGGCACTAAAGCCAGCTGGAAATACAATGAACAGGAGATAATCCTTATCCCAGAACATCTCATGGAAAAAATAGTCATATTCACCAAAGCACCCCACATGGGTGAGATTGTTACTTTTCAGTGGATCCAGAAGTACATTGTGGGTCCCAATCTTTAGAGAACCATCAAAAAGTCCGAAATGTGACATCTCTGATGAAAACAATCATAAGACTGGGCCCCCACCATTTCTAAAAGGTGTACCACTTAGAGTTATCAAACCTAAAGAAGACTGGCAGGTAGGCTTTACTATGATACTACAAACAACAAGTGATTTTTGATATTTGCTAATATTTGTAGGCACCTTTTACAAGTTGAGTTGAACTTCTCCATGCCATTCAGAGAAGGCATCAGAAGTTATCAAAACACTGCTAAACAAAATCATTTCTAGATTTGGATTGCTGCTAACAATTTAGAGCGACAATGGAGTGGTATTTGTGGTGAAAGTCAATAAGCAGTGTCCAGTGCCCTGGGCATTAAATAATGAAAATTACATGCTTCATGCAGAAACAGAAAATCAGCTGGGAAAACAGAAAAATGAACCATATGCTTAAAAGAACCTTGGCAAAAATTTGCAGAGAAACCAATTCAACTTGGGGAAAAAGTCTTGTGGGTTTCCCTGCTTTGGGTAAGAGTGGCCCCTAGCAATAAGCTTGGCTTAAGCCCCTATGAAATGTTGTATGGAAGACCCTTTCTACATCCTTTTTATGACTTAAGAGTTCCTGATGGGAGCACTATGGATACTATCAGGTATGTTCAATATTTGGGAAATACTTAACTGATATACATAAGTTTGCTTCCAGCAGGTTGATGTGTACCCCACAGATGTTCACTTATACCACGTGATACCTGGAGACTTGGTGTTATTAAAGAGAAGCACTCAGAGGACCTTGTTGGACAGGACCTTCTGCAGTGCTGTTGACCATCCATTCTTCAGTGAAACTAAAGGGAGTTAAGCCATGTATTTATCACTCAAGTGAAGCTGGTTCCATAAGAATCCACAGGTTCCCTATACCCTATTGGCAAGGAGAACATTGAAAAGAACGCTCCTTGGATCAGTGAGCCTCTGAAAGACCTAAAACTACTATTTAGGACATTTGGTTATCAGTATTTTGTATTTTCAAGTGTTTGCAACCTCCCAAGCTTGGAAAGATAATTCCACCATTAGGATTTCTCCGACGTTGGTCAAGGCTGGCAGTCTTTCTCACTGTTGGCTATATCATCCTGAACCCAGCACAGAGTACCACCACAGCAACCCAGTAATAATGCCTATAACTAACCTTTCTTGTAATTTGACGCTCTCCATCAACTTAGAGTCAGGTTCATCAAGTCATTCAATTAACCATACTTCTTGGTTTCAAATGATACCTTCAGTGAGTCTGCAGAATGAAATTATTGATCCTCCTGAATTAACAGGAGTGCTTTGTGCATCCCTAGGTTACATTTTGTATGTGGATAGGAATATGTTGCTAGGGGAACCAAAGTACAAAAAGTCTTGGTAATGCAGAATGTTGGGTTTCAGTTGGAATGTTGGAACTAAAGAATATTTCTAAATGAGTGCGGAAAGGTTCTAGTCTACTAACTCCAGTCTTTGCCACATTTCAGTTAGAAATAACTAGAGTGGTCGTGGTCCTAGTTCCCTTGAGAACGAGGAATGGTAAAAAGACAATGGGGTTGAAACAAGTAACCATAGGTTAACAGGACTAGTAAGTGCAGCTGCAGCTTTTTACCCAGACCTTTTTTTGTTTGCCTTTAAACATCCCTGAATGTCCAGCAGACTTGAGGCTTGCTCTCCCATCTTCTTGTCTCCTTGTTTGCTTCTCAAATAAACCCTTTCCTTGCTGTATACTTGTTTCAGTGATTGGCTTTGCTGTGCTTTGGGCATACGAGCTTGTTTAGCGACACATGGAGTCATTTATTTGATGTTGCCTGATCAGAATACATGTAGGTTTTATTCCCACCACTGGTACCTGTTGACAGAGATAATATGCACTGAATAAACCACAAGGCATTTACATATCTGATGAATGGAGCAACGTTGACTAAAAATGTCCTCTTTCACTAGCATCTTCTAGTGGAAAATCAAAGTAAACTGCAGGGAGTATAACTGTCCTCTTTCTGCTTAATAGTGATTGTCTTCATTACTCATGCCTTTTCATTAGTGCACAAGTAAAATTAATATATTTTAAATGGTGATTTTATCCATGAGACTATATGAGAAACTGACGTGTTTGGATTAAAAAATACAAAATCAAACAATGTAGTTTGGCAGTTAAAAAACATTATAGGCTAATTGTTTTTTAAAATTCTTAAGCCACATCTGTCACATAATTCTATCTAATTTATTTGGGAAACTGTAACATTCATTTGACTGAAGTATCATATTAAATAAATGGGAATGTTTGATTTATTTATATTGATTGTAGTTCTCAAGCCTTAGCCATCTGACTCATTGACTGGATAAAACATTGCTGATCCCTACCTTCAGAGTTCCTGATTGAGTAGGTCTGTGTGGGGTGCAAGGATTAACATTTCTAACAAGTTCCGAGGTGACCGTGATGCTACTTCTGCTCCTACAACCATACTTTGATTACATGGAGAGAAGTTATGTGAAATCTTTTCAAACTTAAGACTACATTGAAGAATATCACCTGAATCCCATTATGCTGCTCTGACAAATAATAAGTGTTTTGTGACAGTGTTTCAGGCCCCCTCCTCCCTTCTTAAGAAATAAAACTGCAGATGCGATGCAGTGCATTTGACTCCCCTCCTCTTCCTGAAAAGTAACCATTCCAGAGTGTAATCATCCCCATGATAGGTTCTTGCTACCTGTATATATACACCCTAAAAGTAAGATGTTCTGCATGTTTTTAATTGTGTTTAAGTGATAGGACATGTATCTTTTTGTAATTTATAAATTGTTTCTGGGATTTGTGCATGTTATATATTCCTTCATGTTCGTACATTTATAACTGCAGTGTAAGTTTTAATGGCATAAATATACCACATTTATTTCATCTGTTCTTCCACTGATGGGCATGTAGGTTTGTGGCAGGCACTAATGATTACATAATTGACTGCCATTCTTTATTTTACCTCCTTTTAAACCTGCTGTTAAGTCCCCATGTTCTGTGGGCACTTCCTCTCATATGCAGGAGAGAGAGATCTTTCCATTCCTAAGGGAATGAATATGTTTGTCTAAGTCAATCATAGTAATTTCTTCCTTTACCAGTTACAGGTTTTGGCATGGGTATGTTGTACAGTCCTGTTCAAATATATGGAAAGAAAAATCTGGGATAGACTTTAGGGAAAGATTTTTCTCCCTGGGTAAGAAGAGACATGAAGAGAAATCCTCCAGTTTTGAATATAGTTGTACAAGGTTAGAATGATTGTAGCAATAGCAGTTCCTTGAGACTGCAGGGACAAACCTGAGAGCCTGAGTTTTTGATCATGCAATAATCCTGGAACCACCCATTTCTCCCAGCTTTTTATGTAAAATTTTCCTTTAGTGTTCTATTATTTATAACCAAAGCATCCTGTCTTAAGGTAGTTCTTTTTTATTTATTTATTTTTTAACATTTATTCATTTTTTTTGAGAGACAGCATGAGCGGGGAAGGGGCAGAGAAAGGGATATACAGAATCGGAAGCAGGCTCCAGGCTCTGAGCTGTCAGCACAGAGCCCAACACGGGGCTCGAACTCACAAACTGCGAGATCCTGACCTGAGCTGAGGTTGGACGCTCAGCCGACTGAGCCACCCAGCGCCCCAGAAAGCTTTTTCATTTAAATACATTATGTATATAGAAAAGTACACAGAGTATAAATACAATGAATTATCACAAAGTAAACATATTTGTGTAACCATTACTCATTTACCTCACTTTCCAATTCCAATTATTGCCCTCTACCTACCTTTCAAAAAGTCATCGTTGGGGTACCTTAGCTGGCTTAGTCGGTAGAGCATGCATCTCTTGATCTCAGGGATATGAGTTCAGGGCCATGTTGGGTATAGAGATTACTTCAGAGTAAAATCTCTAAGGAAAAAAAAGTCATCTTGGTTTAGTTTTACTCATTTTTAACTTTATATAAATAGAATTATACACTACGGTCTCTTTAGTGATTGCCATCTTTTGTACAATCTCATGTTTGTGAGATTTATTTGTGTTAATGTGTGAAGCTGTAATTTCATTTTCATTCCTGTATAGTATTCTGTTGAAAGATTATTCTGTTGATGAACATTTGGCCTTTTTTTCCGTGTTTTAAGCTATGATAAATGATGATTGTGTTAATTTTCATGTTCATGTCTTTTGGTGTCACTGTGTATGCATTTCTGTTGAACATATACCCAGGAGTAGAATTGCTGTGTGAGTGGATATGCTTATGTTTAACTTCTGGGGGATCTGTCAAACATTTTTCCAAAAGATACCAATGTATGGTTAGTCCCACCAGCAGTGCATTATCTACACCATTTGTATTTTATTCATTCTGGTGGGTATATAGTAATACCCAAGTGTGATTTTCATTTGTATTTCTCTGATAACTACTGAAGTTGAGAATCTTTTCATATGCTTAGTAATTTGGCTGTCTTCTTACAAAATGCCTGTTCAGACTTCCTGCCTATTTTTCCATTGAATTGTCACATAATTTTCACGTTGCCTTGTGGAAATTCCTTATATATTCTTGACTGGTAACATGGTGATAATCTTTTCTCGATCTGTGACTTGCCTTTTTTTATTAAGATTTTATTTTTAAGTAATCTTTACGCCCAACATGGGGCTCAAACCCACAACCCCAATATCAAGAATTGCATGTTCTACCATCTGATCCAGCCAAGCACCTCCCTCCCCCCCCCCTTTTTTTTTACAGATCTGTGGCTTGCCATTTTTCATCTCTTGATGAACAGACCTTAATTTTAATTGTACTATACTTTATTGTTTTTCCCTTTATAATGTTTTTTATGTTCTATCCTGAAGGTCTTTTTTTTTAGTATATATATTGCAAAAGAATATTTAATGGCATGGGGAAATACCATTTAATAAGTGGAAGAAAGAGCCTGTAAAACAGTATGATCTCAATTTGGTAATGCTACGTTCTCCATCTGGCCCCTGGATTACCATATCAAAACTGGCGGCCATCCCTGCCCCCACATGCACTCCTTATGCCCTTACCCTGCTCTGCTCTTCAGTTTTCTTACTACCTGCTAACATAGTCTACAGTTTTTTTTTTAATTTTATTTTTTTAATTTACATCCAAATTAGTTAGCATGTAGTGCAACAATGATTTCAGGAGTGGATTCCTTAATGCCCCTACCCATTTAGCCCATCCCTGCTTCCACAACCTCTCCAGTAACTCTCTGTGCTCCACGCTTAAGAGTCTCTTAAGTTTTGTCCTCTATCTTGAAGGTCTTAATGGTAGTTTGCTGAATAAATGTTCTAGTTGTACACTTTTCAGGACAGTAGCCAGTAGCCACATGTGGTTATTGAACACTTGAGGTGTGGCTAGTCTGAGTAAAGATGTTCTGTAAGTGTAAAGTGCATGCTGGATTTCAATGAACATAGTATTAAAAAAGAATATCAAAATCAAATTAATAGTTTTTATATTTATTACATGTTGAAATGATCACATTTTGCATATATAGGGAGTTAAATATGGAAATGACCTGCTTTTTCTAGAAAATTTTAAAATTACATAATTGACTCACATTGCATTTCTATGTTCTAGAAGTGTGCTATCCAATAGAACTTTCTGTGATGATGGACATGTTCTATATCTATACTGTCCAATATAGTAGCCATAAGCTGAAAGTGTCCATTGAGCATTGAAAATGTAGTGAGGGTGATTGAGAAGCTGAATTTTTGTTTTTTGTTTTTTGTTTTTGTATTTGAGAGACAGAAAGTGTGAGCAGGGGAGGGATAGAGAGAATCCCAAGCAGGCTGTGCACCGTCAGCACAGAGCCTGACTTGGGGCTTGAACCCACGAACCAGGAGATCATGACCTGAGCTGATGCCAAGAGTTGGACACTTAACTGACTCAACCACCCAGGTGCCCCTGAGAAGCTGGATTTTTAATTGTAGGTAGTTTAAATGTAAGTAGCCATCTGTGGGTAGTAGCTACCATATTGAACAGCACAGTTCTGGGCACTCTATTGCTTTAACATTTATTGTTTGAGGTTTAGGTTTATAATCTGTCTGAATTGATTTTACATATAGTGTGAAGTAGGGGTCAAGTTTTATTTTTTCTTTCAAATGGAAATTGAGTTGACCAAGCATCAAGGAAGAAAGAATCTTTATTATTTTTAGATTGTTCTTTGTTTGTTAGGTATATTTATTTGTTTGTTCTTCCATCAAATGCCACACTGTCTTTAGTTGCTGATAGAGTAAGTGTTCTTGTTCTTCATGAATGTCTTGGTCATTCTTGGACTTTACTATTTCCACATAACTATAAAAAGTACCTCATCAATTTTCAGTTTCCTTTGGGATTTTGACATTACTTTGGCTCTATATAACATCCAGTCATGAGTATGATATAGCCATTTATTTAGGTCTTTCACTTGTCTCAGTAATATGTGATCTTTCATTTATGTAAAGGTCTTGCACATCTTTTGCTAGATTTATTCCTAGTCATTTGGTACTGTAAATGATACTGTTTTCTAATTTTAATTTCTCATTATTGCTAGTGTATAGAAGTAAAATTGATTTTAGGTTATTGTCTTTATATATGGCAATTATACTGAATTAGCTTATTAATTTTTATAGATTCTTTTGGATTTTTTATATACCCAATCCTATAATGACTTTCTTTCTTTCTTTCTTTCTTTCTTTCTTTTTCTTTCTTTCTTTCTTTCTTTCTTTCTTTCTTTCTTTCTTTCTTTCTTTCTTTCTCTTTCTTTCTTTCTCTCTCTCTCTTTCTTTTTCTTTCTCTTTCTTTCTTTCTTTCTTTCTTTCAGAAAGAGAGAGAGCACTAGCAGGGGAGGGGCATAAAGTGAGGGGGAGAGAGTCCCAAGCATTCTCTGCACTGTCAGCGCAGAGCCTGATGTGGGTCTCAAATGGAGGAACCTGTGAGATCATGACCTGAGCCAAAACCAAGAGTCAGATGCTTACCTGACTGAGCCACCCAGGCGCCCATCTTTCTGGTTTTTATACATTTTATCATTTTATTTCATCTTCTTGTCTTATTGTACTGCCCAGGACCTCAAGAACAGAGATTAGCAAACTTTTGTAAAGGACCAGATAAGAAGGAAGCCAACAGTTTCTGTATAAATCTATAGTAGACTCTTACATGTTGTGCTTAAAGGGAGTCAGAATTGTCTTATAGATGGAGTCTTGAGCAATTTGTACTAATTTGAAGGGTTGTACACATTTGATAAAAGGGGCCATTTTTATAGGGAATTGAAGAAGGAAAGAATGATTTATAGTCATGAAAGAAATGTGGTAAAACATTTATCTAGTGGATTAGCAATTTCTGGAGAGTTTATGATTATTTTGAATGTGTCTAAGTATGAACTAATACTTGCCTCTCTTTTTAAATCCCTTTAGGAAAAATAGAAATGAAGGTACATATGCACACAAAATTTTGCCTCATTTGTTTGCTGACATTTATTTTCCATCACTGCAACCATTGCCATGAAGAACATGACCATGGTTCTGAAGAACATCACAGACATCGTCGTGGGATGACAGAATCGGAGTCAAGCAAATTTTCAGTGCTGGATGCTGAAAATGAAAAAAAATATTACATTGAAAAACTTTTTGACCGTTATGGTGAAAATGGAAGATTATCCTTTTTTGGTCTGGAGAAACTTTTAACAAACTTGGGCCTTGGAGAGATAAAAGTTGTTGAGATTAATCATGAGGATCTTGGCCACGATCATGTTTCTCACTTAGATATTTTGGCAGTTCAAGAGGGAAAGCATTTTCACTCCCATAACCACCAACATTCCCACAATCATTTAAGTTCAGAAAATCAAACTGTGACTAGTGTATCAACAAAAAGAAACCATAAGTGTGATCCAGAGAAAGAGACAATTGAAGTATCTGTCAAATCTGATGATAAACATACACATGACCGTAATCATCGCTTATGTCATCACCATTGTTTGCATCACCACCTAGATCATAACACCACTCGCCATTTTCCCAATGATTCCATTGCTCACAGTGAGCGTGGGGAGCCTAGCCATGAACCTTCAACAGAGACCAATAAAACACAGGAACAATCTGAAAGTAAGCTACCAAAAGGAAAAAGGAAGAGAAAAGGGAAGAAAAGTAATGAAAATTCTGAGGTTATTACACCAGGTTTTCCTCCCAACCATGATCAGGGTGAACAGTATGAACATAATCGGGTCCACAAACCTGATCGTGTACATAACCCAGGTCATTCTCACGTACGCCTTCCGGAACATAATGGTCACGATCCTGGTCATGGACACCAAGATCTTAATCCTGATAATGAAGGTGAACTTCGACATACTAGGAAGCGAGAAGCACCACATGTTAAAAAAAGTGCAATTTATTCAGCTGCTACCCACAAAGATCATAATGAAGATGACCGTCAGCATGAGGTAGGTGTGAAGAGATGGTTACTCCATAATTCTCAGATAATTGTGGACTATTTTAGGTAAAAAACGAAGTAATAGTGGAGAATAGTCAATCGTATTCAAACTTACTTCCAGATAATGTTTCTGAACAAAATACTTTAAGATCCTAAAATCAGATTAAAGATTTTTATCTGGATTTTCACTTGTGTTATTCTCAAAAATGGGTTCCTCAAATGTAAATGTTCAGAGGTTGTTAGAACTCATATTCATTATTTTACTTTCTTGCTTATGACTTGTTTTGACTTCCCAAGTTTTCATTTTGTTATTGTTAGTTGGTTTCTAGATATTTGAAAATTAAAGCCTCTTGTGTTCAACCTGTCCTGTTGGAAAGTGACTAGGCATTTTCTTTACATAATCATTAACTTAATGAATTAACTACAGAATGGTTCCCTGTCATTGATGTAGCTCCAAAGTCAGGTATTTTGTATATATGGTAGGTTTGTTTTCTGTATGTCACTTTATGATACAGAGGGCCTGCTGCCTTAAAATTAATTTTCTCCCATGCCCTTTGACAGATTTAGGGTGAATACAAAAAGATAAAATAACAGGAAAGTCCACTAGTAATGGGATGGTTATGTTTTCCTTTAAAATATTCATGTTCTTTTGAATACTTCCACGTTTGATTTGTTCCTTCCTGATTTTTTTTTAACTATTTGCCTCATACACATTTTGTTTCATTAAAGGTATATCAACATTTTTGTTTAATTTTTAGTACTCTTTATTCTTAATAAAGTTGAGAAAATTTATTTTTATTTATTAATTTATTCAATTAATAAAGTTGAATTTATTTGTTGCTCATATGTATAAAAAGCAGCACCATTTAATATGGAAAATGACCCTACCCTTTGCTGTTTCTGTTTCTATTATGAAATATGTTTTGCATCTACGGAAATATCTTTGTGTTTCTTCCCTGGATAATCAGATATTGATTTTAGCAGTTATAAACACTGATTTTAAAATCACTTCTATTTAAAAATAAATAGTCACTTATATTTTAAAATCTTAGTGTATTTGTAAAGAAGTGCTTTTATTTATTTATTACTTTAGATAATATCTTAGAATCTTTTGTTGATAATAACCAGACATTATCATATTCTTTCTACCAGACTTGTGGGGTCTGCATCAGTCAAACATGTTGTTTTATATCTTCACAGGTCTGATGCATGTTGGGAATTTTCTTAGGATTTCTAGAAATGTTCTGTGCAGTAGATAGAGTAGTATCTCACATTAAGACCTGAGAAGAAGCATTTTTTTGTTTGTGTGTTTTGATTTTGTTTTTTATACCATAAAAAAAATCATATAATGAGGTAGCAAGTCAGTAATAAGCATACAACCGAAGTGTATTATGTGTGGGGGAAAAAAGAAAAAGCACCACCACCTGCTTTGCCTTCATTTTAGATATTTTGCATATGATAGGTCCAAACTTGTTTGCTATGTGTTGTCTGCTTTGTTTTGCCCTTAAAAGTACTGGTGGATGAAGCTGCCTTCTCTTGTCTTCTACTTTTAGCATTTAGGCTAGACTGATATATTTTAATATAAATTTATTAAAGTACTTTGTGTCTATTTGACAAATGATTGATGATTTCTCTTTGAATAGGAAAGTGATTTTTCTTCTCACCCCTTACGAATATAGTTGTGAGTGATTTTTATCAGTTACCAAGAAAGTCATTATCTTCATGTATTAGAGTGGAAAGATGGCTAAAGTCCATAAAAAGTCTTGGGTAATGAAGTTCAATGTATTTCCATCATAAATCCTTAAACCTTTATTTCTAATAGTTATCTGTATTACAGATTATTTTCAAATAATATTTAGAATATTTTTCATTACATAGTAATTTCTTTTTCTGCTTAATCTTCTTAAAGTACTCTTACTTAATTTGTTTTATCAATTCCCTTGCAGTGTTTGAACGTCACTCAGTTGTTAAAATACTATGGTCATGGTGCCAATTCTCCGATCTCACCTGATTTATTTACATACCTTTGCCCTGCTTTATTGTATCAAATCGACAGCAGACTTTGTATTGAGCATTTTGACAAACTTTTAGTTGAAGATTTAAATAAAGATAAAAATCAGGTTCCTGAAGATAAGGCAAATATAGGGGCATCAGGTAAGAAAGATTTAAGTTTTTTTTCCCTCAAAATAGTCTCTCTACTTATTTTTTTAATGTAATCGAATTAGTACTGTAATTCCAAATTGTCTTCCTTTGGGTGACTTTCGGTGTTTTAGTCAGGCTTAGATATGAGCATTTAGAAAGGATTGGGGATAGACAAGAGGCACAATACAGCTTACTTGTCCCTTTCTGGTATTATGGAGGAATGTTTTTGCTATGGATAGAGAACTAGATTAAAAAGGAGATTGTAGGTTTGCGATAAAATGGATTCTTCTTCATGGGCAAATGTAAATATTGGGACCACTAATTAAAGTGATTTGGTGTTATAGTTACTTTTTAGCAGAGTTGAGGGCCTCTGATAAAAAGCTAACATTAAGTTTATAAGGAAATACAAAGGGAAGCCAGTGTGGTTAAACTCTCTGAATGTTTCAGAAGTGCCAGTGATTGGCACATGAATTCATCATGGGCAGTTTTATAGAGACCTTCAACAAAAGACCGAAACTATTGTTAAAATACTTTCTAGATTTTTAAAAAATGTTTATTTATTTTTGAGAGAGAGAGATTGAGCAAGCAGGAGAGAGAGAGAGAGGGAGAGGGAGAGGGAGACACAGAATCTGAAGCAGGCTCCAGGCTCTGATCTGTCGGCACAGGGCTGATGTGGGGCTCAAACTCACGAGCCATGAGATTATGGCCTGAACAGGAGTCAGTCTGTTAACTGACTGAGCCACCCAGGCACCCCATCTAGGCCTTTTTCAAACCATATTAGGTTGGCTACATAGCTCCACCTTGATGTTCACAGGTACCTCCCACTTGAGATTTCCAAAGTTTCTACTCCATGAAAAGTTTGTTCCTCTTACTGAATCCCTAAAACCGTAACAGTTGTTTTTGATAAAATCTGAAAGTCTTTGAAAATTTTCCCATATGGTTTTTGTTTTGTTTCCTTTATATAATCAGTTGTCAAGTCCAATTGAATCTTCTCGTAAATACCTTCCAACTCTGTCTACTCCATTATAACTTTTGTTCAGGTCCTTCTTGGTTCTTGATTGAATTGTTGAAATAACTTCATAACCGTCCCTTTCTAGAATACGAATGAGATTGTCTGACATAGACTTTTTCTTTTTAGTGATAGTTAACATACTTTTGTTAACAAACACGTATTGTAGTGTTAAGTGTTAAGTAAAAGTTAATGACTTCTCCTCAACAGCAGTTTTATAAGGTGGAGAATGTTCTTATAACTTTCCCACAGTCTCAGAGCTAATCCCTGATAGTACTGAGATTCAAGCCAAGGGTATTTAATCATTTTACTATCCATGTGCTGAGTGTTTCACATGCTTTTTCCCCCCCATTAAATTTTAACAATAATCTATTGCATTATTATACGAGGGAGCTGTTACATGATTCTTGTTCTTGCAGATATGGAAACTGTGGTATAGACAAATTTAGTAATTTGCCCGCATTTCCTAGGCCTAATAAATGTTAGATCCCACCAACGCTAAGGTTTGTCTGATAAATCCTTTGGTCAGTTAATAACTATGCTATTATCTACCAGATTTAGTTAATTCTGATTATCGCTTTTATGATTTTTGTCATATATCTTTACACTGTTCAATATTTTTCATTAGATCTCTAATATTTTTCTTTATGTCTTTTTATTATAAGCAATAATGTCTATGAGAACATGGATTTTTTTTTTTTTTTTTTTTTTGGAGAGAGGGGCAGGTAGAGAGAGGGAGAGGAGAGAGAATCCCAACCAGACTCCACACTAACAGCATGGAGCCTAGTGCGGGGCTCACACTTCACGAACTGTGAGTTCACGACCTGAGCTGAAATGGAGAGTCAGACACCTAGCCGACTGAGCCACTCAGGTGCCCCTAGAAAACATAGATTTGATGTGATGTGCTAGTTTTATTTTTTTCTCCTATATTTTAGCAAACTGCATTATGCTGTATTGTTCAAATTTCAGAGTCCTTTACTTGGCCAGTCAGGCTTTCCAGGATAGGATTCCTGCCTACCTACCTCTCCATCCTTATCCCTTACCATTCTTTTTTAGTAAGCTCTTCTACACCCAATGTGGGGTTCAAACTCATGACCCTGAGATCAAGACTTGAGTGCTCTACTGACTGAGCCAGGCTGGGTCCCCTGATCATTCGTTTATATCCTTTCAGCCTTAACCATAACAAACCTCTAATGACAGATTATACTCTTTTTCCCTCTTTTATCTCTGCCTTTTCACCTTCTAAACCTTTCTACTAGAGGGACTACTATGATTTGTCAAAAATTCAGCTCAAGGGTTAGACCCTCTGGGATAACCTATTTACTATCCTAGGCTTAATTAAATCCCCTTCCTTGACACTCTCTGGATATCTCCATTATCTTACAGAGCTTGAGGGATTTTAATAATTGGATTTGTTATCTGTTTTTGTTGTGGACTTCAGCTACTTAAAGGAAGTGACCAGGTCTTTCATCTCAAGCATCTCTAAAGCCTAAGTAGGTAAAGGGTACTTTGAACAAAAAGTGCTGATATATTGATTGAATAAATTACTTAATATTAATCTGTAAGCTTTCAGTTATAACCGAGGAAAGACACTTGTTGAAAATGAGTCTTTGAAGATCATTTTATGACTACAGTTGACCTTTGAACAACACAGATTTGAACTGCATGTGTAAACTTGTATGCGGATATTTTTCAATAAATAAATTAGAAAATCTCTTGGAGGTTTGCAACAAAAAAAAACCTCACAGATGAACCGGGTAGCCTAGAAATACTGAAGAAATTCAGGAGAAGTCAGGTATTGCAAGAATACGATATGTAACACTTATACAAAATATGTGTTGTTTACGTTAATGGTAAGGTTTTCCATCAAGAGTAGGTTGTTAATAGTTAAATTTGGGGGGAGTTAAAAGTTACACTTGGATTTTTGGCTACACGTGCAGAGGCAGGGGTTTGTCCCCAACCCCACAGTGTTCAAGGGTCATTTGTCTATCAGCCTAGTGTACTTTGATAATACAGTCTTCTCAGAATGAGTGGAATTCTCATGAACTTTATCATGTGCAAAATCACGATGAAGGCAGTTCTGGCTGAAATGCCAAAGATGGAGTGGCACTGTTGCATTGTAATGAAAGAGACTAAATTAAATTACTATGTGTGAATGTGGGCCAAAAAAGAAATTCTGATAAGATAAAAGGTGGAAAACACAGAATTTAAAATTTTTTCATAGCACAAGAGTATGGTAGACATGTTTAAGAATATCACATTCCATATATATATATATATATATATATATATACATATATATATATGTGTATATATATATATATATATATATATATATAAGAGTTTTATTTGGGATAGAGATAGATATTCCTTAAAGCTTGAAAGAGTTCAAGTAAAAGAAAATGCTCTCAATACATAACAAAATAAGTCTCATAGGTACCTACCTATTGGTAATTTCTTTGCAATAGGAAAATAACTTGAGAATAGATAAATTAATCATTATAGTCTTTATTAGAACCTTACCATGTACTGTTCTAAATACTTTTACAAGGATATTTAATTTGTTAAACCCATGAGATGGGAACTTTTTTTGTTCCTATTTGCTGGAATGGAGGCTTTGAGAAATGAAATAACTTGCCCAAAGTCACATAGCTGCCAGGTAGCAGAACTGTGATATGAACTAGAGTATTCTCCACCTAAAGCTTGTAATTGTAACTGCTGTACCCGTCTCCACTGCTTCTGCTAAAAAGGTTCTTAAGTCTGCTTTGCTAGCAAAAGTGTGACAGGAAGATAGAGTTAAATTTAGTTATATTTGGTAGTGTTTTGACAGGTAGTGCAGACATAGATAGACAAGAAAGTGGTAGAGGTATTTGTATAAGTAAGTATTGCTGTAAGTATAGATTAGTAAAACAAAAACACCCAAGAATAATAGTCTTGTTAGGTAATACCCAGTCATTAAGGCAGAGAAAGTCCACCTAGTAGCTCTCAATTCTAGTCTTTGGACAGATAAAGACTTTGCTTTGCTTTGCTGGCTTCATTACATGTTCAGTGACCTTTGTAGATGAGTAAACACCTTGAGAACCACAGTCTCTCACAGGTGCTTATAAATTCTCAATGAGGCAGGGGGAAAGGAGAAGCTAGGCCTGAGATTATTTGACTTACATTAAAAATAAAACACTTTGTTCTTTACATGGAAAAACACAGACTGACAAGATTGTCACATCTAGAGTTAAAACGAATAGCCTTTTTAAATTTTTTTTATTTTTAAGGCTTCTAAGAAATTCTAGTTGTTATTACATCAACTCTGGATTATGACTTAAATTTTTGTTATAATATTGACATATTTTAACAAAGGTATTGACAGATGCTTGACCATCATAATATTGAAAATTATAGTTTATTCAATCTGAAAAGCCTTAGAGGAAATAATACTAGCTTTGAAAGCAAATACGTAACTGATAGTGAATATTGATTAGTTTGCAGGTGGTTATTAGCACTGTCAGAAATGAAGCTTGAATTAACTATGTCCTGATAGATGTTAATAATTGTTAGAAAGAATGCCCTGCTAGTAATTATTTTTAATGACTGCTGCACTATTAAGAAAGGTTAACTTGTTCTATATAAATCTCCCATAGTGACACAGCGACCACCTCATTACTGCTCAAAGACTGCTGTAAACCAAGTATGCCATATACTGTGTATGGTGGAAATCGTTTGTTTCACAAGATTGGCTCATTTAGTCATAGAGTTGACCCTAGCTTAATTACCAAGGGGGGTTGTGAATAGGCCGCTAAGCATTTTCTGCCAATTAAAATGCTGAAATTGTAGAAAACTGCCATCTTGCACATGCTTTGAACCGAGTTAATTAGAAAGTTTCCACAGATGAGCGCTTCTTTTTAAAAGAATGCATTTTCTCTCTAGATAATGAGAAAGGGAGTTGGTGAATAACTAAGCTTGAAGACCTTTAACGTTTTAAGCAACCTAATTTGCAGAATAAGTGAAGCTTGTTTCAGACATTTAACGTTTTTTATTGTATATGGTATCTTGGGTACAGATAAAGGAAACATTTGCTGGTTGTATTTAATAGTTTGTGTTTCATTGGTTGGCCTAAGTTTTAGAAAAGATGCCTTTTATTGTTTGGTTTTTGTTATTGTTTTGGGGGTTGTATATTAATAAACAAGTTGTGATTTTTTTTTTTTTAATTTTTTTTTTTCAACATTTATTTATTTTTTGGGACAGAGAGAGACAGAGCATGAACGGGGGAGGGGCAGAGAGAGAGAGGGAGACACAGAATCGGAAACAGGCTCCAGGCTCTGAGCCATCAGCCCAGAGCCTGACGCGGGGCTCGAACTCACGGACCGCGAGATCGTGACCTGGCTGAAGTCGGACGCTCAACCGACTGCGCCACCCAGGCGCCCCAACAAGTTGTGATTTTAAAAGTACAATAATTTGGTTAGAAATCAGAAAAATTTTATTACCTGCTTTTTTTCTATATATAGGAAATTATGGTGCATTTATGTAAGCTTAAATATAAATGTTACAAATTCTAAAAATAAGTGTTTATAAATAGCATGGGAAAATATTTCAAGTACAATAAAATGAAAACAATTTTACTTCTCATAGGTCAAAAGGATTGTAATTGTCCTCGAAGAAGAGTTACAAGTTGTAAAGAGACTGTTACTTAAAATTTTAGTGCTAGAAAGCTAAAATTACTTTTTAAAAAAATTTTTAAAAATTTGTTTATTTATTTTTGAGAGAGAGAGAGAGAACCTGAGTGGAGGAGGACCAGAGAGAGAAGGAGACACAGAATCCAAAGCAGGCTCCAGGCTCTGAGTGTCAGCCCGGAGCCTGCCGTGGGGCTCAAGCTCACGAACCGTAAGATCATGACCTGAACTGAAGTTAGATGCTTAACTGACTAAGCCACCCAGGCACCCCTAAAATTACTTTTAAAAAATGAACAGTAAATCAGTATAAGAAAACATATATCTATAACATATGCTTGTGAGAGATAGCGGGTGGTTTTGCTAATGAAATAGGTATGATGGAATAATTGCAATCTATAGAAAATACCTAGAAAATTTCTAATTTATCTGAAATGGGAAATATAGCTTCTTAGCCCTTATTTCTTAGGAAATAAGAAACCTAAGTGATAATTTATCTTGGATGGGACATAAATATTTTAACCTTACTCTCATATGTATTTTTAGGTAACACTGAAATACATAAAAGTATATTCTGATGATTTTGTTATTTGTTTTGTGGTAATCTTTTGTCCCTCCCCCATCCCAATTTGTTCAAATTTTGAAAGATGGATTGCATTTGAGTTAATAGAATTAGTATTTCTTCTTACTTTCATGTTTAGACTTATTTTTCTTACAGATTCTCCTTTATGTGGAACCACCTCTGTGAAGTAAATACATAAGTAATAAATGACTGGGTCAAGAATTCGCTGAAAATACTGTAGTTTAATTTAGGAGAAAACAGTGGATTAACAGGAGTTTTGGTTTAGGTTTTACTTTACCATTTTAGCTAGCTATTTAATCATTTTTTATTACGTTAAAATATATATAAGATTTGCCATTTTAACCATTGATGTGTACAAATCAGTGGCGATTATTACATTCACAATGTTGTGCAGCCATCAGACTATTTTTTTGAAGATTTTATTTTTAAGTAATTCTCTGTACCCAACTCAAACTCACAACCCTGAGATCAAGAGTCACACACTCCACCAACCGAGCCAGCCAGGCTATCTATTAAAAAAAATTTTTTTTTCTTAAGTTCATTTACTTTTCAGAGAGAGCACATGTGAGCAAGGGAGGAGCAGAGAGAGAGGGAGACAGAATTGCGAGCAGGGTGTGAATTCACAAATCTGTGAGATCATGACCTGAGCCAAAATCAAGAGTCGGTTGCTTAACTGACTGAGCCACACAGGCACCCTAAAAAAAATCTTTATCACCCCAAATAGAAACTATGTAACCATTAAGCAACAAATCAGCATTTCCTCTTAATCTCAGCCTTTGGTAACTTCTTGTCTTTTTTGTTTCTGAATTTGCTATTCTAGATCAGTAGAATCATACCATAGTTGTCTTTTTGTGTCTGGTGTATTTCGCTCTGCATAGTTTTCAAGGTTCATCCATATTGTAGCATATATTGAAACTTGATTCCTTTTTATGGCTGAGTAATAATACTCCATGGCATGTATATACCATTTTGTTAATCCATTCACGCATTGATGGGCACTTGGTTGTTTCCAACTTTTGGCTATTGTGAGTAATGCTGTAATGAACACAGGCATACAAGTATCGAAGTCTCCACTTTCAGTTGTTTGGGGGTATATATGTAGGAGTGGGATTCCTGGGTCATAAGGTGATTCCATTTAGTTTTTTGAGGAATTACCAAACCTTTTCTACAGTGACTGTGCCATTTTACGTTCCCACCAGCAGTGTACCAGGGTTCCGGTTTCTCCACATCTTTGCCAACATGTGATTTTCTTTCTTTTTTTTTAACAGCCATTCTAGTAGGTGTGAATTCACATTATTTAACATTTAACATCTCTCTGCCTCAGTATGTAAATCTGTAAAGTAGAATGACACTGGTCTACATTAGCATTTTCCAAATCCTGTTTTGTAGGATCCTGGTTCATTGAGATATACTAATAGGTTCCATGGTCAAGTGAGTTAGAAAAATGCCGCACATTGTATTGCCCTTGCGGAGATTCATATTGCTTATTAAACTGGTGGAGGCTTTGAGGGAACTTGTTTAACCAAGTATTACCAAATCTTTTTGATTATTAAATTCTCCTCTCCTTCCCCTTGGAATACCTCTGAGAATTAGATGAACACAGTTTGAGTAATGCTAGTATAGATTATTAAAGTCCTTTCTAGCTATATAGTATGAAGATAGCAATTACAGTGCCAGTTAAAGTAGCTTACTGGTAATCAAGGAATTGGAAAGATAATTCTCCTTTTAAAGTGGCAGAATGATAGACATCTTTGAAAATGGTTTCAATAATTTCCAACTCTGTCAATACAGGCAATGTATATATGGAAGAATAATTATAATAGTCCCAGTTGTGCTTTGTGTTTTATACAAAATATGTTATGAGAAGTTATAGGATCCATTAAATCTTTTGAAGGTAGCATGCATACTAAATCTGTTTCCTCTAGTTGGAAAAATGAGAGAACTCTTAATTTCAGAAAAGTTATATAAGGTGTTCAGAGTTATACAGATTATTTAACTTTAATATAAGAGCTTAGTCTTTTTCTGATTCTTGGCTTTTGTTGTTGGTCAGTAACCAATTATTGACGATCATTTGGCCAAGTGACCAGAAAACCAAAAACATTTGTATTATTTATTTTTTAAAGTGTGTGTGTGTGCGTGTGTGTGTATCAACTTCTTTTGGAGGGGCCACTGGCCAAGCTCAATGTGATACCGTTGCACTGACTCCAAGTGGCATCATTCACATTTTCTTTTAAGTAAATGGCATTCCCTTAAAGATAGAACCACGATGGCACACCTGAAGTTGGGCTCTGATGCTGGATTGATTTATGTAAGGCTTTCTCCTTTGTGGGCTTATGTTTTCTTGTATTTTCTGAGTTTCAGATGTCAAATATCAGAAATGCTAAAGATTTTCTAATAATGACTGGCTTCTCTCTTTCAAGTATGTCTTAGTTCACAGATTTGCTTTCTCAGGTGGATGAGAAAGATGATTTCAGAGCTGATACATAAGAAATTATACCTGGGAATGTGTAGTATGTGATATGTACTTATTTGTGCACATGTGAATTCATACACCCTCTCAGACTCAGACCCTCCCCCAACTATTTGTGTAAGCACTTGACTAATATAATGTGTCAGTCTGTCTGTGATTGGTGTTAAGTGACGATATATTTAGCTCACCTATCATATTGGCACATTGATTTTCACTGGATTCAATTTTGGTTGATTTGTCGTTTGGTAATTTGGTTTTTAGCTAATTAACCAAAAGCCATTTGAAATTGTAAGTCATCTCAGAGCATTGCAAAATATTTATGGTTTCATAGACTCTTTTAGGACTTTTCTTCGCATTCAGAACACCCTTAGCCAGGAGTTAATATGGGAATTTTAGAAAGGAAATACTTGCTTAGAATAATGTTCATTTTCAGATATAATTTTTGTGATTAGGAACTAGAATCACATTTTCTCTCATCTCTCTTTAATGATTAGATTTTTATAAATATGCTTATAAGAATATATAATGGTTTAATAGAGTCTTAGATTCTTTCTTTTTTTTTTTTAAGTTTATTTATTTTGAGAGAAAGAGAAGTGCATGTATGTGCATGGGTGGGGCAGAGAGAGAGAATCCCAAGAAGGCTCTGCATGGTCAGTGTGGGACCCAATGCGGGGCTTGAACTCAAAAACCGTGAGGTTGTGACCTGAGCTGAAATCAGGAGTTGGACGCTTAACTGACTGCACCACCCAGGCTCCCCTAGGGTCTTGAATTCTGTAATCTAATAAACTCAAATGTTCAAATATGATCCTAATGCTAATATTTTATTAGTTTGTTAAATTATTTTGTGTAAATTGTTAACCATCTCAAATGTCTGTTACATCAAATTAATGGTATACTCCTTATAATAAGATTTAGAAATTTAATTTCTATTGCAAATATCTTAAAGGGCAAATCCAAAAATGAATGAATGTATATTTCCCAGTGTAGAATATAATTTTACCCTAAAAAAAAAATAAGGAAAGATCAGGTTAAATAACAGTTACCCAACTAGATTTTGGGTAAATTTAGCATCTTAATCTATAGATTATATGAATTTTCTTGGACATTGGGACATAGGAATAAAGTAAGAAATACTTCATTTGGACAGCTTCGGTGCTTAATTCCAGCGCATCATTTGCAAAATAATTCTGATTAATACAAATTTTTAATACTTACGAGAAGTTAGCAAATTTGTTTACTCTTTATACTATATTTGGGTCTCATCTATAGCTTTGGCTATACCTATGCATATATATTAGCATATACAGAGTATCATGGAATATGAATTACTGGCTTTTTAAAGTCATTTTTAGTACTGTTTTTCTTTAAGTTCTTAATTGATGTTGCTTTTATATTGATTGTTTTGAGATAAAGTACTTCTAAATTGAATTACTGCCCAAGTAAGAAAAAAACATATTTGGGAAGGGAGAATTGTATATTAATATAGGAGACATATTATCTTCAGGTTAATGTATTTGTTACTAGCCTCAATTTGTCCCATTTAGTTACTACAAGTATCTTTTGTCCATTTTTTCCCCATTACTATGATTGAAACTACAGAGCTGTGGTAGTTTTGACACTCCTTTATTGGTTTAGTTGGCCAATAACTTATTGGCTCCCTGAATTTAGACCTATGGCCACCTTACTCCAACCTGTTTCCTCAGGCTCTCCCACTGACTTTATTATTCCTGCCTGTGCTTGGGGCACAGAGATAAACTAACTTGGTCATCATTATTAAGTCAACATTTTGACCTTACATTTTTCTTTCTAGAATAGAGTTTTTGACCTTAGCTCCTTGTGCCTTATACTCCCAACCATAGTAGTTCTTATCTTTTGGTTTCACTAACAATGTTGCCTTCATAATGAATCTTTTCCCTTTGCCTCTTCCTTCCTTGTTCCCAAATCTTTGCAAGGATTAAAGACTCTAAATGCAAATTCTGGCTGTGTGTTTCTATCTTCTTTTGGACTTTTAGATTACCCTTGTTTATATCAGAAATTATCTAGATATAGAATAAATCACAGAACTTCCATTAGTAGTAGTTGACCTGTTGTTTTAATCCTGTGAGCTACCTTAGCATGGAATTAGCTTATAGCATTAATGTCATTGGATACTGTGACTAAAATGTCCAACATATAAACACAGTTGAATTGATAAATCTCAGCATTTAGTGGGTGAAGTAAAGTTTCATTTCCTTACCTATCCTTACTTCTCTTTGTCTTTGAAAATTTTTTTACCTTGTTGAAGAAATACATTTTCCATTGTTCCCTTACTATAACACTTAACGTAAAATTTCTCAGATTATAGTCTTACTGGGTTTGATGAGAAAAAATAGCATTTTATATGAAAAACTTTACCAAGTTATTATTGAGTGAAATTTTCTATAGATAAAAATTAAACAGAACTTTTAGGCCAGAACATTTCTATTTCACTTTAGGCCACCAATTGAAAATAATCTCACTTTTTAAATGAACATGCCCCATCCCCTGAACCACTGGCAGTTATTTCTGGTATCTAATCTATGTATGAATAGCCTCGATAAAGAAATGTGGACAGAATTCCCCTTTTCCATCACACTTCTGTTTTTCACAAATCCTGTTGTGAAAACATTTCTCTTGTGCTCTGGTTCAATCAAGGTTACATAGTGTGAAGGGCCTTTGGGTGGCTCAGTTGATTAAGCATCCGACCTCGTGGTTTGTGAGTTCAAGCCCTGCATCCCACACTGTCAGTGAGGAGCCTGCCTGGGATTCTCTCTCTCCTTCTCCCTCTCTCTGCCCCTCCCCCCTTGCTTGTGCTATCTCTCTCTCTCTCTCAAAGTAAATACGCTTTAAAAAAACAAAACCCCCCAAAATTATATAGTGTAATTTTTACAAAGTAGAAAATGATACAGAAAGCCAAATTGGAGCAAGGGGAATTTGGAACTATTTATGGAGTGTAAAGATAGTATCAAGGGGACAGGATTGAATTATCCTTTGTAAAAATAAGAAATGAAATGCAAAAATGGTACCAGTAATAAGGCCTTTTTTTTTTTTTTTTTTTAAATCTCTTATGAATGTTTCCATTTTGGACTGGTATGTTAAGTTTCTCAAACTTTGTATTAAAAGATTTACAAAGATAACACTAGATACTCAGCTTCCTCTAATGCTCACAGGAGAGTTTTATAATTGTATTCTCTAAATGAATAGTTTTATTGCTGTGGCTCTGCCTTTATACATTGGTAAAATTTTTTTGACAGTCTACATATGAAGAGTGAATCACAGCCTGAAGTCATTTTAAATCCCTGTTTCTAATAAGATGGGCTACTGAAGGTACTATTTATAACTTGGTCTGAACTTCTTAATTCTTTTTTAAAGTGTTCAGGTGGGTTATGTGGTTGTTTTGTTTTTAAACACAGCAGTGCCAAAATGTAAAACTTCTTAAAAAGCATAGTCAGGGTAAGATAATCTATCTTCCATGACTCATTTATCTTAAGTTTATTGTTCTTTAGAGCTTTTTGGCTTATATTGTCATATTAATGTTGACTATTAATTTCTTTCCTACAGCATGGATTTGTGGTATCATTTCTATCACTGTCATTAGCCTGCTTTCCTTGCTAGGCGTGATCTTGGTTCCCATCATTAACCAAGGATGCTTCAAATTTCTTCTCACATTCCTTGTTGCACTAGCTGTAGGAACAATGAGTGGAGACGCCCTTCTTCATCTACTGCCCCATGTAAGAAATCTTTTTAATCTTTAAAAAAACAAAACAAAAATAAAAATATTTAAGCTAAAAAGGTCCTTCATTAGCAAACTATAGTACACTAATCTAGTATTTGTTGTATTTGCCTATAGGATGAAGTCTTTCCATTTGCATAGTTTTAATAGCAATAGTTTTGAAGTAAATTGAGTCATTAGGTTTTAATATAGCAACAAAAATTGGTTACATCAGTATTACTTTTTCCTGCCACAACGTATACATACCAAATCACCACAGTGTACTCTTTAAATACAGTTTTATATGTCAGTTTAATCTGGGTAGAGCTGAAATTTACAAAAAATTGCTCTATTAGCAGTTCTGTAAATGAATACTTAAAAAGATACACCACTCATTGATTTTTATCTGTATGCTATATCAAGAAAGCCATTAGGAGAAATGTAGAAGTGGTCTTATGATTGTGCTGTATAGTCAGTGTGCCCCAGTTATCTTTATTTGATCAAGAATAGGCTGACATATTCAGTTAACAATTTAGTTAACTAATTTCAGTTATAGGCTTTTAGCTCCTTACATATGGGGCCATTTATGTTTTCTCCCGGAATACCACTTATTTTCTTCTATTTCAGGACCCTTCTAATAGTATCATATGCCCACACTTCTGGTACCATGCTTAGCAACCTTTTAAAATCTGTTATCAGTTAGTATTTTATACAGTGTTACTGCTTTTACTTCAAATGATGAAAACACTGGGGCTTTTTCTTTTCCAAATGTAAAATTACAGGTTTGAATGTTTTTTTTAAATATTCTTACCACCTCCTTTGGAGTATTGGGGAAACAGATTTGCGTTTTTTAAGTAATCTCTGCACCCATCGTGGGGCTTGAACTCACAACCCAGAGATCAAGAGTTGGACGCTCTACCAAATGAGCCAGCCAGGCACTCCCAGAATTGTTACTTGTGTGTTTTGTATACTCCTCTTCCCCTTCTTCACTCAGAGGAATTGGTTCAGAATTCCAGATTTGGTATCTGGAATACCATATGACACTGCCTTAAAAAAATTGATTAATAAATCTTAAACTGTGAATGTAAATTTTTAAAAATTGATTCATTATGTTATTTACTGATTTCCTCCTTTATTCCTACCCCTGGCTTTCCCTTTTTACCATCATCAAGAATAGCCACAAAATTTCAAAACTGGGCCTATTAAGAACAGTTGATTGAAGTGAGAACAGTCTTCAGGTGCTATTTGACTTATTTTTTTTCTTAAGTATTAATTATGTAAAGCTGTTACCTTTTTAAATGGCCTTACCATCTTTGAGAAGTTTAGAAATCTCTTCTCTTGGCTGCTAGCAGATGGAGAAAAAATACAGATAACTGTTATAAGGAAGGGAAATACTTAAGACCAGATCTCTAATTTTTAAGATTGTTATTGTGGAACTTGTATGTTTGACAATTAAAAAGTACCCATTTCTATATTTTTTGCTAAAGCTTTAAACTGTAGAAAAATAAACACGTGTGAGTATATACTTATAATGTTCCACAGTTTGTAAGTACAGGTAGCATCTCATCACTTCTTTAATTTATAAGAGAAAAACATAAAAATATAATCAGTTTAAGAAAAAGATTACAGGGAGTCACAGGTTGTGACCGGCAGGTGAATTAGTTTGTTTTTACTGAATGTTAGACATCTGGGTCATGTTCACTTTGGTTTAAAAAGGACCCATGCTTCCTAATATCTTAATGCTGCTTGATTTTCTCACTGTAGTGTGTGTCAGCTCCTATAGCCATTTGAGTTTGTGGTCTTTGTTTTAGAGTTACCATGAAATGTAATACTTTCCAGGCCACTGAATACAGACAGCAAAATTAAATAAAAGGCTACTTATATTTATGTGAGATAATATTTAGAGAACCACTTTAAAAATTGAAAGGTATTTTTTTGTGTGTCCTAGCAGATTATAGTCTCAATTTTAAAAAACATCTTTAATTACTTGTTTAGAAGTTTTTGTTATTCTTATTAATAGTCTCAGGGTGGACACGATCATAGTCATCAACATGCACATGGGCATGGACATTCTCATGGACACGAATCTAAGAAGTTTTTGGAGGAATATGATGCCGTATTGAAAGGACTTGTCGCTCTAGGAGGCATTTACTTGTTATTTATCATTGAACACTGCATTAGAATGTTTAAGCACTACAAGCAGCAAAGAGTAAGTACTTTGTAATGATTTCTTCCGTTTTCTGAGATACGAAACTCAAAAAAAAATTTTTTTTCTGGCCACATGCTTAATTATGATGTTGGTGTGTATTCAAGGAAACATTGACTTTGATCTTTGCCATTTTTATGTATATATTTTGTATATGTATGTATTTTGTATATATTTCCTTGAGACAAAATATGGTTTAGAACAGAGCTCTAAACTGGGACTCAGGGGGAGTGATTCTAATTCTTGCCCAGCTACAAAATAGCTGTGAAAACTATGACTCATTCCTTGTGATTTCCAGTTGCTATATAAATCTGTGGGAAATAAGCCCTACTTTTCGTCTGTATTTTCATATCATATTCCAAGTAGTGTATTTAATTTTAATTGCTATATTTTATTCAGGGTATTGCCATATTTAAGTGCCTTCAAAGGCAGGTTGATCAAGATGATGTGCAAGTGAATTATTATCTGAGGAATGGTAGAACGAACTAGGAAAGGATCAAAAGTGAAAGAAACCTAACAGCATTTGGTTTTCAGAGGGTGTATGGAAAGGTGGATGGGTGAAGAATGGAGTGTTGGTAGGAGGGATGCCAAGGTGAGAGTGGCCGGAGAGAAATGAGTCAGAAGAGAGGTGATGGGGGCTTGAAGTAGAGTCATGTCATGAGGAATAGGAAAGATAAGGTGATTAAGAGAACTATTTAAAATTTTAATGATTATTTATTTTTGAGAGAGAGAGTGTGAGTGGGGTGGGGGCAGAGAGTGAGAGCGAGAGAATCCAAAGCAGGCTCCAGGCTCTGAGCTGTCAGCACAGAGCCAGAAGAGGGGGGCTCAAACCCATGAACCATGAGATCATGACTTGAGCCAAAGTCAGACACTTAACCAACTCAGCCACCCAGGTGCCCCAGAACCATTTAAATGAGAGAATCAATATGATTTAATTGTTGATGACATTCAAGAAATAGAAGTATTTTAGGGTCCATCTCTGAGTACATAATTTAGAATACAGTTATATATTGCAAAGTATATAGAGAAGTTTTGACATTCCTGTGAAGCTCAATTTTCTTCAGTTGTGTGTACCTGCTAACACAGAAGCAGCAAATATTCATATTTAATTGTACAGAATATTAGGGACTGCATAATTTACCAGTAAGTATAAAATGTAGTCTTTCAAGAGGTAGTTCAAAGTAAACATGTTTTCTGTTTTTTATAATTTAATCTTGATCTCATTTTGCATTTAAATTTACTGGGAAAATTAAACATGTTTATTTTTGTAAACTAATGTAGAAGAATAGAATCTCCAGAACATGGCAGCTCTTTAGAAATTTGATATTGAAAGAAGTAAATAAATTAAAAGAATTTGATTAGATAAATCAATGGAACACCATTAAAGGGGTACTCTGTATCTAATAGTAAGGAATTCTTCAAGGATATCAAAGAGAGGAATCTGTGCAGATAAATCAGTGTGTCTCCTTTATGATAAATAGGACAGTGAGTAACCAAAGATGAAAAAGTGTATGGCATTGTTTTGAAGAAAAGGAATTAGTGATCCTTGAATAGAACAGACGGTTGACCATCTGCAAAGAAGAGTCAGTTATTGGAAGGAAGCTTTCAGAGCATACATTAAGTAATACATCCGATGAGGACTGGTTTCAGCAAATTGGGGCTTTGAGGGTAGTGATTTGGCAAGTTTTCAGGAAAGTGGACAAGGACAATCTGAACCAAAGCAGTTGAACACAATCCCAGCTGGTGTTGTACATTTTCTTCTTTTCTCTTTTGTGCTATGGTTGGCTTTTTTTCCCTTCCCCCCACTTTTCTCCTTTCTACTTCATCTCATGGCTGCTGTTTCTTTTCTTTGGTTGTCTCCATACTACTCCTTTTGAACATTTTGTGTTTCCCCAGTTTCTGTTACTTATTGCTACGAAGCAGAAGAACCCACAATTTAATGACTTATAACAACATTTTATTATTTCTCGTAATTCTGTCAGGAAGTTAGGCAGGATTCAGCCGACCAGTCCTTTTGTTCCACCTACCATCAGCTACACTCACTCACTGTACTACATTCAAACTCAGCTGGCCTGGGTTGGCCTCAACAGGGCAGGGGTAGGAGGCCCATGAATGTGTATGCCTGCATCTAGTGTCCTCCACATGGCCTCTATTTTTAAAAAAAATTTTTTTTAACATTTATTCATCTTTGAGAGACAGAGCATGAGTGGGGAAGGGGTAGAGAGAGGGAGACACAGAGTCCGAAGCAGTCTCCAGGCTCTGAGCTGTCAGCACAGAGCCCTACACGGGGCTCGAACTCACGAACTGCAAGATCATGACCTGAGCCAAAGTCAGTCGCTCAACTGACCGAGCCACCCAGGTGCCCACACATGGCCTCTGTTTAGAGCCTAGGCTGAGTTTCTTCACAGATTAGTGGCTAGCTTCCTTGAGCAAAAAAGCAAAAGGTGTCAGGTTTCACACTAGTTCCAGAACTGGTCCATCATTTTCTTGCATTCTGTTGATCAAAGCAAGTTAAAGGGGAAGAGGTTATTTGTTCTCATAAACTTACATAGATCGGAAATAGAACTTTAAGTTGGAAGAGTTGTTAAAGGTAGTTACACAGTTACATTGCTAAAAGAAGAAAGCAGACTATTAAAAGATAGGAAAATTAAAACCTAAACAATGAAATACAATACTTAGGATTTATTAATAAGTGAGGATAGATGAGATAAGAAAGAAAACTTACCTTTATTGCGAAGCTGTTAAGAGTCGGTTACCGATAGGTCATTTTTTCACACATCACCTCATTTAATCCTAAGAATCTATCATTTTAATTTTACAGATGAGTATTCTTATGGTTTAATAAATTTAACTGCCCAATTCTCACAGAAGTAAACTACAAAGTTTGTGATTTTAACTCAAATTTGACCCTGCCCATTATGTCACATGTAGGGAAATGTAAGATTGCATTAAACACAATGAAATTCAAAGGGAATAACCTTTCATTTTTTGGAACTTCCTATTCCCATGCACTATTAAATAAGATAGATATTAAATATATTTCACACATTTCATTTGGTTGCATGTAATATAGTACTGTGTACTGTATTCTGTACTTTGAAGTAGATGAGTTGATCCTTTCAGTTGAGTGTTTGAAAAAAAAAAGCAACAACATAGAAATTTAGCTGAATATTTTATAATAAGACCCCTTGATTAATTTCTAAAAATTTTTTCTTTTTTTCCTAAGTAATTTATGAATAAAGTGTTACTACCACTTACCCCATAGATGTTAACAAGTGAATATTGTTGCTAGTTGTGGCTGCAGATTTGATACTAATACCAGATTTTTTTCAGGGAAAACAGAAATGGTTTATGAAGCAGAACACAGAAGAATCAACTATTGGAAGGAAGCTTTCAGATCATAAGTTAAATAATACACCAGATGCTGACTGGCTTCAGCTCAAGCCTCTTGCCGGTAGACAACAGTTCTGACTAAAGAGAAGCTTTTAAAATATAAACATTGAAATACTGCTTCTAACCTGTGCCTGTGTTTGAAATTTCTTGTTTTTGTGGCTTCCCTAATATTAGTTTCTAACTTTTGTATTTCCTAAAATGTGAGTGTATCTTGTGATTTTGTTTACTGTCTTGTCTATTTCAGCCTTATTAAAATGGAATGTGGGACTAATTATATCACAGGGCAAGGAACATATTGCACTTTTACTTTACAGAAAAAAAATGAAACAAACAAAAAGGCTTTGTAAGCAGTATACTCGTGTTATCTTTAGATCTTGGCAATGCAGGTCTGTGTGCCGTCCATATGGGATTGGTTTCATATGGAAGAGGGAGAGTGGTCTCCCTACTTAAAATCTCTGCTCATCAATTCAGCTCTTCTGTTGCCTGGTAAATGTGATGAGGTAGCTTACAATTGTCAAGGAAACATAAAGTATTTTAGTCTAATTTTCCCTTTCTGTTTGAACTTGTGTTTCCCCTGAACGTACCAATGATTTTCTGCAGAAAAGGGGCAGATGAGACTCTAACTGTACTCTGCTCCAAAATACAATTTGAGAAGTAGTAGACTGTTTGTCACATAATAAATAGTTTTTGAAAACTAGGTGAGAGGCCAACCTCAATTAAAAAAAAATACTTAATCAGATGTTACCATTTATATGGGTTTCTGAGTAGCATTTTCAGATAGGTGCCATTGGAGGGTGCCAGCGATTTAAAGTTTGTTTTCTTCAGTGATAAGAGAGGATTTGACAGGGTAACTTTAAGTTTCCTTCTTCCCCTGAAAAATTATGGGTCCATTTAGTTGTCCTGTAAATGCTGCAGTAACTTCTACCCTTCGATTTTTAGCAGCTGTTCGTGATGTCCTCCCTCAGATTCACAGTTTCTCCACGCTTGCCAGTTCTTCTCCCCACTTTGCCTGCTGTTGATCTCAGTGTCCCCCCTTTACCTCATCTGGTTCATCATCTGGATGCTCAGAACCCCAGTTTGTTTTGTGTGTATGTGCACATGTTTGTTTTATTTGCTTTTATACATTTATTTGGGACTTCATTTAATCATTACACTGCTGTTCTGCCTGGGTTTAAATGAGCGAAGAAGCGTTCGTCTGCTTGTTGATAAAGTATATCCTTTGCTATTATAAATATAGGAACTGATGACTCGGTCGTTTCTGAAGATCGACTTAATGAAACTGAACTGACAGATTTAGAAGGTCAACAAGAATCCCCTCCTAAAAATTATCTTTGTGTGGAAGAGGAGAAAATCATGGACCATTCTCACAGTGATGGGTTACATACCATTCACGAGCATGACCTCCATGCTGCTGCACACAACCACCATGACGAGAGTAAGACTGTGCTGAGGAAACATAACCACCAGTGGCACCACAAGCATTCTCACCATTCTCATGGGCCCTGTCATTCTGGGTCCGATCTGAAAGAAACCGGCATAGCTAATATAGCTTGGATGGTAATCATGGGGGATGGCATCCACAACTTCAGTGATGGGCTAGCAATTGGTAAGTGGGCTTGAAACTTGGGTTATCATTTGTTTGATCTTTAAGATCACAGATTCAGTACTAATACTATAAACTGTAATACATAGGATTAAAATTTGAGGTTAACAAATACACTGTTATATATTACTCTGGTCATTTGATTTGTTTCCAGAGGCCATGTTAATGTTTTTGATCAGCTTATTTGGGGCATAAAGGTGTATTTTTACTGGGTTTTGCTTTTAATGTGTAAACAAATGTCTGTAGTATACTACTTTTATAACTCGATTTCAAGGCATAATCACATATGAAAGCTACCTTAACATTCTATTTTCAAATACATTTATATATCCCTGAATATATAATTTCAGTCCAGGGTTTAGTACTTTTTTATGTCTTTGAAAAGGTGAAGAAAAATTTTACCTGTTAAGCATCCATTGTACCAGATTCAAATTATTAGAGTCTTGGCTAACGTAAACTGATATTACTAGTTTAGGAGAATATTAAATGTGATTAATATATGATTTTCTTTTCCAGACTTCACTCAGAAGTAGGCTTTGGTTTCTTTAAGAAAGGAGAGGCCATATTTTTCAATCTTTTTTTTTTTTTTTTTTTTTTTTTTTTTTTAATTTTTTTTTTTTTTTTTCAACGTTTATTTATTTTTGGGACAGAGAGAGACAGAGCATGAATGGGGGAGGGGCAGAGAGAGAGGGAGACACAGAATCGGAAACAGGCTCCAGGCTCTGAGCCATCAGCCCAGAGCCCGACGCGGGGCTCGAACCCACGGACCGCAAGATCGTGACCTGGCTGAAGTCGGACGCCCAACCGACTGCGCCACCCAGGCGCCCCTATTTTTCAATCTTTAGTAGCTGTCAATGTTAAAAAATAAAGAATTCACTAGGGGGAATCAAATGTATTTATATCTCTGATCTCAGTCCTCAAGACTGTCAGATGGATAATACTTTGTAGTATTTTTGCTCTAGACCCAGAAAAGTTCAGACAAGGATGTAGCCATTTAAGTATCTATAAATATTTATATGAGAGAGAGCGAATACAATCGTACGCTTAAAGGACTTGAAATTTAGCATCAGACTTCCACTCAGAAACTGAAATGCTGGAAACCATTACTACTCCCAAGCTTTCAGTGAGCTCTGGAAGGCTAATGTAATGGAAAATTTAATTTCTTAGAGAATATTTCTTTCACTGAGTAGCTCTTTCTCTGGTTATTATATATGTATTATACCTCACTATATGTTCAAAAAGTATAATGTAAAATAAGTGAGTCATATATTATGAAAATAATTTAGATAGGCAAAAGAGGTTGTACCTATCCTTATTAATGAAAATGGAAAAAGCAGAAGTAAACATCACTTGATTTTCTTTTTACCCCCCACCTCAGGAGCAGCTTTCAGTGCTGGACTGACGGGAGGAATCAGTACCTCTATAGCTGTGTTCTGTCATGAGCTGCCACATGAGTTAGGTAATATACCAGATTTTGTCAAATCTTAAGACTTCTTCAGTTATAAATGCATATAAATTTTGGAGAGGTTAAAACATAAAAATGGTTGATGACAAGTAGAAATGTCATCATTCTTTTATATAATATGTATTATATGCACCTAAAAATGTATTGTTTTATATGTATGTATTTTTAATTTATGTAAACAGTATTATGTCCTTTCCCATTCTCTTCCTTATATTACTAATCATTATGCTTTTATTTAGTTTATTTTGAGAGAGAGAGAAAGAAAGCATGAGCACATGAGCAGGGGAGGAGCAGGGAGAGAAGGAGAGAAAGAATCCCAAGCAGGCTTCATACTGTCAGCACAGAACCTGATGTGGGGCTTGATCTCACAAACCATGAGAACATGACCTGAGCCGAGGTCAAGAGTCAGATGCTTAACCAACCGACCCACCCAGGCGCCCCGCATTATGCTTTTAAACTCCACCCAGGTTATCATGAATTCATTTAATATGTTGCTTTTAGTCAGTACTTAAGAGTTGTGCATTTACTGCATTTTACATATGTGTCACCTAGTATTAGATACACTACACCTTTAATTTCCTGCCACCACAGATAATGAGGCATGGAACATCTGTAGACTTAGCACTTATAGACTCTTACAAGAACATCTTTTGGGATTATACCCAGGAACAGAATTGATGGGTCGTAGGATGTACCTGCCAGAGAAGTGCTGTATTACTAGCCACCATGGCCATCTCTAACCACCAATACCAGAGAGTTCCTGTGTTTCCACATCTCTGCCAAGACTTCACATTAACTATTTTTTGTCAATTTGGTAGATATAAAGTGATATTTCTTTGTTGTTTTAGTTGGCACTTACTGATCTACCAATGATTTTTTTTTAAATTTCTCTTCATGTGTTTTGATTTTTGTTTTTATTTTTATTATTTTTGAGCAACAGAGAGTGTGAGTAGGGGAGGGGCAGAGAGAGAGGGAGACACAGAATTCGAAGCAGGCTCCAGGCTCCCATCTGTGTCAGCACAGAGCCAGATGCGGGGCTCGAACTCACAGACCACAAGATCATGACCTGAGCTCATGTCAGATGCCTAACCAACTGAGCCACCCAGGTGCTCCTGATTTTTTCCTTTAAGTTGAAAAACATTAGATGTGCACATGCATTCATTCACAGAAAATATCCAGGGGATGTAGAGATGACATAAATTTGAAAGAAAAAAGTAACTCCCTATTCTGAGTTTCCAAGGAATTTCTTCATATGCTCTTGCTAGTTTAATATTTTTCTTAAATTTATCTGGCTGTGAAACATCTATCACTTGACTGTGCTTAATTTTTTTTATTGGCAGTAGCCTTATTTGCTTACTTTCAGTAGAGTTCATATGTATAATTTGCTTAGAAAATTATTAACTGCTCAAAGCAGGACAGTCTATTAATGCTTACTTGGTAATGATTCTCTAAGCCTTGATTCCGTACTTACAGTTTTGTTCCTTTGCCAGCCTTGAGCCTGTGTTCTTATATCCTGTTCATGCCCCATTTCCTTTATCCTGACTAAACCATTATTGCCTTCGTTGTCTTTTGCTTGGACAGTTTCCATAGTATTTACACCTAGTTTTGCTCTGTTCTAGTCCATCTTGTATACTTTATCCCAAAGTGACTTGCTCATGCAATCAGTCTTTCAGTAGTCTCCCTTACGTATAAAGTTAAAAGCTGAGATACGTTAGTCCTGCTTCCATTGGCCTTCATTTCTGCCTTTTCAGCCTTACTCACTGTGCTTGCTGTTGCATGTTTTCCACTTCACCCAAACATAATTCACCAAACATATGCTGTGGGTGCCTGAGCCTGCTTCTTTCCTTGTACCATCTTCCTACTTGGCTTGTCCTGTCCTACTGATTGTCTCTCTAGTTAATTATGTTACGAGGCTTTTTTTCTCCAACTTGAGGACTGCCCTCCCGCTGGAGGATTACTGCCCTGTATGTGTTGGATTACTTTTTCGTGTAAACTTTATCACTTAGCTTCACCAGGTCTTTCTTTGGGTGCTTAGTATATATCCATTGTAGATGTCCTATCTCTTAAAATGTAGGTTCTTTGTATGCAGATACTGTATCTTATGCACTTTTCTTAATTACTTTCCTATGTTAGGAAGAGAATAATCTGCCAAATACTTCTTTGCAATTCCATAGCAATACACATCAGGGCTTTCTGTCAGTTTTTTTTTTTTTTTTTTTTTTTTTTTAACATTTATTTATTTTTGAGACAGAGAGAGACAGAGCATGAATGGGGGAGGGGCAGAGAGAGAGGGAGACACAGAATCTGAAACAGGCTCCAGGCTCTGAGCTGTCAGCACAGAGCCTGACACGGGGCTCGAACCCATGGACCGCGAGATCATGACCTGAGCCGAAGTCGGCCGCTTAACCCGACTGAGCCACCCAGGCGCCCCTGTCAGTTTTTATATGTAGGTAACATATAGCCTAATAATTTTAACTTTGCACTCTTCATTTTGAACTTGCTTAGTAGATTTGGATAGTCTGAACACACATCCACAATATACTGGGAAGACCTTCAACTTCCCTTCCTACCCTCTTCCTGCTCCCTAAATGGAGTATATCATGCCACTTCATGGTTATTGACAGCAGGGAGTTTGGAGATTAGGGATGATTGCCTTCCTGCCACTTACTCCTTTTTCTCTCTGTAGTTTCTCCTTGAAACAATGAAATACAAGGAATGATAGCCACATAAACAAATGCAGGACATACCTTAATAGCTAGGTAAGGCCTTGGACCTATGCAGAGCTCTTGTGAAAGCTGGATTATAGAACTCTACCTGGGCCAGGACTCCCCATGAGACAATCGACCCCAAATCTCTACCTGTTTTACCCCCACAAACCAGAAGTTGGGATGTTACTGTTGTTATGATGGGAAAACATGAGTTTAAAGTACGTTGAACTTTAAAGGAGTGAGACCTTAAGAAAATGTGCATTTTCCCCCAATGCTCAGTGCTAAATTGACCTAAACTCTATTTTCTAGCTGTCTAGGCTCTAGGGTAAAAAGAGCATAACTCTGGAAGTGATAGAAAATGCTTTGGCCTTTGTATTCATCAAGGTAGGAAGTGGTCTAATGACCATAAACAAAGAAAGTATTTTAAAAAATGATTTTAGAGCCTATTTTTTGCCTTAAGGTACAATAATGGACACTTTGGTAAAATAGGCCCAGATGAATGTCTTTACTCTGATTTATCACTCATTCATTTGGAGAGGAGGGAATCTGGAGAGAGGCTAGAAACCTCTTCCTCAGAACTCCCAAGCAAGGGAAAGATCACTCCCCTAGAAGATATAATAGAAGCATGGCAGGGAGATAGGAGAAACTTCTCCCTGGTTAATAGGTCAGGATATTGGCAAAGCAGCATAATATGTTGCATTCCAGGATAATTTATTTGATCTAAAACCTCTTAGGCCCTAGTTAAGTTTTTGATTATGAATTCTTAAAACTGTTCTGAGATTTTTATACTGAAGTCATACCCTAAATGGGAAAACAATTGTTTAAATTACATTTTAGTGCATTAAAAAGCGACCCTTAGTAATTCCAAGTTTTATTGTTCCTCTTCTGAACGCATTGCAGTTCTCGCATGGTGTACCAGATGATGGTTTTGTTTGTGCTTAGGAATGCAAAGGAAAAATCAAACTTTTAAACCTTAGAACAATATACAGCTCAGGGAGGTTCATTCTAAGAGGTATGCAGAAATTGAAACCATCTGAGAAAATAGAAAACGCTTGTCTCTCATAGCGTGTTTGCTGTGGGGTGGGTTAATGGATGAAGTCACCTGAATTATTCCTACTCTTTCTTTTGTTTTTTGCCAAACTTGTTTTAGCTATATTTAAGTAAGTAGAAATATTACTTTGTTGTATTCTCTCTACTATTTTCCTACTAGTTCAAAATAACTGTATAAGCATTTAAAAAATAATTTGTATGAAAACTTGTATAAGAACATATAAAGAGGAAATGAGATTGGGATAATCTAGAAGAGCAGATAATCCAAACTCTCTTCTTGATATTAAGTAGTGTGTTCTAACTCCAAAAAAAAGTGACATTTTGATAAATAAATGTAGCCTTATTATTAAGACTTAGCTCAGAGAAGCTATGGGTGCCATCCCGTTTTTTCCCTTTACTCTCATGCGTATTTAAGGGGTAAGTAGAATTTCAAAATAAATTTTCATAATGTGCTAGATTGTTCAGGGAAAACTGAACATTTACTATATAGATGTATACATGTGTATACATGCATTATTTAAGGCAAAAATAAAGAACTTTGAAATATGTATTTGTTTAAAAAAATCTCAGTGGTTGATATTAACATAATTACAGCATTGGATCACATTAACAGCTTTGGCAGGCACACCTCATTCGTTGTGTTAACGACACCCTTTGTCAGCAAAAAGGAAGGGATATTGATTTATCAAAAGATGAGTAGATTTGCTTGTTTGGTGTAAATCCCAACTGTATTCCTTTGATCTATTTTTCAAATATTTATCAAGGTTCTTACTGAGAAGGGAGGTGGGTAGAGAAAAAGGGAGAAAAATATGCAGATACCTCTGAAATTTGTAACTAAGATAAGTCTAGGACAGAGGTAGATTTTATTTTATTTTATTCATTTTTTTTTTTAAATTTTTAATGTTTATTTCTGAGACAGAGAGAGACAGAGCATAAGTGGGGGAGGGGCAGAAAGAGAGAGGGGGACAAAGAATCCGAAGCAGGCTCCAGGCTCTGAGCTGTCAGCACAGAGCTCGACGCGGGGCTCGAACTCACATACTGCGAGATCATGACCTGAGCCAAAGCCGGACGCTCAACCGACTGAGCCACCCAGGCGCCCCTAGATTTTAAATGAAATAATTTGTCTTGGTACAAGGTCATTATACAAAGATAATTTATACTGCTGTATACTAGCAATGAACAATTAGAAATTGAAATTTTTTTAAAGTGTTATTTATAACACCAAAAAACATGAAACTCTTTGGTTAAATCTAACAAAATATACAGAGAATCTGTATGCTGAAAACTACAAATCACCACAAAAGAGATCAAAGGAGACTTGAGTGTGAAGAATGTATACCAGGTTTATGGACCAGAAGACTCAGTATCTTTAAGATGCTAATTTTCCCTATAGTTTAAGTGCATTCCCAGTCAGAATACCAGCAGGCTTTTTCAAATGAGCTTTTTCAAAATTTAATATGGAAACCGAAAGGAACTTGGATAACCAGAAGAATTTTGAAAAAGGACAACAAAATTGACTTTAAGACTTGCTATAAAGCCACAGTAATTGCAACAATTTATATTGGTGAGGAAATAGACACATAAATCAGTGGAACAAAGTAGAGTTCTCTGATACATGGCAACTTATTTTCAACAAAGTTAAAAGGAAATTCCATGTAGAAAGGAAGTTTTTTCAACAAATGTTGCTGTAGTAATTGAATATATAGTTTCAAAAACCCAAAGAAAAAAGTTCACACTGTAGACACAAATTAACTGAAAAAAGATCATTGATTTAAATAAAAATTTTAAAATACAGGTTTCCCCTGCTATCCAAAAGTAGTGTTCCAGTGAAACTTTTTGTAAGCTGAAAGGGCTTAAAGCTAAGAAACAGTTACTATTTATATGGAGAAGTTTTTGAGTTTCCCAATACCTTAGGATACATCTTGCCAATGGAAGCACAAAATAGAGACAAAGCACAGGTACTCACACACTTCAGAGCTATGGTGGCCTGACACTGAGCAGGGTTCCTGGGGAAGGAGCTTGGTGGGGCTACTCTGGCTGCTCGGGGTGCAGGCTGCCTCTACAGCAGCTCATGCAAAACAAAGGCTGTTTTTGGTTTTTTCCTTTTTTCATAAAAGGGAAAAATCCTTTTCAGATTTTTTTTGGTTAGGGAAAACCGGTACTAATGTAGGTCTTTAATAAAAGTGAAGTGGCTGTAATACGAACTTTAGAAAAGTGGGGGTTACCTGTATAAGGCTTTCAGAAGAAAACCTAGGAGAAAATCTTTGTGTTCTTGGATTAGGCAAACTATTTTTAGATAAAACATCAAAAGCATGATCCGTTAAGGAAAAAGTAATAAAATGGACTTCATAAAAATTAAAAACTCTACACAAATAGCCTTTATTAAAAAAGAATGAAAAGGACTGTGAATAAATATTTGGAAAATACATCCCTGACAAGAGACTTTTAGGATATTTAAAGACCTCTCAACTCAATAATAGGAAAAACAACAAAGTGGGCAAAAGATTTGAACAGGCATTTCACTAAAGCAATTCTGCAGATGAAAACACATGGGATTACAGGTGCTGGATTTGTCATTATAAAGGGCTATAAAGGATGTGGAACAACTCTCAGAAATTGCTGGTAGGAATGCAGCTTTTTAGAAGGCTAGAAAAAAAAAGACACTCGTTAAATGGCCCAGAAATCCCACTCATAGGTATCTACTCAAGAATGAAAACTTATGTTGACAGAAAAACCTGTTTATGTGTACAGTGGTTTTATTCATAGTTGCCCAAAACTGGAAACAACCCATAGGACCTTCAGCTGTTAACTTGGTTCATCTATGGAGTATTTAGTGTAGTAAAAACCATGACTTCCTGGGGCGCTTGGATGGCTCAGTCATTTGAGTGTCCGACTTCGGCTCAGGTCATGATCTCTCACGGTTTGTGAGTTCTAGCCCCACGTCAGGCTCTGTGCTGACAGCTCAGAGCCTGGATGGAGCCTGCTTCGGATTCTGTGTCTCCCTGTCTCTCTGCCCCTCCCCAGCTCACACACACACACACGCACACACACACTCACTTATTCTCTCTCTTTCACTCTCTCTCTCAAAAATAAATAAACATTAAAAAAATGACTTTCTGATATAAACTGTAACATGAATGAATCTTATACATATTATGCTAAGAGGAAAAAAATACCTAGATTCAAAAGACTACATACTTTATGGGTTCAATTTATATGATGTCCTGGACAAGGAAAAACTATAGGCATTGGTTGCTGAGGAATGAGGGAACTGAGGAAGTTTGCAGGGAAGAGCGGAGGGTGGATAATGAAGTAGTTCCAGAGTTTGATGGTGGTTATGGTTCCATGGTATGTACTTTTGTCAAAACTCCTAGAACTCTACATCCAAAAGAGAATGCTGTAAAAAAAGAATTATACCTTAAAATTTTAATTTAAAAAAGTTTTAACTAAAAATTCATCTTGAATCTTGATTAGCTAATTCACGCTGTTTGGTTGCTATTCAAGGATGAAATAAATCCTTTTGCCATCCAGTAATATCTGGGGAGGCATCAAGGTCGACATAGTTTGTACCTATGACACAATGTTCTTTGAGTATTAAATAGTGTTTCTTTTAAAACCCTTTTTAATTATTTTTTTAAGTTTACTTATTTTGAGAAAGAGCACAAGTGGGATAGGGGCAGAGGGAGAGAGAGAATCCCAAGCAGGCTCCATGCTGTCAGCACAGAGCCTGATGTGGGTTTCAAACCCATGAACTGTGAGATCATGACCTGAGCTGAAACCAAGAGTCAGACACACCACTGACTGAGCCAGTCATGTGCCCATGCCCTTTTTTGAAATTATAAAAGGAAACACTTTATTTTATAACCTAAAGACACTTCTCATTTTGTATTACCTAACCCCCTGCTAAGTTAAATTGCCCTCTGAGCATGGTTAGTGAGTGAATTAGTGAAAATCTGGTGGGGAAACTTATAGAGGAAGAAGTTAGGAAGCTCTTTGCTTAAGGAAGCTGAGAAAAAAATTAAAAGTCTAGGGTAGAGAAGAGATAAAGCTGCTTTTGAATCCAGGACTTACCAGGAAAATCAAGGATTTAGGATCAGAGGGGAGAAAAAATGCAAGGAGAGTAGTAGTAGATGGAAACTAGAGAATGGCAGTTTAGAAGCTATTGGTAGATAATCTTGCACTAATTTGTTAACTTCTTCCTATCTGTTATAAATTAGAACCTTATAACCATAAGAGTTAAAAAAGAGAACAGATCATGTATTTTTAATCATGTAAGGTTAAGACCCCCCCCCCCTTTTTAAGTTTGTTTCTCTACATATGAATGTAATTTCTACGCCAAACATGAGGCTCAAACCCATGATCAAAAGTCTCATGCTCTTTTGACTGAGCCAGTGGGTACCCCTAAAATTGCTTCTTAAGGGAAGGAAATGCCCCAGTATCTATATAATACCTTGCATTGCTAAGTGTTCAGTGATAAATTAGATGTTTGTATATTTAGTAAAACAAAGAAGCTTGTTATAGTTTGTCAGAAATTACTGACTTTTACCCTTTAGCTTTAAGGCTATCATATCTAGCAGTTCTAGTAATATCTCTGAGCAGTATTTGTTTTTTTCTAGCAGTCCAACTCTAGACATACAAGTGTGAGTCTCTTTATTCATTTTACATTTTTATGATTTTTAGAATTAAGATTTAATTTTTTTCCTGGAAAAAATAAAACAAATCTAAACAGCATACAATATACTTACAGTCTGTTACCTCTGTTTGTTCTTAGGCCATTTTTCTTTGGAAAAGGGGCAGAGAGAAGAGCAGAGGGCTTTAATTGTTGCTCACGGAAACAGTAGTGACCAGGTTCTTTTTTTCTACATTTTTGATTTTTTTTTTTTAATGTTTATTTACTTTTGAGAGGGGTGTGGCACAGAGGATCCCAAACACGCTCTCTGTTGACAGCAGAGAGCCCAGCGTGGGGCTCGAACTCATGAACTGTGAGATCCTGAGCTGAAGTCAGATGCTTAACTGACTGAGCCCACCCAGATGCCATTCTAGGTTTTTGATTTTTTTTTTTTAAAACTTTTAAGTGTTTTTTTTAGATTTTGTTTTGAAAGAGAGAAAAAGAGTAGTGGGTGAGCAGGGAGGGGCAGAAGGAGAGGGAGAGAGAGAATCCTAAGAAGGCTTCACGCCTGGCATGGAGCCCTATTTGGGACTCGGTCCCATGACTGTGAGATCATGACCTAAGCCAAAATCAAGAGTGGGATGCTTACCCAATTGAGCCACCCAAAATTTAACATTTCACATTCTACAGAAAATTGACCTTTGCTTTTTGATAAGCAGTTCTTTGAGTTTTCACATGTCTGTAGACTTCTAACAATTCCATCATCCCAACAGTTCCCTTCTTGTAGTCCCATTGTAGTCCCACCCCTGTTTCTGGAGACCTTGGAATGTTCTTCACTGTAGTTTTATCTTTTTGAGATATCATATAAATAGAATCGTATATAACCTTTCAGACTGGCTCTGAGCATCGTGCCTGTGAGATTCACCCAAGTTTTGCCTGTATTAGGTTCAATTAAGTAAAAAATAAATGTTTATAATAAAATCTCAGTTATTAAAGGTGTATTTTTATATCAGTTTTTTATTTTGTTTCCTGCTTTTTCCCCTTAAATGTGTGTGTAAAATCCTGTGATTGTAAAACTCTCACATTGTGTCTTTACTGCAGGTGATTTTGCAGTTCTTCTTAAAGCTGGCATGACTGTAAGGCAAGCAATTGTATACAACCTCCTCTCTGCCATGATGGCTTACATAGGCATGCTTATAGGCACAGCTGTGGGTCAGTATGCCAATAACATCACACTTTGGATCTTTGCAATCACTGCAGGCATGTTCCTTTATGTCGCCTTGGTGGATATGGTAAGATACTTTATAGTTTTGTGATTATTACCAAATCTGTAAATAGAATGCACCTTCCAGAAATGGAAGAAACCTTTGGATGTAGTTTAAAAGAATATTTTTAAAAATGGAACCCATTTTAAAACATGTGAAATCCTAAATAGTCTATTAGGGAAAGACAAATAGAAGGGTTTCCTCTCTGAAAATCAGTTGAGATGCTGAAAATTTTTGATCAAATGATATTACTATTCAAAGTAATCATCAGTAATATTTAGAGATAATTGTTACACTATTAAAATTTGTAATACTGTGGTGTGGTTTGTTAATAAAATAATTCTTTGAGCTTGTTTTATGGCAAACAAGAAATACTTCTTAGGGAAGCCAATCTTCTGCAGAAAATGGTATATTTTCCTAGGGATTTGTGTAATTTTCATTTTTTCTAACTTTAAAGTTAATAAATCTAAACACTAGCAAATAGTTTTAATTTTACCTTTATATCTTAAATATGTTAGGTAGTGTATTTGCAGAACTAGCAGTTTAATTACTTTTTTTTTAAGTTTATTTATTTATTTTGAGAGGGAGAGAGAATCCCAATCAGGGTCTGCACTGTCAGCACATAGCCCAAAGTGGGGCTCGATCTCATGAACCGTTAGATCATGGCCCGAGCCAAGATCAAGAGTAGAACGCTTAACAAACTGAACCACCCAGGTGCCCCTACTTTTTGTTTTCAAACATTATGTTCACTTTTCTTCCTGGTAGGATCTAGTAGATGGTCTCATTTCAAAATCATATAACCTGAATTTTTAATGATAGAATTAATGCCTATTTATAATAGAAAATTTAGAAAGTATCAACAAAAGAAAAGAAAAACTGTTTACAGGGTGCCTGGGTGGCTCAGTCGGTTAAGCATCCAACTTCAGCTCAGGTTATGATCTCATGGTTCACAAGTTTGAGCCCCGTGTTGGGCTCTGTGCTGACAGCTCAGAGCCTGGAGCCTGCTTCGGATTCTGTGTCTCCCTCTCTCTCTGCCCCTCCCCCGCTTGTGCATGCACACGCGTGCTCTCTCTCTCTCTTTCTCTCTCAAAAATAAAAACATTAAAAAAATGTTGACGCTCTGTACCTACAGTTCACCACTTCCCTATCTTTTCATAGACTCTAACACCTCATTTCTTGTCCCCATGCTCAGCTGATTACCTTACTTCCTGTTTTATGGAGAACCCTGAAGCCATTGAGACAACTTGCCACAGGTTCCCATCACCATTTTTACTCATCTGCCTGTATCTGTTAGTTTACTCCCTTTCCTATTACACTGGAGGAATCTCTGTGTTCCTCAAAGAGGTCAGCTTCTTAAAACCGCTCCCTAGAACTTGTCCTCTTTTCACTAACTTACTGAAATTCTCCCAAATTCTCTCTCGTGTTGGTCATTTTCCCCTCTCTGCTGGATCATTCCTACAAGCACGTAAACCTCGTGTACTCCTCACTTCAAAAGGTAGGAGAGAGGACTTTCTTAACTCTAGTTTCTATTTTAGTCCTCAACCACCATTTTCTTCCCTTACAGAGCAAATTACGCTTTCTTAATTTTTGATTCTCATCTCTCTTGAGTTTGGCCATATCAGGTATTCTCCCTGACTGCTGTGCCAGATTGTTATCTGGCAGTCGTCCACGATGTCGCTGAGTCCAGTGGTCATTCACCCCATCCCATCTCTGTTCAGCGGTATTTCGCAGTTGCTCATTCTCTTCTTTTTGAAATGCTTTCCTGCCATCACCATCTCCTGGCTTACCACCTTCCCGGCCTTTCTTTCTCAATTTGTTTTCTGAGTCTCTTCTCCCTTACCTGTAACTGTGGGTGAAAGCCCTCTAGGTAATTCCATTTAGTCTCACGGCTTTAAATTTTTATTGACTGGTAATTCCTATGTTTACATCTTTAGCAGACTTTTTCCTTAACTCAGTTAATCTATCTACCTGCTTCCCTGACTCTCTGAACAGAAGTACAAGCTGATTATGTTCAGATCGCAGCTCTTGAGATCTGCCAGCCTTAACTTCTTGAACCAGCAACTCCTGTAGGGATTCTCTGTCATACATGATGATTCCATTCTTCTGGTTGCTCAGATCAAAACCCTGACTATCATTCTTTGACTCAAGTCTCTCTGTCCACCCTACCTCTGGCTCGTCTTGGGAGGGCTCTGCCCCCTAACCACCTCTGTGGCCACCATGCTCCTTCAAGCCACCACCATCTTCTTCTCTTTAACTTTCTCCCTGCTTTTGCCCTGCTGTTGCCCTGTCCACGACATTCTGGGTCAACAGTCATGTCACTTGTGTGCTTCAAACTCTTCGGTGGCTCCTGTGCATTTCCTCTCCCTCTCCCTCTCTAATTTCTTGAACTATACCTCATCTTCTCCTTTTCCCCAGGAGGCACACTCTGCCGTAGGGGCCTGGCTCTTGCTGATCGCTCTATGTGGAATATTTTGCCTGTGGACATTCTTCGGGCTAGCTTTTTCCCTTCTGTGAGGCATCCCATCTAAAATTTCAACCGCTACCCCAACATTTTACACATTCTGTCCCTACTTTTTTTCTCCTTTGGACTTAGATCTTGATCTATAAATAATACACTAAACATTTTACTTATTTATTGAGTTCCTTATGGGCCCCACATGGATACCCATTCTGAGACGGCAAGCATTTTTGGTAGTATTTCGTTTACTGCTAGAAAAGTAGTTCACAATTAGTTGAATGAAAAATGAGCTAATTCTTATACTAGGAACCTAAAGATATATATATATAAAAAAAAAAAAAAATGAGAATCTTTCCAGGAAGGATTTAGAGTCTAATGAAGGAGAAAACTAGCCATTAATTAGAATCCTTTTAATAATGGATTACAATAGAGTAGTGTACCATCTTTGTAAAACTATGTTGGCTAAAAAATTGGGAAATAAAATTAGGGAAGTTTCTCTGGAATGGGAGATCTGAGCTGAGTCTTAAAAACTGTTGAATAGTTTATTAGAAGCAAGAGAAAGGGTCATATGAGAAAGCAGAATAATGAATAGCATCGTTCCTTTGACTAGTGAGTCTCCTCCTGGGACTGTATTTTAGAGAAAATAATCCATCATGACTATTGCTATTACAACAAGCAAGCAAACAAAAAACTGTATTAAAGTGTTTTTTGCAGTAGCATTTACAATGTTACAGTTATATTGGAAATACTCTAAGTGTCCAAGAGGGAAAACTATCCACATATATTTTAGGATTTTAATAACACTGAAATTATTTTTTTCCTATTACATCGTCATCAGATGTTGGCCAGATCATGACAGTCCTACAACACACAGTGCTATAAAAGAGAATTTAGTGTAAATTTTATAAATTTTTAATTATAAATTTTGAGGAGCCATTACAGAGTTAAGCAACAATGACATCACATTTTTGTTTTAGAAAGACCACTTTGACTATAGGGAGGAAGTTTGTATTCATTTACAATAATTCAGTATGATAGCAACAGTACCAGAAATTTTGGTTTGAGGTACCTTTAGGGTATCCAGGTATTATAAGCGCCCATCTGGTTTTAAGGGCCTTTGGATAGCAGCTGTTTATCAACCAGTTTGGAAGCGCTGTTGTAGGGCCATACCAGTAGATACTGGCTGGCTTTTGCTGTGCTTATGATCAACAGACATGGGTGTGGGTATTCAGGACTGAATTGAATGTGGGGAAGGCATAGTGCGTCTTCTGGCTGGTATGTGTACCTATCTGGAGGGGGTGTTTCTGAGAAAAGTCCTGTATATTACATATGCTTAAATGTTAAGCCAGAATTAAAAGTTTTTGTCTTAATAAAAACTTGAGGAAAGGAGAAAAGATATAATAAAAAATAGTCTTTTTACTAGAACCATGAGTTTGGAAATTGCCTGGTTTAGTCTGAATCTAGAGTTTGGCAAATATTCTGTAAAGGGACAGATAGTAAATATTTAGGCTTTGTAGACCATACAGTCTCTGTCACAGTTCATCAGCTATTCTGTTTGTAGTAGTTTCTGTCACAATTACTCTACTCTGCTGGAAAAGAACAGTAGCCTCCACACTGCTGCCATAGACTTGGGAACAAAATAGATGATCAGCATGAAGTCATTCTTAAATAGGATCCTCAGGAGACTGTTAAATATACTGTAGCAGTGTCGGATACGGTAGTTGGATTAATTGTACTCATTATTTAATAATGAATAATGGTGTTTCTTCCTAGACAGGCATTATGTTCTTAATACTACATTTCTCCTTGGGGCGCCTGGGCGGCTCAGTCGGTTGGGCGTCCGACTTCGGCTCAGGTCATGATCTCATTGTTGGTGAGTTCAGGCCGCATATCGGGCTCTATGCTGACAGCTCGAAGCCTGGAGCTTGCTTCAGATTCTGTGTCTCTGTCTCTCTCTGGTCCTTCCCTACTCACACGCATATTCTCTCTCTCTCTCAAAAATAAATAAACATTAAACAGAAAAAATACTACATTTCTCCTCCCTAAACCCAAAGCACCAAGGTATTGTTTGGAGTAAAGCTTAGTGTCTAAGAGAGTAGCATCTCATTATCATCTAACGATACTCATTGCAAACTTGAAAAACAATACACAGAGTGGAAGTAAAAAGTAGAAGTAGCTATTCTCGCACAATTTTGACTAGGTGTGGGAGGAAAGACTATGCTTATAATAATGTACATCTCTTTAACAAATCATATTTACTTAAATCAAAACTTAAGATTTATGCTTCGAACTATGGATTATTCTTAAATGTAATGGTATATCCTTAAGCTTTAGAAATCAAGACTATAAACTTCAGTGAGCTGTGCCTTTAAAAGTATTGGAAACTTTCAGGTTTTTGAAATTTTGTCGTAGAGTATACTGTGAAAGCAGCATGTATAACTTGGGGAGCGGTTCTGCTGGATAGGTTTGATAGACTATTTTCTCTATTATGGGAAGGAAAATAGTGGACAAAGGGCATAGAGATGCCAGTTAGGTATCATCTGTAAATGTCTGTCCTTGCTGTCAGCAGTTGAATATGAGAATTTTAAAGGAAAGGGTGAAGAAATGAAACAGTTTTGAATTAGATATCCCCCCAAAGAATATTACGTTCTCAGTGAGTTTAAGATCAGCAAATGTGGGAAATGCGGTGTTCTTTTGGAGAGTTTTATTGGCAATAATAAGTTGTCTTATACTTTAGCATAAAGGAAATGCCGGAAGTGACAAGGTTGATGGATGGTGACTTTAAAAAATGACCAATGCGCATATTATGTGCATTCGTTTGGGATTTAGGAGGGAACAGATTTCGTATTTACTTACTACACAGCTAAAGCATGAACTTTGTCAGTGCTTGAGTGAAATCTGTGTTACGGATAGCATTATGTTGAATAGAATAATTTATTTGTAGTTGTGCTTTATCCGTTAGTTTAAACTAGAAGAATGTTTTAAAAAGTTGAGAATATTATTACAAAATTGCTTGTAAGTATCTGTTTTGTTTTGTTTTCGTTTTTTCCAGCTTCCAGAAATGTTGCATGGTGATGGTGACAATGAAGAACATGGCTTTTGTCCAGTGGGGCAATTTATTCTTCAGAATTTAGGATTGCTGTTTGGATTTGCCATCATGCTGGTGATTGCCCTCTATGAAGACAAAATTGTGTTTGACCTCCAGTTTTAACCATTCCCAGTCACCATTGTGGATTACGAGAATGTTCCCATGCAGCTGTGCAGCTGTTCCTAGTGCTGTGCGCACATTTTGCTCAAAGAAAAGTCAGTGGCTTGCACTACTTACAAGTTCCATAGATCTGAGCCTAACCACAAAAGACTGGTTGGTGCTCAGTACTGCTTTTCCCTGTGTGAAGGGGTCTTTTAAAAATACAAAGCTTGTGATAAAGAAAGGAGAAAATGGGACTCCATGAACCAATGTTGATATAGGTTTAAGACTTTTAAAAGAATAATCATATAAAACACTAAAGTAGTCTCTTTGGTAGTAGAAACTTCTGTGGCTATGCAGAAATAGAAATTGAACCAAAAAAATCATTTAAACTTTAAAAATATTTTAAATGGACTTCGGGCAGACTTTTCTTTGTGCTAAAAATGAATTGTAGCATCCTTTAATTCAGTTACATATATACATAAGGTAATGGGGATCAACTTGATACAGTTTTGAAACTGCATTAGGTAGGCTATAGGAACTAGAGGAAGGCTCAGGCTGCATTAGAGTATGAATTTAGCATTGGGAAAAGCCCTTATTCTTGAATCTAGAGTTACTATTTTTGTATATATTGGCATAGTGTTTAAACTTGCAGCCTAAACTACTGAAATCTGTGGTTGTATGTTTGTGTGAGCTTCAGTTTAACGAAAGATTCATAATGGTTCTTCGTATTAATATTATACTTGGTGTTTGGGTGTTTTTTCTTTCAAACTTTAATTTTGTTTTTGTTTTGGGATTTTTGGTGGGGGTAGGGAGTTGGAGCATGTGGTAAAATGTTTTTTTCATTCAGAGTGTAACCCTCTAGGAAACATCAGAACAAAGAAGAACCCAAACATGATCTAAATATTCAGTTCTGCTACTTTAACAGTACTAACTAGTTATTTGGGAAATTTAAGTTCTAAATGTATGCATTGCTTTACCAGCTTGGCTTTGGAACCTAGAGCACATGCTGTGACTGGCAGTGAGGTAAGGCAGAAAATCCACGTTTACCATATCCTAATCTGTATGTCCATTAAAATGGTTATGAGGAAAATCTCCATTGATACCATAGCTAGCATGGTACCGAGTGACTTGGGAGATACACTTAAATAACTCCGCTAAAATCACTTAATCATTTTGTGCCAAGATATGCGGTTGGTGCCTGATAGGGGTTGGTCTCTTTTATAGATGCCCTGTTCTACCATAATTGAGTGATTTGTGAGAAGTGCGAGCCGTGTTTATCCTGAATTTTGACCCAGTAATTTGTAGTACTAGTCACATTGCATGTAGCTTTCTGTTGACGTCTTGTGCCACACGGCCTTCATTCATGCCACGTAAACTGTATTTGAACTATGTGCAGGCAGCTTGGTTTTAATCTGCTTGGCTACCAGTGCGGCTGCTTTAAAAATCTTACTGTTCAAATATTTAAGAGCCAAACTCTTTCCATTCCATTTACCATGTTTTCATTTCCTCCTCCTTTTCCTCAGCCCCTTTCCTCTTACTTCGTGAACTTTAAACAAAAAAATAAAACTTCGAGAGCAGCACATGTTTCCAGGTATTAAGAGTATTGCCAGGGTTTCTTCTTTATGCTGTGAGCGAGGAAGCTTAGGTGTTATTTCCTTAATTTGTGCCTGAATTTGAAAAATTATTTCTGGCTTTTCTCACGGCCTCCTGTAATAAGTAGGTTTTGGTTTTCTGTTTTTGTTTTTTTTTTTTTTTTTTTTTTTTTTAACATAGAATATCTTCAGCATTGGGCACTGAATTAGGACAGCCTTCATCTCATTGCTTGGCCCTTCAAGCAACCTAGTAAAAGGTGCTGTTATTTTATTTAGTACTGCCAACTTCGAGTGATTAAAATATCTTGCTTTCTGAACCAAGATATATAATTCATTTTTGCATTTTTATACCCAAGGAAGATTCTGCATTCTGGCATTAAATCTGCTTAATTTTAAAACTTTTATGAAAAGCAACAGTTGGAATATACTCCCCGTCGTAAAGGTCTGGTTGAAAACAGGTTCTGCTGAAGTATATAAAGTTTTATATTCTCTCAAAAATGGTATTACATTATCTTCATTTGCTAGATTTTTAAAAACCTGTTAAGAGGGCTGTAACAGTTGCTGCTAGTATTTTGTTAGGGTTCCACCAGTATTTAGTTTTCATGTCATTCTGATGTATAGTTTCAAGTCTGACCAGACAATCTGAATTCCACTACATTTCTGTTCGGCTCCAACATTCCATTGAGCTTGACCAGTCTAATTTAACATGTGTTTGTTGGAGGTTGTTAATGTTACTTGTACAATGCTGTCACTGTGTGACATCCATATGAATTTTGGTGTATATCACATTGCATTCAATCAGCTGTGATTATGCGTAGAAATACAATAGTAACTAGATGCAGTGTGAATTTTTTCCATTAACAGTAAGTCAGTGGCTTAAATATGATTATGGTCCTGCAAGGTGATACTTGCTAAAATACCTAAACCTTTTTTTGTTGTTGTAACTGAATCATTTTAAAAAAAATTTATAAAGCTGGAAATGATCAAATGCTGTTTTTTTCATTGTCAACAGTGGTGTGTCATTTTATGTATGTTCCTAATGCTTATGGAACTCTCCCAAAATAAAGTTATTCAAAAAGAGCAAATATACCAGTGTGTTTTCTTTAGTCTTATTTCAGAACATTTCCTTACACTGAAGCATGAGTCATTTTAAATATAAGCGGCATTTGCACATAAATTTCTAATTTATACAGCTTTAGTGAAATTGACTTAAACCAAACTGCTTTATTTTCTATTCTACCATCCAACAAGAAGTTGGAACACGGAAATGGTATCTTCTGATTATGAATTAAGTTGACATAATAATGCTACACCCCGTCCAATCCAGTGCTCCATGGGTTGATCCGAGGGAAGAGTCATGGCAATCACAAAATTTGTAGAATGTCCAGTGGTGGATAATGTTCCTCTCCGCTCACTTGTCTTATACAATGGAGCAACATAACTCGGTCGTTCTGGTATGTCTACCCTCTTGCAGGGCTTTAGCCACATCTGGAAGAAAATGCATAAAACTTCACGTCAACAGTGTTGATATTTACATTTGAACCTAATAGCAGGGTATTAAGTTAGTTCTATATCTGCAAATTTCTATGGCCCAAATAGATCTTTTGTTAGCAGTGCTTCCATTCTCAAGGTATTTAATTTGCAGTTGTTTTAGCATTTTTTATAACTGAAGTATAATTAACAGTGTTGTATTAGTTTCAGGTATACAACATAATGATTTGACAATTCTGTACCATCACTCAGTGCTCACCATGTAAGTATACTTCCCCCAATGTCACTGACTGACTGTACTCACCATATGGGTGTGTTTTCACATATCGGGGTGTTTTCATCTCCACATTTATTTTATAACTGGAAGTTTGTACCTCTTATTCCTCGTTATTTCACCCACATCCCCCCTGCCAACACACCTCTCCTCTAGCAACCACCAACTTGCTCTCTGTATTTAAGAGTCTGGTCTTTTTTTTTTTTTTTTTCTTTGTCTTGGTTTCTTCATTTGTTTAAGATTCCACATGAGTGAAATCATATGGTATTTGTCTTTCCCTGATATACCTTCTAGGTCCATTCATGTTGCTGTAAATGGCAAGGTCTCATTCTTTTTTATGGCTGAATAATATTCTATTCTGTGTGTTATGTATATATAATATACATGTACACATATACACACACATATATATAATATATGAGGAACCTCCATACTGTTTTCCATAATGGCTGCACCAGTCTGCATTCCTACCAACAGTGTACGAGGGTTCCTTTTCTTCCACGTCTTCACTAACACCTGTTTCTTTTTGATTCTGGCAATTCTGACAGGTATCAAGTGATCCCTCATTGCGGTTTCATTTGCATTTCCCTGATGATTAGTGACGTTGAGTGTCTTTTCATATGTTTACCACCTGTAGGTTCTCTTTGGAAAACTATTCAGGTCCTCTGCCCATTTCTTTTTTTTTTTTTTTTCCAGTCTTGAGTTATAGAAGTTCTTTATATAGTTTAGATATTAACCCTTTACTGGATGTAATCATTTGCAAATATCTTCCCCTATTCAGTAGGTTGCCTTTTTTTGTTGGTTTCCTTCTCAATGCAAAAGCCTTTTATCGTCCCAATAATTTATGTTTGCTTTTGTTTCCCTTGCCTCAGGAGACCTATCTAGAAAATATTGCTAAAACCACTGTGAAGGAGATTACTGCCTATGTTTTCTTCTAGGCATTTTATTATTTTGGGGTCCCACATTTTGGTCTTGAATCCATTTTGGATTTATTTTGTGTATGGTGTAAGAAAATGGCCCAGTTTCATTCTTTTGCAAGTAGCTGTCCAGCTTTTTCTCAGCATCATTTTTTGAAGAGATTGTCTTTTCCCCATTATCTATTCTTGCCTCCTTCGTTGTAGATTAATTGGTCATATAAGTGTAGAGTTATTTCTGGGTTCTCTCTTTCTGTTCCATTGATCCATTTGTCTGTTTTTGTGCCAGTTCCATACTCTTTTGATTACTGTGGCTTTGTAGTATATTTTACAATCTGGAATTTTAATACATTCAGCTTTGTTCTTTTTTCTCAAGATTGCTTTGGCTGTTCAAGGTGTTTTGTGGTTCCATACAAATTTTGGCATTCTGTGATAAATGTTGTTGGTATTTTGATAGGGATTGCATTAAATCTATAGATGGCTTTGGGTAGTAGGGCATTTTAACTATTCTTCCAAGCCATGAGCATGGACTGTCTTCCCATTTGTGTCATTTTCGATTTCTTTGGTCAAAATTTATTCCTAGGTATTTTGCTCAAAAGATTTTTTTCTTAGTGCTTTCAGAACTACCTTCAGAGCCTATGAGAAAAAATAGTTATTTCACCTGTCAGAAAACATGTGTTATCAATGTATTCCTCACTTCTTCACCATACTTCTCTGCGGGATGACTTTTGGCATTTACAGTAACAACAAAATCATACATACTTTCAGAGAGAACCATCACCATTGATACTTAAACTCGTGTCACTGTATTAATTTAATAAAGGCCATTCCCCCAAAATTCTTTTTCTTCTAAGTTTTTATTTAAATTCTAGTTTAACATATAGTGTAATACTGGTTTCAGGAGTAAAATTTAGTGATTTAGGAGCAGAATTTAGTGAGCACCCAGTGCTCATCATAACAAATGCCCTCCTTAATACCCATCACCCTGTTCGTCCATCCCCTGCCTACCTCCCTTTCAGCAATCCTCAGTTTGTTCTCTATCATTAAGAGTCTCATGGTTTGCTTCCCTCTTTTTCCCATACTATATGTTCATCTGTTTTGTTTCTTAAATTCCACTTGTGAATGAAATCATATGGTATTTGTCTTTCTGACTTATTTTGCTTCACATAATACACTCGAGCTCCGTGTCATCACAAATAGCAAGATTTCATTGTTTTTGATGGCTGAGTAATATTCTGTTGTGCATACATACCACATCTTCTTTATCCGTTCATCAGTCAGTGGACACTTGGGCTCTTCCCATAGCTTGGCTATTGTTGATAGTGCTGCTATAAACATATAGCAGAAAATTCTGAAAGGATTTTGTCAGTTATTCTAGAACTAGATGGCCTCCCCATTTTAGGTGACTGTTTTAAAGGGGTTATAATGTACATTGTGCTGTTCATTTTTTAACAATTTTTTAAAAGTTTATTAGCACACGTGTGCACACACAAGCAGGGCAGGGGGAGAGAGAAGGAGAGAATCCCAAGCAGGCTCCCTACTGTCAGCACAAAGCCTAACGTGGGGCTCGATTTCAGGAACCATGAGATCATGACCTGAGCCGAAATCGAGTTGGATGCTAAACCAGGTAGCTGAACTACTCAGGCATCCATTGTGCTGTTTAAAACCTACCTGCATTTCTTTATAACTATAATATACCTACATTATTTTTAGAAAGTCATTAGCCAAGTTTCTAGAATGTTAAGCACTGTTAAACCTAACCAATCTCAAAAAAAAAAAAAAAAAAAAAAAACCTCTCTGAATAGAAGAGTAAAGAACAAACTATGTTCATAATGATGAAATAGTGTTCTGTTTCAAAATCTAATTGAGTTCCTTTTCCCAGTAACAGCAGCAGCAATGCTTGAGAGGACATGGCATGACAGCCCCACTGTTCACAGCCTCTTTTAAGAAGGTTTCTCAGGTCAAAATAAATATATGAGGGAGTTAGTGTGGATGCTAGTCTATATTTTGCCCACATTATTGTGGAATCCATCAAGCAGTTTTTTCGTATATAGTTAAATTTAAGGACTCAAGGTGAGTGTATTCATTTCAGCCAAGAACGCATTTTCTTAATGAGAATTTTTCTCCCTAAGTGACTTCCTTATTCTGGAGATCATCCATGTATAAATCCCTTTTGTATTCATTGTAAGCTACCTTAAAAGAGTTTTTCATGTAATAGAAAAATGTTCGATTCCAATCAACTCCTAAAATTACAAACAATTGCCCTGTGACTTTGAATTTCGGTCTCATATTTGAAACTCTCTGCCCATACCTAATAGCATAAGTGGCAGGGTTTGTTGCAATTGGCTCTACGCTGGTCCCTCACTGTACCTGGTAGAGCTGCTCTGAGGGATGTTTGCCTGTCGCTAAGCTGTTCCCATTGTCCCACAAATAGTCCGTGTAAATCCACAACCCATATTTTATTACACCATCCCAGACTGACCTTTCGAAGTGTGTGAAAATCTGTCCGGTCATTTTCTCATGATGCAGTAACAGATGGAAACAATATCTTACATAGCTTAGTTGGCCCATGCTGAAGATAGGTTCCTAGGAAACTTAAGTTTTTATGTGGATGATTTTTATATACTAACCTTTTAGTCTGCAGGTTTCATTTTTAAGTCAAGGTATATATACAAATATCCATGTATTTGTATGTGGATACATATATAGTCAATCCTCATTCTTCCTGGATTCTGTGCAAATTTCATTATTGCTAAAATTTATTCATCACCCTAAAATCAATACTCTGTTTTATGATCATTCACAGGCATGCTCAGAGTCTCAAAAAAATGTGAGTCACCAGACAAACAGGTTCCCAGCTGAGTTTGAGTCTGTTGACATTCTGCTTTTCTATTTCACCTCTTGTAAATAAGTTTCCTTTTAACGGTTTATTTAATGCCAGGTCTTTTGCATTTTGTTATTGGTGGTGGTGGTGGTGTCTCTCTGTTTAAAATGGCCCCTAAGCCTAGTGTCCAGGTGCTATCTAGTGTTCCTAAGTGCAAGAAGGCTGTGATAGGCATTAGGGAGAAAATAACTGGAGACTTTGTTCAGGCATGAGTTACAGTGTTGTTGTTCGTGAGTTCAATGTTAATGAATCAACAGTATATATTAAACAAGCATTTTTAAACAAGTGCAAAACAATGTCATGTCTTGATCAGTTAAAAATGTGATCAGAGGATCATTAGAAACTTTGTATTTCTCCTAGGAGCTATGGTTTCACATTCACTAATTCAGTGTTGGTAGGAACTTTATAAAATGTAATTACTATAAATGAGAATTGACTGTGTGTGTGTGTGTGTGTGTGTGTGTGTGTGTGTGTGTGTGTAAAATAGTGCTCCCCCCCCCAATATTAGAATATCAAGTACTAACCACAGGCACTGTATCATAAAGAATTTTGGGATGGGATTCTGCAAGTTTCTTGATCTTTCTATTCCAGGAAGCTCCATCCAGAAATAATCCATAAATGAAAACACCTAAATATAAAAGAAGCAGGTTAATACAGCTGTTTAAATGTGCATATTGATTAACTTTTGAATCTGAAATTCCTATTAGTGTGTACTCTGCAGATGATGCTAGGGCAGCACCCTAAGGCTTGTTCTAAAGTAAAAGCAATATTCTGAGTGCTTTGTCTTAACATCCATATTCTAAGAATATATTTTGCCTAGTTAATTCAATAGTAAGATAAGATGTGGAGGATAAAACAAAAGGAATTTTATTTAAAGAAAAATTTTTTTAACGTTTATTTTTGAGAGAGACAAAGCACGAGCAGGAGAGGGGTAGAGAGGGAGACACAGAATCTGAAATAGGCTTCAGACTCTGAGCTGTCAGCACAGAACCCCACGCGGGGCTCGAACCCATGAACTGTGAGATCATGACCTGAGTCAAAATCAAGAGTCAGAACCTTAACTGACTGAGCCACCCAGGTGTCCCCATCAAATTTATACTGTCAATTGGCCAGTGATTATGTTAGAGGCCATGAAATCTGCAAGAAAAGCTCTTACTGTAATTGTAGGGATCCAGTGGCTTCTAGGCAGCACCTGAGCAAAATACTCTTGCACAGACCTCTAATACCAGGAAAGTTAATTTTCTCCTTTCCTTCTAGGATTTATTCTCATTCCCAGACCTCTCCTTAGTATGTATGAGAGAACACATGGAGAGGAGTTCCCTCTAAAATGTAATGTACACTAACGAAAGAGCACAAATGAGGAAATCACTGAAACTCCGATCAGTTGTCAGAGCGTCCTTTTGGTGTAAAACCTCAGGATTTGAATATAGGTATATACAAGTCCACTTGGACTGTGTTTTCTAACAGGACTTTTTGTAATGATAGAAGTATTCTCTGTGTTTCCAATATGGTAGCCACTGGCTATTAAACACCTGAAACATGGCTAATGTGACTGAGGGACTGAATTTTCATTTTAATTACAGTTTAATTTTTAAAGCCACATGTGGATAATCCAGTGAGGCTATTGGGGTGGGGGGAGACTTTTTCCTCTCTAGGTTTTAACTGATGGAAAGAATGGTTGGAATAAAAGGTCAGTTTTATTAACTGACACAGCACTTGTCCAGTAACATTTCAAGTTTTACTTGGTAAACCTGAATTGCAAAATGCATCTTAAGCCTGGAGTAACATGGAGGGTAGACCTGCCTGAGGGAGAGACAGATCACTCTGCTATATATTAATCTTTCCAGCCAGATCTAAGTCCTGCAGGACAACCACAATACTAGATGGGAATAGCAGGGCTTGGGTGGCTCAGTTGGTTAAGCTTCAACTTCAGCTCAGGTCATGATCTCACAGTTCGTGAGTTCGAGCCCCACATAGGTCTCGGCTGACAGCTCAGAGCCTGGATCCTGCTTCGGATTCTATATCTCCCTCTCTGCCCATCCCCTGCTCACACTCTCAAAAATAAACATTTTAAAAAAATAGAGAAATGAATGATTAAGCTAAATAAATAGTTTAAAAAAAAATACTAGATGGGAATAGGGAAATAGAGGACACTAAAAAACAGGTCCAAGACTTGTTTTAACACCCTGCCCCACTGACATGTAAGCATAGCCCAGGAATTCTCTGGTTTTAACCAATTAGATTATCTGTTCCTCGCTTGGGAAAAAAAGACAATGTCAGAGCAAAAGAGTTCAACACCTAAGAAAAGTGGTAATAAGGATAAAGTTTTCTCCAACCCAGTAACAATTTTATAGAAAATGTGATGGGGATGTTCAAACGCATTTTTATTTCTCATAGCCAATACAGGCCGCATGGAAGACACAAGATCTGAAAGGATAGATGGGTATTAACTGGGTCCTGATTCAGAGCCGCTCCTACCCTGTGAATCACACCTTTTGCCATCCATGAGATGTGGTCATCACACAGGTCTGGCTTCTTCAGCCCTTCTCTTCAGGATTATCTGCCTCCCTTCCTGCTATGTAATGCCCTTTGCTGGTGAGTCCTTCATTAGGACTAGTAATTCAAAGAAGAGGAATCTTAGCAAGTACAGCTGGAAAGTAAGATTCCAAATCTATGTGGATTTACAGTGGCTTTGTGGCCACTTTATGAATCACTTTGAGTGCCCTTTTTCATTATGTTTAATTTAATCATAGGTAAATAGGCTCACTTCTTTGTAAGCCCCAGAATGCAGGGACGGGTGCACACTTAAGTGTGTGTGAAAAAGACAGGCTGGTGGAGTGGTAAAGATAAAGAAACTGGGAAAAATTAGCCCAAGCTTTTCTCAAATGGGCTCTGGGATCCTCCCATGAGCATCCCATGGGAAAGTTGTTCCCTGGGAAAATTCTAGTGCTCCAAATCATTCCATGGAACCTTATTTTTGTTTTGGTAATTAGGTTGGAAGGAAAAAGCCAGGAATGACAAAAAGGCTAAATTGTGGATATCTGTGTTTACTGGTAAAAATGTATGTGTGTGTGTGCAAAATAATAAAATGCGTGATTTAGTGAATATCTACTAGCTATTATAAATTAAACCTTGGCTGATACTTTAGTATTCAGTAAAATGGTTTAACTGATGACTATTCTTTACTGCATGATCTTGGACATGAAATAGTCCTTATTTATCTTTAAGTTGTACTTTATGCTTGCTCCACTGTTTTCAAGATAAGTTTGGATTTTAATGTATTTAATAAAAGCAGTTGTGAGTTAAATTAGTAAGTCACTGTAAAAAGAAATACCAACTACCTTGTAAAATGTCTAAGTTCAGTGTATAATGATTGGCAATTCAGTAGTTTGATCTTAAATATTAACTAGTTTATAAACTGCAGGCAATGCTTTTAGAAATTTGATTCTTTAGCTGAGTTCAAAAACCTCTAACTCTGAGGGACACCAATACTGCCTAGCCTTCAATCCAAATGCCATCTTCCCTGCCTTTTATCATAATGATGAGGAGAATTTAGGGGAAAAAAAAAAACAAAACATTGCATCTGAATTAAATACTTAGGAATCATAGATTCTTCAAGGAACTTTCCTTGAGAAATGTAATGATGTTTTCAAACTTTTACTTCTACAAAAATACTCAGCAGGCCTTAGAGAAAGCTAGCTAAGCATTAGAGTCAGCCTGCAGTTTGCTTAACTCTGCCCATTGCTAGCTGTGAGACGTTGGGCAAGTCACTTAACTTTCCTGAGCCTTAGTTTTGGCTGAGTATAATGGGGATAATAGCAATATCTATTAATAACCTAGGGTTATTGTGAAGAGCTGGGCAGTTTCTGGCACCTATCAGTGGTACAGAGCAACTCTATACCCTTCCTTTGATTTGCTTTTACCCAGTTTAAACTCCTTTATCCCCCCTTCCTACTTCGTTTGAACAAAATTATCCTTCACGGTATATTGCTCATCTATATTTTGACTTTATTAGGGTGCAGGAACTCAAACGTCTTTTTTTTTTTTTTAATGTTTATTTATTTTTGAGACAGAGACAGAGCATGAACGGGGGAGGGTCAGAGAGAGGGAGACACAGAATCCGAAACAGGCTCCAGGCTCCGAGCTGTCAGCACAGAGCCCGACGTGGGGCTCGAACTCACGGACCGCGAGATCGTGACCTGAGCCGAAGTCGGCCGCTCAACCGACTGAGCCACCCAGGCGCCCCTCAAACGTCTATTTATTGACATCTTTTACAGCATGTAATATAGCGAGCTGTACAGAGAATGTATTTTTTTTTAAAGGCTTATATAATTAAAGGAACAATAAACTGGGCAGAAGGTTGTTAAATACTCTTCAGGCATTTAATATGCCCATTCTGTGTGTGTTAGAAATAAAAGTATGAGAAGGATTAAGTCCTTAGAAACTCTAATTTTTAGAGGAGAAAAAGCTAGCAAAGAAGCATGAATGTGTCCAGTGAGAAAAGGAAAATCAGGAGAAACAAAGGGAGAAGGATGTCTCTTAGAAAGAGAAAGTTGTCAACTTGTAAGGACCGTTAAGAGTTTAAGATGAAGACTGATTTCATTTGATGGGATATGTCAATATGGAAGTCATTACTAACTCTGAAAAGATCATCAGTTGATTGGAGGAGATGAAAGGTAGGTGGAAAATAGGAAGTGAGAATCCGGAGAGGGTATGTAAAGACAATTCTTTGGAGAAATTTGCTTTAAAGGGAGTAGAGACATGGACAGTAACTGAGGGGATGTGGATGTTAAGACACTTGGAATTCTTTGTTGATGTGTTGTTTTTTTAAGTTTCATTTAAGTAATCTCTACACCCTATGTGGGCCTCAAACTCATGACCCCGAGATCAAGAGTTGCACGCTCCGCTCTTCCAACTGGTGCCCTGTTGATTTGTTTTTAAGATGACAGATTGTGAAGAATGTTGCAAGTTCATACGAATTTCTTTTCCTCAACTATTTGAGAGTAAGTTACATACACAATGATTAAAATGTTAATAGCCGAGCAAAGTAAGCAAGAATGTTAAGCCTTTGTTCAGTACCTAGATATAAACTAACTCATTCTGTCACTGCACTTACCATCTTCTGGAGCATGCTTATACTCTTTGTCTTCCATCACTTCATAGTCAAACCCAAGAAGATCAATGGGGATGGTGTGTTTCCTGGCATAGTTCTGCTGGGCACCAGTCAGGAAGGCTTGTGTGAAGAAGAAGCCAGAAAGCCAGAAGACTGGAGGAGGGCCAACCTCATACCATTGCTACAGTGTCAAAGCACAAGTGTTCTCAGGCTAGAGCCTTTCAACTTCAAATACAACACTGCTTAATAAAATTTACTCCCCAATGCTCCCCCTTATTATCTTTTAGGTAGATTAATAAATGAGCTAACACTTTGAGGAATAAAAAGCTATACTGTCAAGGTTTTAAAAAGATACTTATTCAGTGTTTGTGCTGACTTCAATTTCATATCCATTGCACCAGCTAGAGGATCACAGTGTGGGTAAAGGCAAAAGTAAATGTCTTTATACATGTTCAGTGATTCCTTCCCAAAACTCCATACAATAACGAATATCCAGTATATGTTGCACATATAACATGTTACATAGTTGAATAGAAGAGATCCATATAACATCTGGTAATGTTTTTTCCACTTTTCCTCTCTAGTCATTAGTGTCTAGCAGATTATTCCTTTGGATGTTTTCCCACCTACTTTACCAAAATACAATGAAATCCAACACATGGAAACACATTATTATACAAGGAACTTCCAAAAGAAACAGGGTAGTGACTGCTTAAGATTTTTATAAATATCAAGATACTCTGTTTATATCATATCTTTTTTAAAATATCATATCTTAATAAGCTAATTGAGTACTGACTTTAAACAGTAAGTTATAGAAATCTAATGAATTTCAAGAACTTTTCCTCGTTAGAGTCCAAGGTAGATCTTTCATCTTTCAAGAACAATCTTAATGTTTTAGTATCAACTCTAGTATAACAGAAGACCTGTGTTATGGAAGGGAAATTTAGCCATTTTACCCCTGCAGAAATTTCCTCATAGGCAGTTTCTGATGCATTATGTACAGCATCTAGGACATTAATCAATACTTCTAGTGAATATAATTGTTAATAAGAAGATAGTGAAGCACCAATATTATCAGATAATTAGGAGGCAGTCTTCTGCCCACTCAACATTTCCAAGGCAGTTAGCCATTAAGATTATTATTGTCTTGGGCTGAACCAGCAGTCTAGTGATTTCATGACCTGGAAGAATGCTGGACAAGGAAGAGATCAGGCTTCTTGCTAGTAGCTTCTCTGGCTTTCAAAGGTGCTCTGTTCTAGAAATCTATTTTAATGCTTAGTATTTAAGGGAAAAATAAACATAGCCAGTTGTTTTCCCTCTTCAAGTGTCACTGATTTGAATGTCTAAGTTTATTGAGCATGAACACCTACTTTCAGAGATTCTACTTCCAACATTAGTATTTTGACAGTGAATGGAACAGTTACATAAATTATATGCAATACTGAGTAATGGTCATTAGTGCCTGAGATGCACAGAAAACTAGAGTCATTAATACTCCTGGCATCAGGGATCCTGACTGAAGAAAATGAAATCAAAAGAAACAATGTATGATCATTTAGATGAACTCACCTGCAAGAATTTTAGTCTCGCAAGGAAGTCATTTACATAGCTCCCAAGTGGTTTAAGGCTTGGGTATGATTTACCCATCCACATTCCTGGAATTTTGACATTCAGAATACTGCTAACCACTTCTTCAAGATCTGTAGACATTACTACAAGCCCCTGAAACACATTTAGCCTTGGTTAAAATGATAGCATTGCTTTTGGACAATCTCTTCTTCAATGCCTTTTTCATAATTCTCCTGTATTTACAATTGTGATTAGTTGAGTCACATAAGCAGAAACTGAGGAATATGTTCTTTTACTGCCAGTAAGTCATGCAGTCACTACTGAGTTATTCCTTATGAAAACATTGACAATTTTAACTTTAATCAAATTTTCTTATTGAAGTATAATTGACATATAACCTGATACAGTTGACCATTGAACAACATGGGTTGGAACTGTGTGGGTCCTCATGGATTTTTTTCAATAAATGTATGGAAAAACTTTTGGAGATTTGTAACAGTTTGAAAAAACTCACAGATGAACCAATTAGCCTAAAAATACTGAAAAATTTTGGAGAAAGGTGTTGTAAGAATACAGTATATAATACATATAACATACAATTGTAAGTTAATTGACTATACAATGGCTAAGGCTTCTAGTTATCAGTTGGCTATTAGTAGTTAAGTTTTTGAGAAGTCAGGAGTTATGATGATTTTAATATTTGTATATATGTAAAATGATTATAATAAATCTAAGATGTCCTCAGTTTTTTTTCTTGTGATGAGAACTTTTAAGATTCACTCTCAGCAACTTTCAAATTTGCAATACAGTATTATTAACTGTATTAATAGTCATTATGCTGTACATTGCATCCCTATGACTTTTATAACTGGAAGTTTGTACCTTTTGACCTCCTTCACTCTTTGGCCCACCCTGGAAAGTCTTAATAATTAGCAACTCACTAGCTATTAAATCACAGCCTAACTTTGACTTACTTTACTACCCTATTAACTGGACAACTAAGGGGCACCTAGGTGGCTCGGTTGGTTGAGTCAGCGTCCAACTGGCTCAGGTCATGATCTCACAGTTCTTGAGTTCGAGCCCCATGTCGGCGTCTGTGCTGACAGCCTGGAGCCTGGCTTGGGATTCTGTGTCTCCTTCTTTCTCTGCCCCTCCCCTCCTCATGCTGTGTGTTCTCTCCCTCAAAAATAAATGTTAAATGGACAACTAATACATCTCTATCCTGCCTTCTGAAAAGACTAGTGATTAAAATAAAATTAGAAAAATCTTATGAAATGCTTGGAAAAGTTAAAATATCCTGGATTCCAATTGTGAAGTCTAATTGATCTTATCCCATTTTGTTACTTAAGTAAACTCTGCCCAACGTGGGGCTTGAACTCACATCCCCGAGATCAAGAGTGGCATGTCCTACCAACTGAGCCAGCCAGGCGCCCCAATCTTATCCCATTTATTTATTTATTTATTTTTTAACATTTATTCATTTTTGAGAGAGAGAGAGAGAGAGAGACAGCATGAATGGGGGAAGGTCAGAGAGAGAGGGAGACACAGAATCTGAAACAGGCTCCAGGCTCTGAGCTGTCAGCACAGAGCCCGACGCGGGGCTCGAACTCACGGACCACGAGATCATGACCTGAGCCGACGTCGGACGCCCAACCGACTGAGCCACCCAGGCTCCCCAATCTTATCCCATTTTGAATCACCGATGTACAGATGTTAAAACTTCAAGGCCCTTGAAAAGTATTGCTTCATTGATCTTGCAATTGGGCCAGTTGCCATCATCATTTCTCTTTCTTCTATAGGTGATAATTTTACTCCCAACTAACATGGAGGAGATTTTAGAGTATATCTAATGGGTTCAACACCCACATTTCATTTGTCTCCTTCCCAAACCCACTAAAACAACAGTAAAAGGATTTATTTTTTAAGGGCATAAGCCCACAAGAACAAAAAAAACAGGGAAAGACAAAAATGACAACACAGTTTTGGGAGCTAGATAGCATATGGACTGTTGGTAGATGATGTAGAAGTCAGGAGAAAACCTGATCTTCCATTAGCAAAGGAGAAAACTAAGAATCAACTAGATATTACTGCAGAACACCCAAAACTATTTGGAGTTGATGGGCCTAAATGAAAGTGAGGAGTTGCAGGTGGTACTAAATGAACAGGGTTATTGAAATCTGGCTTAGAAAACAGATTCCTGGGACTTCTTTCACAAATCTGCACATTGCCTACCTTGAAACAGGTAATGAAATGCTCATTCAAGGAAAGGAAAATGAAGAAATCCCTGGAGGGATGCCAGGCTCAGTTGGAGTCACATGACCATCCTGACGTTGGGAATTAAGTGAATGCATGTACATTGAGATGCTGAGATTCCTGAGGCCTCTTTCCCCTTTCCCCCAGAATACTGGAGACCAGGACTTTCTCTCCCAGGTAGGATATAGGAAGAACCAGGTCAAGGAGAAAGACAGGATACTGAATGCTTCTTAGCCAAACAGCGCAGTTAGATTAAACTACAGCCAGTCTGGTAGACTCCTCTTTCAATAATAACTCACATTCAAGCACTTTTCTTCTCCCATGCTACTATTAGAACCAAACTCAGCTGGACTAGTTCAGTAGCATAATTGGTCTCTGCCTGCATTCTTGTTCCCCTGCAGTCCTTCCTGCAGTGGTCAGAGTGAACTTTTAAAAATGTAAAACAGATCATTTCACTTCATTGCATAAAGCCCTCTGAAGACCTCTCCTTACTTTTACACTTTAGAATAAAATTCATGATCTTAACCATGGCCAACAAGGCCATCATGAGTCTGCGGCTTCCTCTCTCTGTCCTACCATTTTCCTCATGCTCTCTCCACGAGCCTACCCTACTGTGTTCCCAGACCATGCCAAGCTTGTTCTCATGGCCTTTGCACTTCTTATATCCTCTGCCCAAATGTTCTGTGGTTTGCCCTTAAGGTCAGGCCTCTGCTCAAGGGTCAGCTCCCCAGAGGAGCCTGACTCAAAATGACAGAATTTCCCACCCATCACTCTCTATTCTCTTATCCTTTATTGTTTCCATGGAACTTACCACTTAATGAAATTATATATTTGTTTTTAAATTTTTGTCTCCCTTATAAAAACTTAAGCTCTATGAAGGCAACAGCTTTGTCTTTCTTACTCCTTAACACTTTTTCTTAGCATGTATCCTATCTAGCAAATTATGCTAACATACTCCATACTTGATTACCCAGTCATTAACTGTCCCCCCCCAGAATTCTATCTGTCCTTCAAAGGCAAGGATTTCGCTTCTATCCTCAGAATGAAGGATAGTGCTTGCATAGAATCTCTCCCCAATAAATATTTGCTGAGTAAAATGAATGATCAGTTTATTGCCGTGACTTTTCTTTGGTATATTTCCCCTTACCTTGATTGCCTTTTGAATGTTAACGCACGATTCCCTTATGGTCTGCAGCAACTTATTGAAACGCCCCATCTCTTGGACAAGTACAGTGTTCATGCTCTGAGTGTAAGTTGTCGGGTATCTCCTCATTGCAGCCTCAACATCAAAGTTGTTTGGAAGTTTACCCAAGATATCACCAGCAACCTCACTTACTACTTCATCTGATGATTTTGCACCGGCATCTGCTGAACGAGACTGTCAAGAATTCAAATGAAAAGTCAGAAATCCTCATAAAGGTCTAGGAATTGCTGTATAAGAAAACTCCTAAGGTAAATTTCGTAAGAATGAGTACCACTCTATTCTACCGATGATTCATCTCCACACAAGATTTATTCAAGTGATGGAAACAGGCATGGGGGCAGAGATTCAGGAGAAAACCGTTGTTAGGGAGGAGGAAGAAAAGAGCACCGAGAGTGTTTACAGGCCAAAGAGCGTCTGGAGGAAGCAAATATGTGGTACATTGTGCTGTCTGGGTTGAGGGGGAGGAGTGGGTGCTGTGGGTAGAGGGAGCAAAAGCATTTAAGTTGGTGGGGTGGTGGAGGGACAATGGTCATTAAAACCCAGAAGAAGGAAGTCTGATCTTGCTTTGAGAAAGCTCGCCACAAAATATATTTGCCAATAACTCTGGTGCCTACTGGTTGCCAAAAGCAGAGATGTAGTTTTGTCCTTGAACCAGGAGGGCAAAGAAAATAAGCTCGTCTTCTCTAAGCAGTTGGAAGAGTTATAGAGAAAGGCAGACTTTAGTGATTCGCATTGGAAGGAAGGAAGGAAGGGGAATTTCAATTTTTATTTTTTATGTTCATAGTGGCAGGGTGTAAATGAATCTATATTTTCTGGAAAAATCATTTAAATCCTCAGAATAAATGGATGTGTGTGCACACGCACGCACGCTGAGAGAAAACAAGCACAATTAGAATACAAATGAACATATCTCCTATTTTTCCAGCCCTAGGAAATTTTGTGCCGTCCTATGTTCAGATTTGGTGTTTCCTGGTTTCTTTACTGAAACTTAGGCATAAGCACAAGAACTCTGCAAAAGTAACAATTCCCAACTCTGACATTTCTTGTTCTAAGTTTTTTGCTGTTCTAATTTTTAAAGGTATTTTAAATCCATAATGCAAAAGTTTTGTCATTGTTAACTTGCTCTCCAAACTCTGCTGTTCTGGTCTCTTTGCCTCTGAATTGTGGTAAACCGATGTAGAATCACTGGACCACTTGCCTACCCATTACTATAATTGTACTTGCCAATCTGAGTCTGAGGGTATTGAAAGAGGCTGTTTAATTACATACTGAGAAGATACCCCATGTGTATTTAAACTTATTTGTTTGGTTCTGAGTCATTCTCTGTTGGAACGAACCCACTGTGTTATGTATTCTGTAATGTGGCACACCCCATCAACTTTAAATAAAGCCAAAAGACACAATAAATGTCCTGTTTTCAGACTACTGTGTATCACGTGTGTCTAATATTCCTAAAGACCTACTTATTCATGTCTGTACATATACTTTTGTACTCGGGCAGTGACTGACTTTTACTCGTATTATTAACATGTAAAAATGGGCATAAAAACAGTCTCTGTCCTTTTTGCTTGTTAGAAAATGTGATCTTACAGTAGATCAGACCTAGGAGTTCCATGGACTTTTCCATCAAGGATAGCACACTATTTTATCCTGTTAATCTTCTAGTTTGTTGGTTTGTTTGTTTTTTCCCCAGCATCTCTTATTATCTGCCCTTCTAGGTCCTACCCATCTTTAGAAGCTAGAAAGAAGCAAGCTCTGTGATTCAGAACACAGATTCTGGAGCCAAACTAGTGCGAGTCAGACTGCTTGGCTTTGATTCCTGGCTTGAAATTGTACTGGCTGACCTTAAGCAAGCTACTTGATCATTCTGTATCTGTTTTCTAGCTGTAAAGTGGGAGTAGTTAGCCCTTACTTCACACAATTGCTGTATGTATTACACTGTTATACATGAAGCACTGAGAACTATTACCATTATGACTCTGACATTCCATGAAAGTAAAAAAGATCAGCTAGAATTTCAGTTAGTGGGATAATTCACTTGACCGAATAAGCCTTCTTATTAAAATTTGACTCAATCCACTAAGGGAACTCTGGTCGTTTGGACTCATTTGCTTTCAAAAATCAAAAACAAACAACTGAGCACTTCTTCTGAAGGACAAAAAAATACAAGAGAAGATCTCTTAATAGAAGAGCAAGATTAAATACTTTGCATTCAAATATACGGACTTGTGCCCATGGCATGCTGAATTCTATTGCCTTAGATTACTCTCTGACATGCCCTTACATTTACATCTCACAAATGGAGTTGTGTGTCTATGGCGTGTCAACTGTATCTTCCTCCTCAACCTTTTTATACATTTTATACTTACTACTGCAATTCCATTCTTCATTCTTTTTTTAAAGTAGCATACAATTCCTTTTTATGTTTATTTATTTTTGAGAGAGAGAGAGAGAGAGTGAGTGCACCCACGGAGGAGGGGCAGAGAGAGAGGGGGACAGAGGATCTGAAGCGGGTTCTGTACTGACAGCAGAGAGCCCGATGTGGAGCTTGATCTCTTGAAACAGGAGATCATGACCTGAGCTGAAGTTGGACACTTAACTGAGCCACCCAGGCGTCCCACAATTGTATTCTTTAAATAGTATGTAGGGGGGCACCTGGGTGGCTCAGTCGGTTAAGCGTCCGACTTTGGCTCAGGTCATGATCTCAAGGTTCGTGGATTCGAGCCCCATGTCGGGTTCTGTGCTGACAGCTCAGAGCCTGGAGCCTACTTTGGATTCTGTGTCTCCCTCTCTCTCTCTGACCCTCCCCCATTCATGCTCTGTCTCTCTCTGTCTCAAAAGTAAAATAAACGTTAAAAAAAAAAAAAACCCTTAAATAGTATGTAGGGGTGCCTCGGTGGCTCCATCAGTTAAGCATTGGACTCTTGATATAGGCTCAGGTCATGATGTCACGGTGGTGAGACTGAGCCTAAGCGTGGAGCCTCCTTGGGATTCTGTCTCTCCATGTCTCTCTGCTCCTCCCTTGCTCCCACGTGTCCCTCTCAAAACAAATAAAGTTTAAAAATAAATAAATAAATAAATAAATAAATAAATAAATAAATAAATGTTATGTAATCTGATAAACTACTGATGTAAAGGAAACTGTTTCTATGTAAACTAGGCTAAATGTTCTGGAATATTTGAAAAAGATAAGTCATTTTAAAAGCTGCTGTTGATTTAATAACAGACCAGAAAACGGGCAAAATTCTAGATGAATTCCAGCATCAAACTGCTTCCCAAGTATCTTTGATATTCTTCCACTTTAAAGGAATTAAAAAGGGACATAAGATATAATGCACTTGGACATGATTTATGCAAGAAAGGCAAAATGGAACTCCTAGCAGCTGAATGGTACTCAAAGATTCTTTCCAAATCAAACACGGATGAAAAAAAAAAAAAGCCATATGTTCATGTACTTGCTGTTTAAGTTCATATTTAAGGTACACAGGGATTTTTTTTTTCTTTTCCTTAAAATGGTTCTCACTTTAACAGATGGCACATGTGCTTGGCCAGCATCCTTTCCAGCCTCAGCAGCCAGTTCCTGTACCGGTCACATACCTGTGTGAGAAGAATGTTATCAAATAGCAGTTGAGTTTCTGATTGATCTTTAGTGATATCTGCATTGGCATTCATCCCAAAGATTTCTGGTGCAGGGTTCAGCGGCAGAGTCTTTGTGTATTCGATGTAGCTTTTGTGCTGCAAAGATGAATAACCAAGAGTCAGGAGGCTAGAAATCAATTATCCTGTAGAACTTTCTCAGTGAAAGAGATAATTTTCAATACTCAAGTTATTAAGTGGATGAGCCTGTGAAACTGGACACCGAATGCTTTCATTTTCTTTCAACCTGGGGCAAAGTTAAAAAAAAAAGGACACATTTAGGGAGAAAAAGAAAATGTTCTGTACAATCGGAATGGATTTTAAAATGGAGAGAGGAATATCTTGGCCATCTCATTTAGAAAACCTTCTGGAGAAATTTTTCTATACCACATTTGATGATGATTGTTCTTAATTTATTGCAATATTTTCTTTCTCTTTATTCTGATTTTTCTGTTTACTCTTGTGATAAATCCATGTAATTCAAAAAGTAAAAATTACCCAAATTTTTATTATAGTGACAAAATCACCATTAACATATCATTTTATGTACATGCACACACATTTTACATTTTATTTACATGGACTTCTGTCAAAATTGCATACCTTTCTTTATGCTCATATAACCATACAAACACTCATATACATGTATGGTGGGTGCAGGTGGGGGATTGGTCACTGATGGTTTTTTGAAACGGGTCATGTTACATATACCTGACTTTATCTTGCCTTTTTCTCACGTGACAACTCATCACTGGAGATCTTGATACTCATGGCCCCACACATGTTGACTTGCTCCACTCACTTAGTGACCTAAGCTCTGGGACTGATTTTCTCTTCATCCCTATTGACATCTGCTCTCAGCTAACATTAATCCGAATGGATGTTAGGGTTATGGTATGTACCTCTGTTGCATGTGGTCATATGTTTAGTTTTCAATATGTATCATTTTGGCTTTTAGGAATAAAATGAGAACAATGCAATTGTCCTGGCAGTCCCTAGAAGTCTAGGGACTTCTATCTATCACTTCTAGTCTAAAACTGTGTGATACACATCTTCCACTAGGCAGGCCTGGAAAAAAGAGGAGAAGGAAATGGACTCTTGCAGAAGCTGGTTGTATGACTCTCTTCCCCTTTCTACCTGTGTGGCCTTGAGCAAGTCTTTCAACTTTAGTGAAACTGCTTTCTTATTTGTACAAAGGACAGAATAAGAATAGCAATGTTAATTCGGTGCTCTAGTGAGATAAATACCTGTACAGCATTGTAAATAATTAAGCATGATCTAAATATTAACTATTATTAATATTATTTTTGTTTTTTGAATGTTTATTGATTTTTGAGAGAGACAGACAGGGTGTGAGCAGGGGAGGGGCAGAGAGAAAGGAAGACAGAATCCGGAACAGGCTCCAGGCTCTGAGCTGTCAGCACAGAGCCAGACGCGGGGCTCGAACTCACAAACCATGAGATCATGACCTGAGCAGACGTTGGCCGTTCAACCGACTGAGCCACCCAGGCGCCCCTGCTTTTAATTTTCTTGAAGGTCGTACTTACATCACCAGAAGGAGGGACGAAATAGATGCCACTTGAGTCAAATTTATAGCCTGGATTTTGAACTAATTCTGTGCTGAAGAATTTGTTTAGAATGCTACGCAGCGTACGCCGGTCCCAGTCGTCGGTCACCCTGCCTCCATAATTGCATTCCCCGGTCATGTACCGCAGAGCGTCATAAGGCAGTTCCTAGAATCGAGAGTTAAAGTCACTCAACAGCTAAGAGTTCTCAGCAGCAGGTTAAGCAGAGCTGTGGTTCCTGTTTGCACATGTTATTAAATGAAACTGCTTACAAAAATTTGTATTAAACACAATCTCCCTTTATATACTTCTCTGCTAATTGTTGCAATTTCCTCCAGGGTCTTTGTCACCTTGTGTGGCTTGTCATTTTCATTCAGTCAATGCCGAAAACAGAATTCATCTAGTAACTTGTGCACTCACTCACTCAACCAACAGTAATGGACCACCTACTACATGCCAGACACAAAAGGAGACCATAATCCCATCCTTGAAAATTTTGCATTGCTGAGTGACATTCAAAACAAATCCAATATAATTCAGAGATGATCAGTGTTAACTTCCTTCACCACTTTTTCAGATCCCTGCATACTTTGCCAATTGGAATCACTGTAGAAACAATTTTGCATATAATTTTCCACCACATCTCCTATTATGAGATACTTTTTACCATTTCATGAAGTACTCTTAAAATATTTTAATAACTATCTTTTATAGGGAACATTTCAGTTACTCCTAATTTTCTGTTTTCTGTTTCGTTACATATACTTTTCTTAAAATTTTTAATGATTCTTAAATCTAGATTCTTGAAAAGGAAATTACTCTATCAAAGGTAGGGAGCTGATAAAAGGCAATTGATTAATGTCACCAAACTGCTTTTCTGAAAGGCTGCAGCAATCATGGGAATCAGTTTAAAAATTTTTGCTAATGGTTGCCCAAAGATAATTAATATTGTGTTAATTTGCATTTCTAGAATACCAGTGAAATTCATCATTTTTTCCTGTTTAATAACATTTGTTCTGTGAACTAGCCTTCTACCCATTTTTTTCAGTTAAAGTTTTAATAGCTTTACTTGTATAAGCTGTTTTATAAGTTGTCCTTTTTAAACAAATTTGTGGAAATATTTTTTTTCCTTTTACTTTGTTTTTTCATAATATTCTCTGGTGTGAAGAATGTAAAAATGTTTATGAGTGCAAAAGTACTGATTGTTCATCTAGCAATTTCTTTTCTCCTCAGCATAAATACACATCCACCAGCAGTATAGAGAATTCTATTTCTCACTGCTCTCAACAAAACAGAACATTATCATTTAGAAGAAAAAGTTGACATTAGACAATAACATTGTTTTTAGGTTATTTTTAAAATATACATATTTTTATTTCAAAATAATCTCTACACCCAACAAGGGGCTTGAACTTACAACCCCAAAACAAGAGTCTCATGCTCTACCAACTGAGCCAGCCAGTTTTTAAGTGCATTTTACTTTTTACTGTGATATAATTGACACAAACATCATATTAATTTGAAGTGTATAATGATTTGGTATTTGTATATATTGTGAAATGATCACCACAATGTCTATTTAACATGTCATTACACATGATTACACATTTTTTTTATAAGAATTTTTAAGATCTATTCTCAGCCACTTTCAAATATGCAATACAGTATTATTAACTATAGTTACCACGCTGGACATTACATACATTAGGTTATATTTTTGACATTTACACTTTAAAAATATTTATTCAGCATTTGTATTTATTTTGAGATAGGGAGGGGCAAAGAGAGAGGGAGAGAGATAATCTTATGAACCCGTGGGATCATGACCTGAGCCAAAATCAAAAGTTGGATGCTCAACTGACTGAGCCACCCAGGTGTCCCCCTACTCTGTTCTTCTTTGTGTTTTCCTCATTTGAATGATTATATTTATTATTATTATTATTATTGTTATTATAACTTCTTTACACAGATACTAAAACACTTGGTCAGATAAATTTTAGCTATCTCTTCAATTTTCTTTTCTTTTTATTTTTAAGATGTTTAATTGTTTATGGTATTTTGGATATAGCAATGTGTTTTTTTGTTTATTCAATTTAAATTCCGGTTGGTTAACAAACAGTGCAATATTCGTTTCTGGAGTAGAATTCGGTGATTCATCACTTACATACAACGCCCAGTGCTCATCACAAGTACCCTTCTTAGTACCCGTCACCCATCTAGCCTGTCTCTCACCGATCTCCCCTCAGCAACCCTGAGGAACAGCAACCCTGTTTGTTCTCTATCACTAAGAGTCTCTTATGGTTTCTTTCCCTCTCTTCTTTTTGCACCCCCTTTCCATATGTTCATGTGTTTTGTTTCTTAAATTCCACATATGAGTGAAATTACATGGCATTTGTCTTTCTCTGACATATTTTGCTTAGTGTAATACACTCTATTTCTATCCACATCATTGGAAATGGCAAAATGTCATTCTTTTTGAAGGCTGAGTAATATTCCATTGCATATACAGACTTTTTTTTAAATTTTTTTAAATGTTTTAAAAATTTACATCCAAGTTAGTTAGTATATAGTACAATGATTTTAGAAGCAGATTCCAGTGATTCATCCCCAGTGTTTTCCAGGGTGGCTGCACCAATTTGGATTCCCACCAGCAGTGTGAAAGTGTTCCTCTTTCTCTGCATCCTCACCAACATCTGTTGTTTCCTGGGTTATTGATTTTAGCCATTTTGACTGGTGTGAGGTAGTATCTCATTGTGGTTTTGATTTGTATTTCCCTGATGATGAGTGATGTTGAGCATTTTTTCATGTGTCTGTTGGCCATCTGGATGTCTTCTTTGGAAAAGTCTCTATTCATGTCTTTTGCCCATTTCTTCACTGGATTATTTGTTTTTTGGGTGTTGAGTTTGATAAGTTCTTCATAGATTTTGGATACTAACCCTTTATCTGATATGACATTTGCAAATATCTTCTCCCATTCTGTTGGTTGCCTTTTAGTTTTGCTGATTGTATCCTTCGCTGTGCAGCTTTTCATCTTGATGAGGTCCCAATAGTTCATTTTTGCTTTTGTTTCCCTTGCCTCCAGAGAAGTGATGAGTAAGAAGTTGCTGTGGCTGAGGTCAAAGAGGTATTTGCCTGTTTTCTCTTCGAGGATTTTGATGGCTTCCTGTCTTAGGTTTAGGTCTTTCATCCATTCTATTTTTGTGTATGGTGTGTATTATGTGTATGGTCCAGGTTCAACCTTCTGCATGTTATTGTTCAATTTTCCCAATACCTTTGCTGAAGAGACTGTCTTTATTCCATTGGCTATTCTTTCCTGCTTTGTCAAAGACTAGTTGGCCATATGTTTGTGGGCCATTTCTGGGTTCTCTATTCTGTTCCATTGATCTAAGTGTCTGTTTTTGTGCCATACTTTCTTGATGATTACAGCTTTGTAACATATCCTCTAATCTTCAAATTCAGGATTGTTTTGGGTATTCGGGGTCTTTTCTGGTTCCATACTAATTTTAGGATTATTTGTTCTAGCTTTGTGAAGAATGCTGGTGTTATTTTGATAGGGATTGCATTGAATATGTAGATTGCTTTGGGTAGTATCGGCATTTTAACAATATTTGTTCTTCTTATCCAGGAGCATGGAATCTTTTTCCCTTTTTTTGTGTGTCTTCTTCAATTTCTTTCATAAGCTTTCTATTCTTTTCAGTGTATAGATTTTTCACCTATTTGGTTAGGTTTATTCCTAGGTATTTTATGGTTTTTGGTGCAATCATAAATGGGATCGATTCCTTGATTTCTCTTTCTGCTGCTTCATTATAGTTGTATAGGAATGCAACCAATATCTGTGCATAGATTTCATATCCTGTGACTTTGCTGAATTCATGGATCAGTTCTAGTTTTTTGGTAGAATCTTTTGAGTTTCCCATATAGAGTATTATATCATCTCTAAACACTGAAGGTTTAACATCTTCCTTGCCGATTTGGATGCCTTTCATTTCTTTGTGCTGTCTGATTGCTGAGGCTGGGACTTCCAATACTATGTTGAATAACAATGGTGAGAGTGGAAATCCCTGTAATGTTCCTGACCTTAGGGGGAAAAGCTCTCAGTTTTTCCCCATTGAGGATGATATTAACGGTGGGTCTTTCATACATGGCTTTTATGATCTTGAGGTATGATATTTCTATCCCTACTTTCTTGAGGGATTTTATCAATAAACGATGCTGCATTTTGTCAAATGCTTTCTCTGCATCTATTGAGAGGATCATGTGGTTCTTGTCCTTTCTTTTATTAATGTGATGTGTCACGTGGATTGATTTGCAGATATTGAACCCACCCTGAACCCCAGGTATACATCACACTAGATTGTGGTGAATAATTCTTTTAATGTATTGTTGGATATGGTTTGCTAGTATCTTGTTGCGAATTTTTGCATCCATGTTCATCAGGGAAATTGGTCTGTAGTTCTCTTTTCTATTGGGGTCTCTGGATTTGGAATCAAGGTAATGCTGGCCTTGCCTTGTAGGATGAGTTTGGAAGTTTTCCTTCCATTGCTATCTTTTGTCACAGCTTCATAAGGATAGGTGTTAACTCTTCTTTAAATGTTTGGTAGAATTCCCTGGAAAGCCATCCAGCCTTGGACTCTTTTTTTTTGGGGGGGGGGTAGATTTTTGATTACTAATTCAATTTCTTTACTGGTTATGTGTCTGTTCAAATTTTCTGTTTCTTCCTGTTTGAGTTTTGGTAGTTTGTTTCCAGGAATTTGTCCATTTCTTCCAGATTGCCCAATTTATTGGCATGTAATTGCTCATAACATCTCTTATTATCATTTGTATTCTGCAGTGTTGGTTGTGATCTTTCCTCTTTCATTCTTGATTTTATTTATTTGGGTCCTTTCCTTTTTCTTTTTGATCAAACTAACCAGGGGTTCATCAATTTTGTTAATTCTTTCAAAGAACTAGCCCCTGGTTTCATTGATCTGTTCTACTGTTTTGTTTTATTTTTTTATTTTTATTTTTATTTTTGGTTTCTATAGCATTGATTTCTGCTGTAATCTTTATTATTTCCTGTCTTCTGCTTATTTTGGGTTTTATTTGCTGTTCTTTTTCCAGCTCTTTAAGGTATAAAGTTGTGTATCTGAGACCTTTCTTCCTTTTTTAGGAAGGTCTGGATTGCTATATACTTCCCTCTTATGACTGCTTTTGGCTGCATCCCTGAGGTTTTGGGCTGTGGTGTTATCATTTTCATCGGTTTCCATGTACTTTTTAATTTCCTCTTTAACTTCTTAGTTAACCCATTCATTCTTTAGTAGGATTTTCTTTAATCTCCAAGTATTCATTGTCTTTCCAAATTTTTTCTTTTGGTTGATTTCGAGTTTCATAGTGTTGTGGTCTGAAACTATACATGGTATGATCTCAATCTTTTTGTACTTGTGGAGGGCTGATTTGTGTCCCAGTATGTGATCTATTCTGGAGAATGCTCCATGTGCACTTGAGAAGAATGTATTCCATTGCTTTAGGATGAAATGTTCTGAATATATCTGTTAAGTCCATTTGGTCCAGTGTGTCATTCAAAGCCATTGTTTCCTTGTTTATTTTTTGTTTAGATGATGTGTCCACTACTGTAAGTGGGGTGTCAAAGTACCCTACTATTATGGTATTATTGTCAATGAGTTTCTTTATGTTTGTGATTATTAAGTCCCTGGCTGTCATTTCTTCCTGTTCTTTTTTGGGGGGGTTGAATTGCTTCTTTTTTTCATTTTGGAGGCAGAGAAATAATAAAATTAAAAATTAGAAACAACACAAAAAATCGAATAATGAAAGCTAGATCCTAAGTGTGTTTTGGCCTGGTTGTTGAAACAAGCTTGATAGAATAGAGAAAAAAGGGAAAGAAAAGAAAAAAAAGAAAAAGAAAAAAACAAGAAAACATTTAAAAATTTAAAAAATGTATACAATAGAATAAAATAAAATGAAGAAAGTAAAATAGACTAAAAAACTTACCAAAAAAATTTAAAAATATAATAAAAATTTAAAAATATATATCTAAAAAGAGAAAATAAAAATAATTTTTCTGTATCCAAGAAAAAGAGAAAAAAAAAATGTTGAACCAGTGAACAGAATGAAATCTGAATGAAATTACATCCAGTTTCCCGTAGAAGTCAAATTATTAAGCACTTTATAGTCCATATACTAAGCAGGGGGAGAGACTTGTGATGGTCCTCTAGGGCTTGGTTGGCGCAGTTGGATGGGGCTTGGTGTAACAACTCTGTTCTCCACCAGGTGGTGCTGCTTAGCTTACCGGGGCAGATCAGTGTACCTGCAGGCGCAGGAGAGGTGCAAATGGGGTCACCCAGCTTCCCAGTGTCCAGCATCAGAACTGTATGCTCTTACTGACCGGCCGTCAGGCACCCCTCCTTTGTCTTCGCTTCTGTCCACTCCCCGCTTCTATACTGTCCATGACCAACCCGTCAGCTTGCCAGGTGGCACCTCTCCCAAATTTTATCTTGACAGGGCTGTGTTTCCAAACCCCTCACTTCTGAGGGTCCTGCAGCGTGGGCCTGCTCCAACCCTCTGGCAGAGGGTCTTGCTGAGCAATGGCTGGGTGCTGGCTTGCCCCTGGGAATGCTCATGAGACCGTGCTGCTGCGGAGGACCAGAGACTGTGTCCAGGTGCCAGCCTTTCCCAGAGAAAGTTCATGTGATTGTGTAGCAGCAGCAGTTCAGGGACTATGGTAAATCCCAACACATAACAGGTACCAGGCTTCATCACATCCTAGTGACCTTGTCTAACACCAGCAAACATTGCTGTTCTTCAGGGTCCACCTGGGACCTTTTCCCGTGGGGATGCTGCATGGCCTCTACCAAATGTCCTCCTGGTAGGGGAACCACCTCTCTCTGGGTAGCCCGAGGACCCCTTGGACCTCACCTCACTGCTCCTGTGGAATCACCCTTCCCATCAGAGCACCGCCAGGTATCGAGCTGCAGAATTTATGACCTTGCACTCCCCTTTTTGTAGAGTCCTAATACTATTGAAACCCACCCCTCTCTCCCTTTCTCATTCAGACCCTTGTGCGTGTTTCCACTCTTTCTCTCTCTAGCTGCTTTTAGGGGGAGTGCTGTTCTTGTACTCTCACCCCTGTCTCTGACCTCTCTCTACAAACAAAATCAGCCCCCTACCCTCTACAGCTTCTCTCTACCCAAGTTCACCTCTCCACACTGTGTACCCACCGAGTTCTGTGGCTCAAGTTACACAGGTTGTTGTGTGAATCCTTAGATCAATTTTCTAGGTGTGCAAAATGGTTTGTTGATGACCTAGATGCATTTTAGGGATGAGAGAAGCAGAGAACTTCCACGCTGCTCCACCATCTTGGCTTCTGCCCCTTCAAGATCAACATCTTCTCCATTCATTAGTCAATGGACATTTGGGCTCTCTTCCTGGTTTGGCTATTGTTGATAAGCAAGGTTTTAGAAGATAGCAATCTTTTACTTTGGGATTATTTCATCCTCTTTGTTCTTTCAGGCCCTTCTTGCCATTATCTGTTAAAAGTTAGAGTATCTATTCCACATTCCTGGGATCCCACTTTGAGGAATCTCTTCAATAGAAATAACAGCACTAAGGAAGAGTAGCTAGTAGGGGTTAGAGAGGGGAAATTTATCAAATTAGAGGTTGGAAATTATGAGACTTGTTATTTTTTAGAAGTGGAACAGAAGGCAGAGAATTCAGGAGAACAGGTTTCAGTGACCAAGACCTTGTAGAGAAACAAACAGAACCAGGAAGGAGAAGTCAGGCATGTTTTTGTCCTTCTTGTGAGGGGAGTTTGATGAGATGTATGCACTACTTGGACTTACCTTGTTGACAGGTCCCCACCTCATAAAAATGAAACGTAGCAAGAAAACTCATTAACAAAGTAAATAGGTAGTGAATGAGGTAGACCAAAGGTGAACCACCTGGCCCCTGGGAGGGCTTCCTGATGCAGACATAAGATGAAGTCTAGAAGGGAAGAGTTTGGTTTATGTCAAAAGGGTTAAACCTGTCAACATGCCTGACAGCTAATGGGGAACATGTTTCTCTCAGCAGCTTGATCACAACCAGGGCCAATCACATTGGGGTGTGCATCTTCCCAGGTGCCTGAGCACCCTGCTTGGGGTTGCAGAAATGATGGCAGTTGCTTCTGGGCCTATTGTTATGAGGGTTGAGATCATGAATGGGGAGGAGGTGTTGGAAACAAACCCTAAAGTCAGCAACTTGTATGCAAAGGTGAACACAAAGTCGTCCATTTTAGCATTGCTTATTAGCAAAAAATAAAAAGGAAGTAAAATTCTAGTAGTCAACAAAGACAAATGCTATGTAAGCAGCCATTAAACAAAGATCTCTATTGGGGCACCTGGGTGGCTCAGTTGGTTAAGGGCTGACTATGGCACAGGTCATGATCGAGCAGTTTGTGAATTTGAGCCTCACATCAGATTTTGCACTGACAGTGTGGAGCCTGATTGGGATTCTCTCTCTCCCTCTCTCTCTCTCTCTCTGCTCCTCCCAACTTGTGCGCTCTCTCTCAAAATTAATAAAATAAACTTAAAAAAAACCCCAAACATCTCTACTTTGGAAGTTGTCCACAATATTTTTGGAATGAAAAAAGCAAGCTGAAAGTGAGTATGCAAATATAATTATGTGTTTGAGAAAAAAAGCTTGTGTATATGTTGTGCTTATATATATATGTATCTATACGTGTATAGGAAAACTTCTGTGCAGATATGTCCTAAGCTGGAAAATTAGTTGCTTTGCGGTAAGAGTAGGGTGAGAGAGAGAGGGGTGGGCCTTACACACACACACACACATACACACACACACACCCCTACCAAATCAAGAAAAACAAAGTAGTTGTCCATCTGCCAAGTAGATTACACGTACCTTTTACAGTTTAATTTTTGTTTCCTGTCTTTAATCCAACAAGAATTACACAGTATAAATAATCTAACTTAATTTTTTCCAAGTAGCAAATAATCAATTATTCTATCATAAATTATTGAATACTTCTCCCATTTCCTATTCATTTAATTTTTTAAAAAATTTTAAAAGCTTATTTATTTCTGAGAGAGAGACAGCATGAGTTGGAGAGGGGCAGAAGAAGAGGGAGAAAGAGACAATATCAAGGAGGCTCAGTACTACCAGCACAGAGTCCAATGTGAGGCTTGAACTCACAAAACTATGAGATCATGACCTGAGCTGAAACCAAGTTGGGTGCCTAATTGACTGAGCCACCCAGGCGCCCTGGCCTATTCATTTTAAATGCTACAATTACGATGCTAAATTTCTAATGGTAGTAGTGTTGCCATTCTTACTGAGAGCTTAAAGATCTTTCCACTCATCGTGATTCATTTATAAAACAGACACTGAGCCATATACCACATATACATATTTAGGCACTAAGGAAAAAAGGGTAAACAAATCAAAGTCACCATACAGTCTAGTGGCTTACAATCTGACAAAACGTGTTCCCCTTCTGAGCAAAATTTTGTAGTTCCCAGTGTCCTACATGTATCACCAGCTCTGTCAAGGCTACCAGAGCAAAATGGCGGTGGGCACCCATGTTTCTGGCTACTCAGCTAGAGTATGTCAGGGAAAGGATAACAGTAGATCATGAAGGGCCAAAAAAAATATGGAATCATCTCCTGCTTTTATATGTGCTCACCTACAATGATAAGGATTCTCGACACAATGCTGGACAAAGTGACCCTCAGCCAAAATGGCATGTAGAAATGTGCCAACAGGGAGGCACACTTGGCTCCTGAGTCTGAGATGGTTATTCAAGAAACATTCCCAAAAGTAGACAAAGATTGGGCATAGGAAAGTGCACTCAGAGCAAAGGAAAATATATGCCAAGGCTCAGAGATGTGAACGAGCAAATCATGCAGACAGAAAAGCAAGTAGACTGTGGGCATGCAGTATAGCAGCCCCCCACCCCACCTTATCCTTGGAAGAGGTGTTGCCAGGTACCCAATGGATGCTTGAAACCACAGAGAGCTGTTTTGTCCTATATATACATACCAGTGACAAAGTTTAATTTATAAATTAGGCACAGTAAGAGACTGACAACAACTCATAATAACTAATAATGAAATAGAACAATTAGAACAATATACTATAATAAAAGTCAAGTGAATGTGGTCTCTTTCAAAATATAGCACTGTATTCACCCTTCCTCTTGTAATGATGTGAGATGATAAAATGCTTACGTGACAAAATGAAGTAGGATGAATGATGTAGGCATTGTGACATAGCATTAGGCTACTACTGACCTTCTGATAATATGTCGGAAGAGGATCATCTGCTTCCAGACCGCACTAGACCGCAGGTGACTAAAATTGAGGAACGCAAACCATGGATAAAAGGGGTCTGTTTTTAGGGCATGGGGTAGAGCAGGAAGGAGGGGAGTGGAGGGAGGTAGAGCGTGCTTCAGGAGGGATAAGGAATAACTGAGTGCCAATGACTCCCAGATTTCTAGCTTGAGTTTGGGTGGGAGGTGGTTCTATTATTTTGATGCAGCCAGAGAAAAGAAAATGGGGAAGGGGAACAGTAGTATTCCGTAAGATAATCATTCCCTATTCTGTTGCTTTTCCAAAGTTTTCCCTACACCTTGATCTGTTTTCTCTCCAACCATTGATTTTGGGTGCTCACCAACAGTCCTTAGTTCTCTTCTTAGGTTACAAGACCTCCCTTTGAAATCTCAGGTATTCTCAGGTTTCTCTTAACACTTTACCAATTCATAAATTTCTGGATTTTGTTCACTTTCTTCTCTTGGGGTTTATATCTGTATGCCAAGAGCTTGGTAGATATACTTCCAGGGTGTATAAAATTTAAGAGAATGAATTGATTACCCCTTTCACCATCCCCATTCCACTAACCCACCTGCTGTATACCTATTAACTTCCTGGGACTACTCCCTGTCTGGATTAATGAAAGGTACCTCCACCTATCCAGACCAGAAAATTAACATCAATCAAGACTTCTTCTCCCTTTGCCATTTAATATCTAAGTCATTTCAACCCTTTTTCCTACATATCTATTGTATCTCTACAATGTTCCTCATCCTAGCTCAAATGCTTTAATTTAAACTCTTATCGTTTCTTGCCTGGGTCATCGTGATGGTCTCCTGCATTAGTTTCCTGGGGCTGCCGACAGTTGGCTTAAAATAAGAGAAATTTATTGTCTGATAGTTCTGGAGGCTAGAAGTTTGAAATCAAGGTGTTGGCAAAGCCGTGCTCCTTCAAAGCTTCTAAGAGGATCCTTCTCTGCCTTTTCCAGTTTCTGGTAGCTCCAGGTAAGTGATTTTCTAAAATGCAAATATTCTGCTAAAAGGACACCAATAATAATAGAATAACTCCCAAATCAGTTACCATTTCATATAAGTATGCTCCAGATCCCTTATCATTAACCAAACATTTTCACTTATTTGACCCTTTTTTTTTTTTTTTTTTAAATTTTTTTTCAACGTTTTTTATTTATTTTTGGGACAGAGAGAAACAGAGCATGAACGGGGGAGGGGCAGAGAGAGAGGGAGACACAGCATCGGAAACAGGCTCCAGGCTCCGAGCCATCAGCCCAGAGCCTGACGCGGGGCTCGAACTCACGGACCGCGAGATCGTGACCTGGCTGAAGTCGGACGCCTAACCGACTGCGCCACCCAGGCGCCCCCTACATGATACTATTTTAAAGCACATCGTATTAATTTGTATAAGGTAAAGAAAAAAAAGCTACATTGGAGAAAAGTTGTCTTGGAGAAAAATGAACAATAACTTAATCCAAGAATACCTTGGATACTTAATACCTCTTCCTCTGTAGGAACCTAATCACATCCAGCCGAGTTGCTTACCTCCTTGTTTATGTCTCCGTCTTTAAACAGTTAAGGTGACCAAATATACTACTGTCCAAACTGGAACACTTTGAGAGTGATCATGGGCATTAGAGAATTAGTATTATATAATTAAGAAACCGTATATTGGCAAATCTAGTTTAGTGTATCGGTAGGCCCCTGAGTAGTTCTACTCAAACATTGTTTTCAAAGTAAGATTATTTCTGAAAATAATTAGGAAATGGAAGCAAAAAAAAAATTATGATTATCCTGAGAGTATATGCAGAACATACTTTTCTTGTTATATATTCACACACTTTAACTTCTTAGATACATCTATTTCAGATAACATCTCTGATAGTTTCCCAAAGAATGTAATTTTCAATATGGTCTCACTGCTTTTAATCTCTATAATATTCTACAGAGCTTCACTTAATGGTTACTAAATTTTAAATTGCTGCCATTTTTAACTGACTCTTCACTACTATCATACTTTAAGTTAGGATATACTCTACAGGTGCTGGAATAAATTGCTACAGATGCTTGAACAAATTGCTAAATGAACTAGAGAGAGCCCCCTCCTTCTTATTTTTTGTATTGAAAAGTATAATTATCTTAGTTCAAATACTTCTGCAGGCACTGTATCACTGTATTTTGGTCTCCATTCTTAGTATCTTTCTTTTATATAAATATTCCTACAAGACAGAAATTCATCAAATTCATGCTTCTTTTTAAATCCTTTCCCAATTTTAAATTGCTGCAAAGTCAAAGGCCTCTCAACTCATTTCATTTGAGTACAGAATAGGAATCTGTCCAATGAAACACAGATCAAAGATCCTTCACCTAAGTTTAGATATGTCATGTGAGCTCTTGATATCTGTTTTTTCTTTGCTTTTGTAGAGACAGAATTCAATACCTTCCTGTTTATAGGTTTTAAAAAAATAATCCCAAGTTACTAAAAGTTTCACAAAGTCAGTTTTTTTGATACTTTGAGATTGATTGATCTAAAATTTTCCAACTAATTTTGAACAAACTTCTAACTAAACTTGGAGGAATTTGCCTCAAAAAACTTCATATCTTGCAGGACACTTGCAGGATTGGTTTAACAAGCAGTGCTTCAGAATTGCAAACATGTTAAAAAGCCAACTGATAGTCAAGTAGCAAAAAGATAATATGGGTAGTGTGTGTGTGTGTGTGTGCGCGCGCGTGTGTGTGTGAAAGAGAGAGAGAGAGAGAGAGGCAGACAGACAGAAAGAGAGAGAACTGTAGGGGCTGAAATGTGGTTGATATGATATGAAGCCATTTGGCTTTCTCTCAAAATCTACATACCTCAGGTAAACATCAATGACCTAAAGAATTTGCTTCCTCCTGGCAAACGGCTCAAATTCTACAATAATAGCACAGTAAAATTTCCCTAAAAATAAAGTCATGCTCCAGAACAGAAGGAAATTCATTTGTATTTTCATTTTGGAGCCTGGTTGATGTATGTTCTTCTCAAATCCTTTTCAATATAACACGATCACTTCGCAGATTCCTACAGGTGTGTACATGTCAAAAATAAATGATAAAATATAGGTTCCTACTGGGCATACCAAATGTCCTAACTACCTATTCTAGCGTTATGATAGCCTGTCATAACCAAGTACTACCTAATAAGCGGTTGGGAAGTATTCTGCTATTTATTTTATAAGGGTGTGAATTAATCAGAATTCCCCGTTTACTATTACAAACACTCACAACATGATAGAGGGCAAAATAGGTGACATCCTTGCTGTGCTTTTTACGATACCTCATACTGGTTCAGGAACATGTGGAGTTGCTGTACACTTATTCTTAGGTCAGTCTCGTTGAACTCATAAGGAATATTCCACCCCAGGGGTCCAAATTTCCGTCTCTCTTGGACCAAAGCATGAAAGAAGCAGAGGCCATAAAGTAATTTCTTGAATTCTTCCTGTGACGAGAAGAAACGGTGCCACATGACGTCCCCCCGCCACGTTACATTATACCTACCATATTTTTAAATGAACTTAATTCTTTTTGTTTATAAGTATATCCACCCCAAAGTATACTAAAACAGAATTAACTACCATAGGCTATTTAGGCAAAAATATGCTCATTTGTACACATGTCCAGTTGACAGACACAGCCATGAGCACCAGGTTTTAGGGAGTATAGTAAGCTTGTCTATTTAATGTAACCGTATAGGATTCTGGAGGTTCCAACTGAAACATCATGAGGTAAGAAAAATTAATTCTAAATGGGTGATCCCAGACCACCATGGAGATATTTCAGAGAAGACAGTTCAAACCGATTAAGCAGCTCTACAAGAAGGACTTCCGGATTGAAACTTTGGACAGCTTCATAACTTTTCTAGTTACTCTGAGGCAAGAAGAAGGCTTACAGTTACTTTCAATGGCAAAGCCAGCCTTGAATCAGAAAGTATGATGCCCCCTCCATAAGACTGTTACAAAATGGTCAAAATAGAGCTTGAGAGAGAATTGGTAAAGATTTCCTTGGAAAGAGCAGCTGCTGTGCTGGGAGCCCTCTTGCCCCCATCCCAGAGGGAGAAAGGAGCATGGGATGTATCTTCTTAGTCCAAGCTAGTGAGAAGGAATTAATGGGGCTGCTCAGAGAGCTGATGCATGTTCCTTGCAGCGGTGGTTGAGTGGAAAAGTGCACAACTTATGACAGAAAGAGTAGAACAGTCTATGGCCACAGGGTAGTGGATCAGGAGAGGGAAATCGGAGCCCCGCTTCCAACAGTGGGCCAACCCAGCCTGGATCCCAATGAGCAGATGGGGCGCTGGATTAATAATGTCAGCCAGGGGCCACTTTAAGCATTTCTTGGTCAAGATGACTTATGTTACAGGGTGAGGAAATCCCGACAGTAAGAGCCTGTACGAAGTGAATGGCGAGACCCAACAGCTGAGGGGGGCATGAGCAGTCAGCTGATGGATGGAGTCACAGTCAGAGGAGTCCAGAAGGGGAGTCCAAGGAGAACCCATGAAAAGACTCACAAGAGAAAACTTGAGATTTAAGGCCCTGCCAAGCCCAGAGAGCTCCAAGCAAAAGCAGCCCAGGACCAGAAGTTCCACTCTGCCCTGCCTTGCGGTTGTACACGCTCCAAACTGGAGTGGTCAGGCTCAGCAGCCATCATTACAAAAAGAAAGATGCCAACTCCATCCTTTTCCCCAGTGGCATGAAGCCGACTGACTACAGGTCCTAGGTAAGTTTCTGGAGAGTTGAAGCCTCTATTTTAAAAAAAATCTAAGTACTGATTGACATATTACATTGCACTTTCTGATTCTGGAATCCAGGCTGGATTTACAAGTTAAAATGACTGTAGGTCGTTTCATTGCCTGACAGTACCAGAAAAATCGTGATGCTGCCCAAAGTTTTGTCCAAGGGCAGGTGGAAGTTTCCCCTGTGGCATAAACTCAAAGGGGGAGTGGAGACAAACCCCAAGTAGCATCAGTTTAATCAGAGAGGTGGGAAAAAGCAAAGTGACACATGCTGTCTGGATTCGGGAACTACTTTAGATCCATTACAGAACAGAGCAAGTTGGCAAGTGTGATGATGTGGGAGCCAGGTGCTCAGCACAGAAGCGGTGGCATGCGCGTATGGAATGAGGAAAAGTAAGCAAGAACCCTGGGTGGATGGACTGAAGTTGGCTATAGATTACAAACTCATTACCTCTAGAATATGTGAATGAGTATGGATGTGTACATGTACTTATCTGGATGCACATATATACTCGTCTATATGTGTATGCGTGTGAGTGTGAGAGTACATGCATATTTCTAAGTTTTCTCCCCTGAAAGGACCAAGAACCAAAACAAGGCAGTAGCACCCAGATCTAGGTCTCTAGAACCAGGACTCCACAGAAAAATGGCTGGTTCCAGGGTTGAACAATGGATGAGCTTGCAGCATCTGGTGCCAGAAAGTAAGAGAGCTAAGTAATAATAACAACAACAATAATAATAATAATAATAAATGAAGGGACCTAGAACAAAGTACAGAGGAGCCAGCTTACAGGTGCTCCCACTGACCAAATCTGGAACAATTTGAGCAAAAGACTTAAGGATAGTAATGCATTGTAAACCACTGGGGGGAAAAAAAACCCAAGGAATTCCCAAGTCCATCCCAAAAACACATAAGTAAAGGGAAAGATGGGAAAGCTGTTGTGGACTCTAGAGTGGCAGGGGTCAAATACAGCGGGAGTGCTGGAGTTGGAACTATCATGGGAAATAACTTGATCAGGTAAGATACATCAGTGGCTACTAAATCTGGGCTGGGGTGGATGTTGCTGAGGAACAGGATATCGGCATGGCCGTGAAATGTCTCCCTGCCTGACCATTAGTTGCAAGGGGTAAGGCAGTAATTACACGTTGAAGAAATCAGACAACACTCTGTCTGGGAGATCAAAATTTATACCAACAGTGAGGGATAAATGATATCGTGCACCTCCTAGTGTGATACTCTGAGGACACAATTTCACTAATGTGGTGTTTTGGCTAAAAATGCATAACTTGAATCTAATAATGAGTAAATATCAGCCCCCAATGAGAAATGTTCCATTAAAAAGACAAGAGGAGACAAATTCTTCAGAAATGTCAATGTCATCCAAGGCAAAGGCTAGGGCAATGTTCGAGATAAAAGGAGGCAAAGAGACGTGGCGACTAAATGCAATTCTAACCGTAGACCAATCTGTAGTGAACAGGGAAGATGCTCTAAGGGACACGACTGAATCAACAGACAAATTTGGAACACAAACAGTAAATTAGATAAAATAGTGTATTCTTGCTAAATCCATTAAACTAATAATGGTACTAGGGTAAGATAATCTCTCTATTCTTAAGAAATATACATCAAACTATTTATTTAGGAGTAAAGGGTTGTGATATGTCTAACTTACACACAAAAGCTATATTAACAGGAGGTGAATGTGGGTTCAGGGCACAGGGGTGTTCTCTGTACTATTTTTATACTTGCCACTTTTCTGTAAGTTTAAAATTATTTCCAAATAAAAAGTTAAAGCAAAAATTATGGTGTACTCTTTTGGCACTTGGGGAGATTTGGCTTTTGGTTTGGATTGTGCTTCATAAACGCCTAGACTTCCAATATGTGTGACTTCCACTGGAGAGATCTTTGGATCTAGAAGAAAGGGAGTAAGATTTTGCAAAAGGGCCTCTGTCCAGCCTATCCCATGCAGACATACCCTTACCACCTACCTGCAAGCAACCTGCTCTCCTCTGGGCCTTATCAATGCGAAAGTTACTCCTACAGCAGGTCTTAGAAGCTTAGGCTAAGGTGTGACTTAGTTTTAAACATAGATTCTTGCTTTATTTTAGTACCCAAGACTTCAACGAAAGTGTTTCCTTATTTTTAATGTTTTCTTTTGATGTGTACTTAAAACATATTCCGATACCAAAAGTGTGAGCTCTTTAATGGCAGAAACTTACCAAGGTTCATAACCCCTCTTAAAAAGAAAACCCTTCCATTTTTAATTATGGTAAAATGCTGTGAAACAATTTTAGGTCACAGACATTCACACGCAGAATTCTAATCATGAAAGCAGTGGGCGGTTTCCCTGCTTGCCTGGTGACGCTGAAAAAGACCCTTATGAGTCCCATCCATCAAGGAGTAAAATCATTTTGGTCCTCATTATAGTTATATGGAGGAAATATTTTTATGTTTTAATTTAAAGATATCGCTCCAAATAGCACAGAGCTCAGTTAATATCCTGAAACAAGATTCTCCAACCTTGCAGATTTGTACTGGGAATGGCTTACAGCTGACTTTCTCAATAGAGAGCTACATTATTAATGACGCCCCAGAAGATCTCAGCTGAGCAGAAATGAGGCTGGTGGTAAAATTAAAATAAAATATTAATACAATTGACTTCAGCACAGTCAATAATCAGTAATCAAAACCAACCGCACTGCAGGGCAGGAGGCCTATTTAATTTGTAGTTTTACTCAGCCACACACATTCGTGATCACCAGGGGCCACTTGAAATGCTTCACAGGGCTGAGGTAACAAGACTTAGCCATTACTAACAGGCTTTTTGCAGCTGCCAAAGAACTCAGGGTCAGAGATCGGGTCCATGAGGTATGATCGAACGATATTAGCCCGTAAACCTTTCGGTGCCTCATTGGTCATTTTCACCCCATTCTGCAGTACAGACACGGGGAAGTTTGGTGATGGGTAACTTGTCAGCCAAATGCGGAAATCTGGATGCGTCGATTCTGGGCTTAACTCCTGCAAAAAAAGAAAATTAGACACAAATGGGTGTCTAAAATCCAAGGAAACTCTCCGCATCATATGTGCATGGGATGGCCTGGAGGTAGGAGGAAGCATCTTTACAAAATAGAGCCTACTGCTGCAATTCAAGGCAAAGGTCTTAAAATCTGATTCTGCCCCTGAAACAACACACTTCGTTGAGAAGGCCCGGACTGTTGCCGTCCTTCTTGAAAATTTAAATCACAGGACTATAAAGTTCTCAGAGGTATTATAGAATTTAGAATTGGTCGCAATAGAGACTAAGACATTCCCCCCAAAATCTCATATCTTAACTGATGTGCTGAAATATTTATAGATATAATTCTCTGCCTAAGAGCCTGATTAAGAATAATCCATTCTTCTTGCTGTAGCCAGGTTGTGAGAATGAGCAACATCAGTCAATATTAAACCAAGTGAGATGAAAAGAAAAAAAGAGCATTTTGAAAGGTGAAGTATTAAATATCACTATTAGCTATATTTTCTTAAAGGGATATTCAAGTTGGTGCAAGGGAGGATAAGAGAACACTTACTTAGCACGGTCTTAAAGGCTGTATAGGCTAGGAACGATTACCATGGGCCATTCCCCGCTTCCTGTTCAGTCCTGCTCTCTATTGTTACCTCCTTCGATTGTCCATATCAGTAGTATCTTAAGCTGCAATTCTTTATCAATAAAACATTTTTTGAGCACTCATGTGGTCAACGGGTGAGGGTGAATTAGGAAGGATGCAAAGATGCCTCTGTTCTTTAGTAACAACAGTGGAGAGTGAGGGCAACGTTTTTCCCTCGTACCAGCTGCCCTAGGCCCAGTGACTTCAGCAACGTGACTCATGGGACTTTGGGCTAGGTTTGCCAGCCATCAGGGACAGCTCTTCTCTCTTATGTGATTCTAATGGGTATATATGACACAGTTCAACAGGAATGGCCTAGAGAGGAAGATGGCAGTGTAGGAGGACGCTGAACTCACCGCGTCCTGCAGATCACTTAGATTCCACCCACAGCTGCCTAAATAACCCAGAAAACCACCAGAAGACTAGCAGAACGGATTCTCCGGAGCCAAGCAGAGACAAGAGGCCCACGGAAGAGGGTAGGAAGGGCAGAGAGGCGGTGCGTGCTACACGGACTGGCGGGAGGGAGCCGGGGCGGAGGGGCAGCCCACCGGCAAAGCAGAGCCCCCGAGTCTGGCTGGCAAAAGCGGAGGGGCTGGACAGAGTGTGTTCGGACAGCAATCGAGACTTAACACCTGGAAGGTTATAAGTTAACAGCTCTGCTCGGAGAGCGGGAAGGCTGGAAGGCAACGGGAGGGAGAGTTGTTGAGCCCCGGGCGACAGAGCTCAGCTTGGCGGGGAACAAAGGTGCTCGCCAGCACCATCTCCCTCGCCCATCCCCCAGCCAAAATCCCAAAGGGAACCAGTTCCTGCCAGGGAACTTGCTTGCACCACACAAACACCTAACGCTGTGCTTCTGCAGATCCATCCCTCTGGCGGGTCTGACTCATTCCTGGTGCCGCAGGGCCCCTCCCGCAGCAGATCACTGAAGGAGAAGAGAGCTAAGCCTACCCCTCGTGCCCCCGTGCACCTTGCCTACCCACCCCAGCTAATACGCCAGATCCCCAGCACCACAAGCCTGGCAGTGTGCAAGTAGCCCAGACAGGCCACGCCACCCCACAGTGAATCCCGCCCCTAGGAGAGGGGAAGAGAAGGCACACACCAGTCTGACTGTGGCCCCAGCGGTGGGCTGGGGGCAGACATCAGGTCTGACTGTGGCCCTGCCCACCAATGCAAGTTATTCAAGACAGTACAGGGGAAGTGCCCCGCAGTTCTGCACCACTCCAGGGACTATCCAAAATGACGGAAGAATTCCCCTCAAAAGAATCTCCAGGATAGCAACAGCTAACGAACTGATCAAAAAGGATTTAAACAATATAACAGAAAGTGAATTTAGAATAATAGTCATAAAATTAATCGCTGGGCTTGAAAACAGTGTAAAGGACAGCAGAGAATCTATTGCTACAGAGATCAAGGGACTAAGGAACAGCCAGGAGGAGCTAAAAAATGCTATTAATGAGCTGCAGAATAAAATGGAGACAACCACGGCTCGGATTGAAGAGGCAGAGGAGAGAATAGGTGAACTAGAAGATAAAATTATGGAAAAAGGAGAAGCTGAGAAAAAAGAGAGATAAAAAATATCCAGGAGTATCAGGGGAAAATTAGAGAACTAAGTGATGTACTAAAGAGAAATAATCTATGCATAATTGGTATTCCAGAGGAGGAAGAGAGAGGGAAAGGTGCTGAAGGTGTACTTGAAGAAATCATAGCTGAGAACTTCCCTGATCTGGGGAAGGAAAAAGGCATTGAAATCCAAGAGGCACAGAGAACTCCCTTCAGACATAACTTGAATTGATCTTCTACACAACATATCATAGTGAAACTGGCAAAATACAAGGATAAAGAGAAAATTCTGAAAGCAGCTAGGGATAAACGTGCTCTAACATATAAAGGGAGACCTATAAGACTCGTGACTGATCTCTCTACTGAAACTTGGCAGGCCAGAAAGGAATGGCAGGAGATCTTCAATGTGATGAACAGAAAAAAATATGCAGCCGAGAATCCTTTATCCAGCAAGTCTGTCATTTAGAATAGAAGGAGAGATAAAGGTCTTCCCAAACAAAAACTGAAGGAATTCGTCACCACTAAACCAGCCCTACAAGAGATCCTAAGGGGGATACTGTGAGACAAAGTAACAGAGACATCGCTACAAGCATGAAACCTATGGACACCACAATGACTCTAAACCCATATCTTTCTATAATAACACTGAATGTAAATGGACTAAATGTGCCAACCAAAAGACATAGGGTATCAGAATGGATAAAAAAACAAGACCCATCTATTTGCTGTCTACAAGAGACTCATTTTAGACCTGAGGACACCTTCAGATTGAGAGTGAGGGGATGGAGAACTATTTATCATGCTACTGGAAGTCAAAAGAAAGCTGGAGTAGCCATACTTATATCAGACAAACTAGACTTTAAATTAAAGGCTGTAACAAGAGATGAAGAAGGGCATTATGTAATAATCACAGGGTCTATCCATCAAGAAGAGCTAACAATTATAAATGTCTATGCACCGAATACAGGAGCCCCCAAATATATAAAACAATTACTCACAGACATAAGCAACCTTATTGATAAGAATGTGGTAATTGCAGGGGACTTTAACACCCCACTTACAGAAATGGATAGATCATCTAGACACACGGTCAATAAAGAAACAAGGGCCCTGAATGATACATTGGATCAGATGGACTTGACAGATATATTTAGAACTCTGCATCCCAAAGCAACAGAATATACTTTCTTCTCGAGTGCACGTGGAACATTCTCCAAGATAGATCATATACTGGGTCACAAAACAGCCTTCATAAGTATACAAGAACTGAAATCATACCATGCATACTTTCAGACCACAATGCTATGAAGCTTGAAATCAACCACAGGAAAAAGTCTGGAAAACCTCCAAAAGCATGGAGGTTAAAGAACACCCTACTAAAGAATGAGTGGGTCAACCAGGCAATTAGAGAAGAAATTAAAAAATATATGGAAACAAACGAAAATGAAAATACAACAATCCAGACGCTTTGGGATGCAGCGAAGGCAGTCCTGAGAGGAAAATACATTGCAATCCAGGCCTATCTCCAGAAACAAGAAAAATCCCAAATACAAAATCTAACAGCACACCTAAAGGAAATAGAACCAGAACAGCAAAGACAGCCTAAACCTAGCAGAAGAAGAGAAATAATAAAGATCAGAGCAGGAATAAACAATATAGAATCTAAAAAAACTGTAGAGCAGATCAACGAAACCAACAGTTGGTTTTTTGAAAAAATAAACAAAATTGATAAACCTCTAGCCAGGCTTCTCAAAAAGAAAAGGAGATGACCCAAATAGATGAAATCATGAATGAAAATGGAATTATTACAACCAATCCCTCAGAGATACAAGCAATTATCAGGGAATACTATGAAAAATTATATGCCAACAAACTGGACAACCTGGAAAAAATGGACAAATTCCTAAACAGCCACACGCTTCCAAAACTCAATCAGGAGGAAATAGAAAGCTTGAACAGACCCATAACCAGTGAAGAAATTGAATCAGTCATCAAAAATCTCCCAACAAATAAGAGTCCAGGACCAGATGGCTTCCCAGGGGAGTTCCACCAGACATTTAAAGCAGAGATAATACCTATCCTTCTCAAGCTATTCCAAAAAATAGAAAGGGAAGGAAAACTTCCAAACTCATTTTATGAAGCCAGTATTACTTTGATTCCTAAACCAGACAGAGACCCATTAAAAAAAGAGAACTACAGGCCAATATCCCTGATGAATATGGATGCAAAAATTCTCAATAAGATACTAGCAAATCGAATTCAACAGCATATAAAAAGAAGTATTCACCATGATCAAGTGGGATTCATTCTTGGCATGCAGGGCTGGTTCAACATTCGCAAATCAATCAACATGATACATCACATTAATAAAAGAAAAGATAAGAACCATATGATCCTGTCAATCGATGCAGAAAAGGCATTTGACAACATCCAGCAACTTTCTTAATAAAAACCCTCGAGAAAGTCGGGATAGAAGGAACATACTTAAAGATCATCAAAGCCATTTATGAAAAGCCCACAGCTAACATCATCCTCAATAGGGAAAAACTGAGAGCTTTTCCCCTGAGATCAGGAACACAACAGGGATGTCCACTCTCACTGCTGTTGTTTAACATAGTGTTGGAAGTTCTAGCATCAGCAGTTAGACAACAAAAGGAAATCAAAGGCATCAAAATTGGCAAAGATGAAGTTAAGCTTTCACTTTTTGCAGATGACATGATACTATACATGGAAAATCCGATAGACTCCACCAAAAGTCTGCTAGAACTGATACATGAATTCAGCAAAGTTGCAGGATACAAAATCAATGTACAGAAATCAGTTGCATTCTTATACACTAACAATGAAGCAACAGAAAGACAAGTAAAGAAACTGATCCCATTCACAATTGCACCAAGAAGCATAAAATACCTAGGGATAAATCTAACCAAAGATGTAAAAGATCTGTATGCTGAAAACTATAGAAAGCTTATGAAGGAAATTGAAGAAGATATAAAGAAATGGAAAAACATTCCATGCTCATGGATTGGAAGAATAAATATTGTCAAAATGTCAATACTACCCAAAGCTATCTACACATTCAATGTAATCCCAATCAAAATTGCACCAGCATTCTTCTTGAAACTAGAACAAGCAATCCTAAAATTCATATGGAACCACAAAAGGCCCCGAATAGCCAAAGTAATTTTGAAGAAGAAGACCAAAGCAGGAGGCATCACAATCCCAGACTTTGGCCTCTACTACAAAGCTGTAATCATCAAGACAGCATGGTATTGGCACAAAAACAGACACATAGACCAATGGAATAGAATAGAAATCCCAGAACTAGACCCACAAACATATGGCCAACTCATCTTTGACAAAGCAGGAAAGAACATCCAATGGAAAAAAGACAGTCTCTTTAACAAATGGTGCTGGGAAAACTGGACAGCAACATGCAGAAGATTGAAACTAGACCACTTTCCTACACCATTCACAAAAATAAACTCAAAATGGATAAAGGACCTGAATGTGAGACAGGAAACCATCAAAACCCTAGAGGAGAAAGCAGGAAAAGACCTCTCTGACCTCAGCCATAGCAATTTCTTACTTGACACAACCCCAAAGGCAAGGGAATTAAAAGAAAAAATGAACTACTGGGACCTTAGGAAGATAAAAAGCTTCTGCACAGCAAAGGAAACAACCAACAAAACTAAAAGGCAACCAATGGAATGGGAAAAGATATTTGCAAATGACATATCAGACAAAGGGCTAGTATCCAAAATCTATAAAGAGCTCACCAAACTCCACACCCGAAAAACAAATAACCCAGTGAAGAAATGGGCAGAAAACATGAATAGACACTTCTCTAAAGAAGACATCCAGATGGCCAACGGGCACATGAAAAGATGCTCAACGTCGCTCCTCATCAGGGAAATACAAATCAAAACCACACTCAGATATGACCTCAGGCCAGTCAGAGTGGCCAAAATGAACAAATCAGGAGACTATAGATGCTGGAGAGGATGTGGAGAAATGGGAACCCTATTGCACTGTGGTGGGAATGCAAATTGGTGCAGCCACTCTGGAAAACAGTGTGGAAGTTCCTCAAAAAATTAAAAATAGACCTACCCTATGACCCAGCAATAGCACTGCTAGGAATTTACCCAAGGGATACAGGAGTACTGATGCATAGGGGCACTTGTACCCCAATATTAATAGCAGCACTCTCAACAATAGCCAAATTATGGAAAGAGCCTAAATGTCCATCAACTGATGAATGGATAAAGAAATTGTGGTTTATATACACAATGGAGTACTACGTGGCAATGAGAAAGAATGAAATATGGCCCTTTGTAGCAACGTGGATGGAACTGGAGAGTGTTATGCTAAGTGAAATAAGCCATATAGAGAAAGACAGATACCATATGGTTTCACTCTTATGTGGATTTTGAGAAACTTAACAGAAACCCATTGGGGAGGGGAAAGAAAGAAAAAAAAAAAAAAGGAGGTTAGAGTGGGAGAGAGCCAAAGCATAAGAGACTCTTAAAAACTGAGAACAAACTGAGGGTTGATGGGGGGTGGGAGGGAGGTGAGGGTGGGTGACGGGTATTGAGGAGGGCACCTTTTGGGATGAGCACTGGGTGTTGTATGGAAACCAATTTGACAATAAATTTCATATATTGATTAATAAATAAACAAATAAATAAATCCCATGAAACCAAAAAAAAAAAAAAAAAAAAAGAATGGCCTAGAGATGGAGGAACCACGAGGAAACAGGCACAAATATCAAACCTCTAATGTAAGGCCTGAAGGATGAGAAGATCTTGGTAAGGCAAATAATAGGAAAAATCGTTTTTCAGATGGAAACATTAGGATGGCCTACATTCTTGAAAAAGTATGCTATACCAAAGTGAAAGAACTTCAAATGGCTAGAGCATAGAAGTCAAGATGCAAAGTGGCCAGAGATGAAAACTGAGAGGAAGCAAAGGTCAACGAGGAAGGGTGTTGTAAGCCAGGATGGGGGTTTAAACTTTGTCTTGCACGCAATGGAAAAGTTTTAAGCAAGGAAGCAGTATTTATTCACTGACTCAGGAAATATTTATGGACTGTCTCTTTGGACCAGGCACAATTCAAGGTGCTGGAGATAAAGCGGAGAAGAAAACAAAGTCACTGTTCTCATGGTGCTTATATTCCATTAAGAGATACAGACAAAATGGTGACAAGTGGCACAAAAAAAATACAACCGGCTCCTTAACGTTTCAATTGTGTGTCTGGACTGTGCAATTTATATCATTACCTTGGCTAATTAGTAACCCGTGGGACTCCTGAGTTAGGGGCGGTCCAGAGTTGTGGGTAATTACATCAAATACATTTTCTCTGTTTGTTGAAATCAAGTGCCAGGTTTTCTGTTCCTCGGTTGAGCTACATGGGGTTTCTTCCTGGAATTTCTGCCTACCAGAATAGGGAAGTGCCCTAACCCGCTGCAAGAACAGCGGGATGGGGGGTGAGGAGGGAGTAGTCCTTTGGATTCAGATTGATCCTCCGTGGCAGGGTCACTGGCTAAGTAGGTGAGAAGTCAGTTAAAGTAAAGTTACATCCCGAAGCCTTTTGGTTTAGAGTGACTACATGAATTTCACCCTGAAAAGCCTCCTTTGTTGTCTTTGGTCCGCTGCTGTGAAAAGTACATTGGTGTCCATTTGCCCTGTGGTTTAATCCCATGTTTGAGGCTGCTCTTATGGATTAAGGAGATTTCCAACTCACTGCATGAGCCCTTGTCCCTGTTGAGAGGGACTGGATTTGGCCTGACTGCGTGATCTCCTCTGGTCCCCTAGTTCCCAGTGCGAGCCCACCTCTCCTGTAATCCAGGCATGCCACTCGCCTGTAGCCCTCCGAACCAGAGACCAGCCATGTCGCTGAATGGCATGTGTATCAGTAATTATGTGGGGGGAATACAATCTCATAAAAATAAACTTGCATTTTTACCTCACAAACTTTCTCGAGGGTTGGCATCCAAGAAGTGGCAAGGTGACAGTTTTGAAGAACAACCCATGTTCCTTCTTTGACAGCTTTTTCTATCATCTTCATAGCTATGGGCCCTTGGCCTTGACCAAGGGATAAAGAGCTAAGCTTTGATCCCCCATATCCCTGTGTACAAGAATAGCAAAGATGTTATGTAACAATACACCTTTAAAGAAGAATCAGTGTTATTTTTTACAGGAAATGTTGACACTAAATATGTTAAAATTTAATTATGTAGAATCCCTCAACAGTCTAACCATATGCAGCCCTACAAAATTCTTACTGATTAAGAATCTTATAAAAAGTGAGATCAAAAGCAAGTCAGTTCAGGTCATAAATAGTCATGGTAATAAATGGAAAATTCTGTAGGGTCTTTGATTGTTGACATAAGGGATAGAAAAAATATTAAGAACACTTTTAACCTGAGGAAACAGGAGATGAAAGGACCCAGCTGTCCTGCAGCAACTCCTAAAATCCAAAGCTGAAAAGAAAACTACGAACAGACAGATGAACTTGTTTCTGTTCCCTCCAGATCTTTGAATAATTATATTTTAATTAATTTCATTGCTGCATAGAGTTCGGTGGAAAAAAAAAATTAACTCCTAATTCCCCTTTTAAAGTTTCTTTAAAGGATTCTGTGGGAATATGTGTCCAGAGTGCATTTCTTTTTTTTTTTTTTTTTAATTTTTTTTTTTTTCAACGTTTATTTATTTTTGGGACAGAGAGAGACAGAGCATGAACGGGGGAGGGGCAGAGAGAGAGGGAGACACAGAATCGGAAACAGGCTCCAGGCTCTGAGCCATCAGCCCAGAGCCTGACGCGGGGCTCGAACTCCGGGACCGCGAGATCGTGACCTGGCTGAAGTCGGACGCTTAACCGACTGCGCCACCCAGGCGCCCCCAGAGTGCATTTCTACTATATCCTGATTCATCTGCAGCTTCTGGAAACAGTGTCTGTGACTCCTTGAGCTCTTTCTTTCCAGGGCAGTTACATCTACACTAGCGGGCAGAAGCAGCAGCAAACAAAATAGAGCCCGGTGCTACCATTTCTGGACATGGAGATAGCAAGTGAAGACAATGCACGGAGAACAATGGCAGAGAACAATCAAGTCATACAATGTGGGAAGAGAAATGGAGAGGAACTGGGAAGATCTCAAAGGATCGGAAAGATCATGTTGATTTGGAAGGAGTCCCACCTAAAATGAATACCTCTAGCATCCACACCACTTCCGCTCTGGCCCACCATTGATCCTTCTGGCCTTTTAGCAGAGCCCCCCCCCCCCCCCCCCCGACTCCAATGAATGCTCTGCTTCCATTTTGCCCTACTCAAATAAATTCTCCTCACACCGGCTAGGATGAGCTTTATAAACTACAGATCAGATTGTGTCACTTTGTTGCTTAAAATCCCATGACACCATCCCACTGTATTCAACATCCTTAATGTAGCCACAAAGGTCCTATGTGGATCCGGCCCCTCAATACGTCATCTCACACCCCATCTCCTTCAGTGGTGACAGCCACATTCCAGCACTTCTTTAACCGGTGGTAAGTGCTGTGTCACAGGATCAATCCCCAAGTATCTAAGAATTACCCCCAATGGAAAAAAAAAACCATGAAATATTAAAATAAATTGGCCTAGTAAAGAGTATTGTAATCCATCAGCTATGCAGCCTTTGAGAAGCCACTTAAGCTCTCCATGCTTCAGTATCCCTCCCTGTAAAATGGAGATGCCGCTCTTTACTTCATAGGATTGCTTTAAAAATTAAAAGAGAAGTGTGCATGACAAGGTCTAGCAAAATTAGCAGTATGGATAAAGCACAGTAAAAGTGGTGGTGCTGGTTTTAGAAATGTCAGTATTATTTCCATAAAATGTTATTTCGATTAGACCAAAAGGGAAAAAAATCAACTAAAAAATGTCATCACCTGGGGCACCTGGGTGGCTCAGTCGGTTAAATGTCTGACTTCCGCTCAGGTCATGATCTCACAGCTCGTGAGTTCAAGCCCCGCGTTGGGCTCTGTGCTGACAGCTCAGAGCCTGGAGCCTGCTGTGGATTCTGTGTCTCCCTGTCTCTCTCTGCTCCTCCCCCATTCACTCTCTCTCCCTCTTTCTCTCTCAAAACTGAATAAAAACGTTAAAAACTTTTTTTAAAAAATAAAATGTTGTCACCTGTTCATGAAGATATTCTTATTGTAGGTTGAGTGATGTAAGAAAATTTCCAGTAAATTCATTTGAATAATTTTAAAGCCTTGAAATATAAATATGGGAATATATTCTAACCCGGTAATGTGACTGTAATATAGGATTGTTCTGGAAAGTCAAGAAGGTCCCCCTTTAGAAATTAGAAGGGAGCGCCTGGGTGGCTCAGCTGGTTAAGTGGCCAACTTTTGATTTCGGCTCAAGTCATGATCTCACAATTCATGAGTTTGAGCCCCGCATCGGGCTCTGTGCTGTCTCTCCCTCTCTCTCTTCCCCTCCTCCACTCATGCTATCTCTCTCTCTAAGTAAATAAATTAATTTAAAAAAATAAAAAAAGAAAGAAATTGGGAGAAGGGACAGCATCAGAGAAAGATCCCTCCATGGTCACTGTCCAGACCTGAATTAAATCAATCCACGCTCATATACTGGTGTAATGTCAAAGACTCTCTCTGTGCCCCCAAAATAGAAGCAAGTGTCCCTCAAGCCAAATTCTGGTCTTATAATTTGGATATGGAAAACTGTTTTTAATGTCAGTGCTGTCATTTAAATATTTTCTTGAGGGGCGCCTGGGTGGCTCAGTCGGTTAAGCTTTCAACTCTCGGTTTCGGCTCAGGTCATGACCTCACAGTTTCATGTGGGTTCGGGGCCCGCATCAGGATCTGTGCTGGCAGTGCAGAGCCTGCTTGGGATTCCCTCTCTCTCTCTCTCTCTCTTTCTCTGCCTGCTCGTACTGTCTCTGTCTCTCTCTCAAAATAAATATATAAACTTAAAAAAAATTTAATATTTTCTTGAGATTCTGTCAACTTCTGGAACCCTACTCTTTCAAAAGCTAAGTGAGTGATAAATATTTACCTTTCCCTCCTACCATTTTGGATAAGCAAGTTTGTGTTTTAAAAAATTTAGCCAGAAAATCCTTTATTTATTCACTTTTATAATATCAGACAAACCTCATCTATTTTAAGGTACCTGGTCATCAGCAAATTTTAGAAGAGCAGCCATGGGATCCGCTCCTGGAGAGAGCACAAAAATCAGGGGTGCACAGCAGTTACTATCTCCAAATGCCTTGGATAAATCAAAGGGGGGTGGTTCAATGAACATGCGCCCCAATCTGTTGATTATAAATTCTTGCAGCATTGGAATAATCTAGAAAGAGACAAAAATATATTTGAAAGAATATTCAAAATCTGCTTACAAAATTAAAAAGTTCAGATTCAAAGATTTTTGAGAGAGAGAGAGAGAGAGAGAGAGAGAGCAAGTCAGGGAGGGGCAGAGAGAGAGGGAGACACAGAATCTGAAGCAGGATCCAGGCTCTGAGCTGTCAGCACAGAGCCCGACGCGGGGCTCGAACTCATGGACTGCAAGATCATGATCTGAGCTAAAGTCGGACGCTTAACCATCTGAGCCACCCAGGTGCCCCGTAGATATTTTAAAACAAAGGACTCTAGGTACATTAGCTTAGTTATTTGTTAATAACTCCACCAGGAGGGTCCAAGACATGACTTTATATAAACGTCTTTAGATAGAAAAAAACTTATAAATTATTTAAATAATAAAAGATAAGTGGTTGGTGATGCCAGAATTCAAAGGTATTTTTCTTCCCTTCATGGAGCATTCAATACCTAGTAGATGAAGGATGTGAGAAACCCTAACTCTTTTACTTAACTTTTAAAATACCATGGGCTAAAAGTCCACAACTCAAAAGTAGAAATTTTAGAATTATTTATACAGTACTATAACATCAAGAAAGAATTGATACAGCTGGGAAAACAAACAAAGAAAAAAGAAAAGGACTGTGAAGGAGAAACAAGCCACACTCCTGAGAAATAGCCAAAGCCATATTGCATAAGATTCCTGATAACGGGGGCACTTAGATGGCTCAGTCTGTTGAGCATCTGACTCTTGATTTTGGCTCAGGTCATGATCCCAGGGTTGTGGAATCGAGCCCTAGGTGGGGCTCCAGGCTGACCATGGAGCCTGCTTGGGATTCTTATTCTGAATGCACACAGATGTCAAACTTATTGCAGGAAACTAAAAATCTCCTGTCTATCCCAGGGATATTACCTTTCTCATTCTTCTTTTCCCATAGCTGGTCTTTTCTCACTACATTAAAACACCAACTAACAAAGGAAAATGAACCTTTTTTCTCTTCCCAAGGCTGACTTCTTCACTAAATTATAGCTTTACAAACAAAACAAAAGCACATGGCTTCTAAGTGCATGGTGTTACTTTTAGTAAGTTTGAGCTATCATTGTCCCCTCTCTTATGAGTGTTTCGGGCTGCCATTGGCCACTGCTCACATGCAGACATGACTGGCTAGCTGTCAGAGCTGGAGAACTAGGTCAGGGGTGTGCACACGAGGGGAAGCGCGGACAAACTTCAGTGTTTCCTTTTTTTTAATGTTTATTTATTTTTGAGAGAGAGAGTGCACGAGCAGGGGAAGGACAGGGAGAGGGAGGGAGACACAGAATCGGAAGCAGGCTCCAGTCTCTGAGCTGTCAGCACAGAGCCCAATGCCGGGCTCGAACTCACGAACAGGAAGATCATGACCTGAGCCGAAGTCGGACGCTTAACTGACTGAGCCACCCAGGTGCCCCCAGTGTTTTCTTTTTAATGTTAAAACTGAGCACGACTTGCTTGCTCCCAAGACTGAACTGTAATTCTCAAGGTAAATTAAGCTGTGCTTGCTGTTCGGTTTGCAAGGCAACAGAATTGGGTTTGCTTCTGCCATCGGATTATGCCAGCATTAGGTCTGTAAACGAAATCTGTCAGTAACAAAAATTGCAGGCTAATTTAAGCAATCACCTTCCCAAAGGCAGGGAAGAAGTTTGTGGTTTTCCATTTATGTTAATCTATGTGTTGCAAGTTCCTGTAGGATTTATCGGAGGTCAGAGAGACATATTCACTACTATTTGACAAGTTTCTTACTGAAAGCTGATTAATTTGTGTTTTGTTTACTATTCAGGAGAGAATGGTGGCCAGAAGCTCATTTTGTGAACGGGCTCAAAACATGGCACACCTCAGTATTTATTCCCTTGATATGTTTCTTTTCATCAATCAAACACTATAAAATATTAAATTCCATAAGAAAGTATGAGTCCATCTCATTTTTCCTATTGGTGATTGAGCATCTTTTACATTTTTCTAAATTAGAGCATGGGAGAACCTGGCACATGCAGCCTGTTATCCCTGGGTGGACTCTGTATTGAGGACAGAGCAGTGGAAAATTGTGCTGGCAAATAATATCTAATGTAAACTAGAGATTGAAGCACTGATTTTCCTGGTGGATATATTATCTCATATATATGAGATAATAAAAATTTCCATAGCATTAGCCCAAATTCTAGCCTCATATAGCACTGTTCCTGTCTCTGGTATGCCAATGCCATGTTACTTGGGAAAACCATTCTTAAAAGTATCATAGCCATATATTATTTTTGTTTTTTAATGTTTATTTATTTTGAGAGAGAGAGAGAGAGAGAGCAAGCAGGGGAGAAACAGAGAGGGAGAGAGGGAAAGAATCCCAAGCAGGCTCTAAGCTGTCAGGGCAGAGCACGTTGTGGGGCTCCATCCCACAAACCATGAGATCACAACCTGAGCTGAAATCAAGAGTCGGGTCTTAACTGACTGAGCCACTCCAGTGCTCCATGTATTATTTTTAAATATATAGATTCCAAAGTCAACAATTTACCACTAGAACGTGGAATACCTGGTAACAGTAAGATTGAAGGGTTTGAGGTAGCTAGTGATATAAGAGCATACTAATAATTTTTTTATATTAAGCTTCATAGGCACATAGTATAGTTAATGGTAACCGGTCACTTAGGTTAAATTGAATTATGCTGCAGTAGCAAACAATTTCCAGATCTCAGTGACTGAACACAACAATTTCTCATCCTTGCAAAGTCCTGTGGGTGTGTAGGCAACTCACCACCAGTGCTGGCTCAGTGCTCCAGCCTGCTTAGGGAACTTAGATATCAGTATGTGCTTCCTCAATTTTGATGGCAGAGGGAGTGCCCTGGAGATTCTCAACGCTGGCAATTAAATGCTTCTGCCCTGACACTTCTCACATTTTATCGGCCAGAGCAAGGTTTATAGCCACAGTCCTTCACCTCCTGTGTGTGTGTGTGTATGTGTGTGTGCGCACGCACGTGCAGAGGAGAACTGGAAATCCTGGCCAATAGCATTAATGTCTACACTCATCCACCCATCCAAGGAAAACTCTAAAGGAGATATGGAAACATTGGGGACAAAGTTACAAATCAGGGTGCAAAATATTGGACAGAGTAGCTAAGAGAAGTATAAAACCGTAAGTTTCACCTCAATTGATTTAAAAGGAAAAACATACAAACAAAACCCCCTCAACTTGAATATCTTACTCCTCACCTCCCTCAAATATACTTCAAAAAGAGACTGAATATGGAAAGTAATGTTTGATCTCTTTGGTATCTCAATGTATTTTCAGCTTAAAATATCAACTTTTTTAAAACATAAAACTGGGGAAAAGATATTTATAGGGGAAAAGCTGTAGTTAGGAAATGGCTCATTAGTCACTTTTAATCAAACTTAATATAAAACATGGATAGAAGCCTCTTTGTTTTTTTCAAATACTGACGGGAGAAGGTCAGTGGTACACGCAGAGTCATTTTAGTATTAAGAGTCTTTACCTGGCTTAGAAAATAAAGTAAAAACCTTTGAAAATTAAAAAAAAAAAAAAGCTTTTAGGGAGGATGCTGTTTCAGGCCAGAGGGTGAAGCATTCCGTATTCTTCCATATTTAATACTTGTAGGGGAAACTTCTGAGGCTTAACACTAAGTGGCAATTCACTTTTGAAAGGGCTACCAAGGAGGAGAACATTTCATCAGTTTAATACCTGATTCCTAAACAATTGTGGCTGCTTCCAACACCCCAGGGCAGGGCAGTGTGGTGACTTTTGCGGGCCCTAGTCACCTCGTGCATCCCTTCCCCCATGAAAACAAGTAAGAATTATGTTTTACAATTGTTTCAGGGTAATTACAAGCGTTAACAAGTCCAGGTTATATTTTCCATTTTTAAAAGGAATTCAAACATTTTCGTGAATACCTAGAAGCATCCTGGGCCCTAGGCACTCTGCCTAATGGATCCTCGGCCTCTGGCTAAGAGCACACTGACAGGCCAAGCAAGAATCGCTTATCTTCATTAAACAGACTATGGCTTACAGAGGGAAGAATGCCTCTACCCCACATTATCACTGGTGCAGGTAAGAACTTTTTAAAGTATGTTGCTTTCACCACCTAAGTTCCAGTTGTTTGTTGTTAGGATGGAATGACTGACTTATATATATTCCTTAGCAGCTCAAATTGTGGCTACAGTAAGTTTTGAAATCGTTATGTATTACTTTTACTTGGCTAGTAACAAAGGACGATTAGGATGTTTTTTCAAATTTTCCTCAATCTACCTAATATCTATAGTGTTTCAGAGAACATAGATATGGGTCATTATACTTAAGTGACTAGGTTTTTGTTTTTTGTTTTTTTTTAATTGGAGGCTAATGGGGTCACCTGGTGGCTCAGTTGGTTAAGCAACAGACTCTAGATTTCAGCTCAGGTCAAGACTCACAGGTCGTGAGTTTGAGTCCTGTATTGGGCTCTGTGCTGACAGCGCAGAGCCTGCTTGGTATTCTGTCTCTCCCTCTCTCTTTCTGTCTTTCCCCTGCTCATGCTTGCACAGCACACCCTCTCTCTCAAAATAAATAAATAAACTTAAAAAAATTAAAAACATAGAATATAATGATGCAAATGAGAATGTCACTGAGCACTGAAATTCGCTGACCTAGACAGGTGAGCGGATTCACTGGTTATATAATGTATCATTTAAAGAAATTAAAATGAACAGTATTGACGTTTTCCTTTGTAGTCAGCAGTGATGAATGTCTTAAAAATGATATTGTACTTGCTTTCCAAAGGCCAACAAAGAACTATACATAAAGACAGGATTTGAAGAGCCAGAAATTCTACTAGATCTGTTTGGCTAATATCATCAAAGTGATCAGAATAAAAATGAAGTTACAGCATGTAAAGGAAGTAGGTTTTAAGGAATTGGGAAAGCATGAATTAAAAGGAAGAATCATGAAATAAATAGAACTAAAAAAATATAGTCTGGTCAGCTACTAATTTAGTGTGGCTTTAAGGAGGTACAAAATTCTTGATAAAATGGCTGCATTAGAAGGAAGTGGGATTAGTTCCCCTAGGCTCCTCCACCTCCCCTGTGATTATATAAGGAAATATGGAAATACAGTAAACCAGACTATAATACGGGGGGGGGGGGGGGGGGGGGGGGGAAGGGGCGGACTGGAGCTGCTTTCCAAAGCCCACACTTACTTTGTCTGGCCTCAAGCAACGAATGATAAGCATCCTTTGAAACTCATTTGCTTTATCTTCCCAATTTTCAGGAAAAACCTCATGATGTGGTTCCTAAAATTACAGTAGATAGAATTCAATTCTATTTTGGAGATTATTTCCCAAAAGAACAGTATTTTGATGTATAAGCTGATTTTTAGAGAAACCATGTAATGACTAAATGAAATCAAGAATGCTAATGTAAATTTTATCAGGCGGGGGCAAAGTTATGAAATAAGGAATGAAATGAAAATTTAAAACACCACAAAGGAATCAAAACTAGGGCATGAATTAAGCAGGTTAATGTCAATATGAATACAAATCATTAGACAAAATGAATCTCCTTATTAAAAAATGTACATATGGAGTGTTCCCATTATTTCTCCAAAGGCATTTAAAAATCTACCAACTACTGTCACCATCTATTTATAAAAAGAAATATATATTATAAAAGAAGAAAATTTATTATTATAAATTTATTATATTTCCTGTTTTGAACAAAGTTTTGGTATCTTCTTTATAAAGGTATATTTGAAAATGTATATAGTAAAAAGAAGCCAAAACAGAGAGAGCTATTAAAAATATGTAAGAGAGGTATTAAGAACCCAAGAGGGGTAAATTTCAAAAAAAAGAAAAAAAAGGAGACATTTGCAATCTTAAAACCTCAGGGAAGGCTATGTAGTATCTCAGATTAGAAATCTCCATGCTTCAGCATAGTCAGTAAAATCTCTATTTCAAATTAGAATGAAGTACTCACAAAAATCTATTTGTGTCTAGGAAACATATTAAAAATATTTTTTAAATGTTTATTTATTTTTGAGAGAGAGATAGAGACAGAGTATGAGCAGGGAAGGGGCAGAGAGAAAGAGAGACACAGAATCTGAGGCAGGCTCCAGGCTCTGAGCTGTCAGCACAGAGTCTGATGCGGGGCTCGAACTCACAGATTGTGAAATCATGACCTGAACCGAAGTGGGAAGCTTAACCCGACTGTGTCACCCAGGAGCCCCTCAAGGAAATATGATTTTATTACTAACAGGGAGAGACCCAACAGCGATCCAGTCCAAATGTTTGAATTTATGTGTAAATACAATCTCACTGTCATGTCTACTACAAGAAGTAGGTAAATATTCTCCATATATCTGGCTCTTTATTTCCTCTTCCCGTCTTCCCTAAGGAGAGCTCTTTCTTGCATAATTAAATCCAAGAAAGCAGAATGTGGAGAGAAGAAATAAAGGAGTGGGAAAAAAATAACTACAAATTGGCAAAATATTAGCCCTTATCCTAAAAAAAAAAAAAAAAAAAAAAAAAAGTGAGGAAAGGCAACAATTTCTATGTATTCTAGAAGGAAATTGTTTTATACTTTGTCCTGACTATAATAGTCTCCAATTAGTGAGATAGGGCCCCATGAAAAATTGCTTGAGAACTATTAGCTTTTCCCTCTGAAAGAGGGGGGAGGTAGAAATTTTCTTTTGTCCATGGTTCTTCTAGGTAGACTAAAAACTAAATTTACATGAAACAGATTAACAGGAGAAAAAAATCTAGCGTTTGATTACATGTACACAGAGGGTCCAATAATGAAAATGAGACCCAAAGAAATGATCAAGGCAGGTAGTTTTTATACTTTTTAGACAAAGAGACCATAAATCTGTGAGGAATTGACAGGACAAAGACAATTTAACTTTGGGAGTTTCAATTAGTAAGGAATACTAAATAGAATTTGGGGTGGGGCAGTAAATGAGTAGAAAGTAACAAGGGTGTTGATACAGCCTTCTGTGCTCCAAATTTCTTATCTCTGGTGATAAGGATAGCTCTTTTACCTCCTGGTACAGGAAGGGTACCTTTCACATGGGAGATTTATTTCCTGCTTTCAGGGGCGGCTCTGAGTGTCCTTGCATAGGCTGTCACTTAAGTAACTTCTTTTTAAAATAATCAATATGCCAAAATGGCATATTTTGGGTAGCCTGCCCTTGGCCCCTACACCTCATGTCAAATGACAAAAATGTTTATTAGCTTATATCCTGGATTTAGAAAATCTAAACAATAGCTCTTTTGTAAAATCTTTAACTCACCTGCTATTATGATTACAAAATCTAAATTGTTAATAAGTAAAAAGTTGGCATGGAAATTCAAACAATATTTTAAGGACCATGCATTTCTACACATTTCAAGGATTTGAATAGAAGTTCAAAACAGAACCATCAATTTAGAAGGTGCCGATGAGGGGTGCCTGGGTGGCTCAGTCGGTTGAGCAGCCGACTTCGGCTCAGGTCATGATCTCACGGTCCGTGAGTTCAAGCCCCACGTCGGGCTCTGTGCTGACAGCTCAGAGCCTGGAGCCTATTTTGGATTCTGTGTCTCCCTCTCTCTGACCCTCCCCCATTCATGCTCTGTCTCTCCCTGTCTCAAAATAAATTAAAAAACATTAAAAAATTAAAAAAAAAAAAGAAGGTGCTGATGATATAAATCGAAACCCTGATTTCAATGTCTGACCAGTTGTTAAAAGTTTACCTAAATCTTGTTTTTTATTCAAAATAAAAAAGAAATTTAGCATTATTTTCTCCATTTAAAAACTTTGGAAAAAGCAAAAGTGTTAAGAACATACCAAACTATCATACACTTTTTTCCATCCATCCTTTAAGTGCACAAACTCCCTACGGATGGTTTTGAAGGAAGGTAAATCATCTAGTCGACATATTTCATCCCAAGATTTTTGTGGGAGCCAGGTACAAGGGTTGGTATGAGGATTATCCAATCCAATCCCACCAGTTAGCAGAAATCTCCACTCGGCTTTATTAACCTTTGGAAAACAAAGTAGCATGAAGAGTCAGAAATGAATTCATCATGTGTACATAGTAAATTTAAACCATTGAAAAAGAACTGGCTATTGATTTTCAAGTTTCAAGTATTGTCCTTATGAAATTCTATAGCTAGTGGTATAGCAGTTCAGTATTTATTCATAAGAAAACATTTATCCATTATAACCGGTTTTGAAAATCGTTCCATTCTAGATAACCACTTTTTGATGATTTTCCTCCAGAATTACTAATCTAAACTTAAAAATTCTATCTGAATAAATGTTTTATTCATATAAATGACTGCTTGGCATCTTACTGGCTCTAAAAATTGTGGGAAGACAGAGGGGAGGAGCTGGGGGAATCAGCAAAATGAAGGCAAGTGGGAGAGATAGGTTTCCAGGTAGGGAGTAAAGAAATCACAGGAATCAAAGGTACAGCGTAGGGAATATCGTCAGTGGTGTTGTAGCAGGGGTCGGTGGTAGTTACACTTGCGGTACAGAGTTGATGAATTACTATGTTGTGCACCTGAAACCCATCCAACATTGGTGCGAACTATACTCAAAAGATAAACAAAAATAAAAATAGATAAAATAAAAACGGGGGGAAGACAGAAAGCCATCAATCTGCCATATCTTCAATTATTTTCCATAAAAAGGAAATGAGGTACTGCTATGAAACTTTTGCAAGAAATGCAAGACAAATGCCTTTACTCCTTCAGAATTCAGCCAATGTATCACCAGACAAAAATCAATAAATCTTTAGCACCTAAGTGAATAAAAGTGCATTTATACGATACTCTCTTTCATTCTTAAGGTGCGTCTTTTATTTTAAATGAATAGATTTGAAACACAGTAAAAATTTATGAAAGGTATTATTAAGCTCCAATGGTTAGATTGGACTAACTTGCACAAGTTCTTAAAAACATTACCATATACTCTATGTGATTACTTGATGTAAATATATCAACATATTTAGTAAATATATATACATACTTACGTAAGATTCTAATAGAAACTATTTTATTTAAACTAAAACACACACAGATTTAAGGAATAACTACATAATGGACTCTGCTTTATTTATTTTGCCCCCTGTGTGAAGTTCAGTCTAGTTGTGATCTCTTGCCTTAACTGCAATAATTGTTAAATCGTTTACAACCATCTTGTGAATACACACACATACTCCCATACAAATTAGTAAATTAATGAATCAATGTTAATGTTTTTCCTACAAATTATAACAGTACTGACCGCACGTTCATGTAGCAGCAGATTCATAGTTAGACAAAAGGAAAAGAGTAGTTTATCCTTTTCAAAGAGTGATCGGCAGACATTAACATACAGGGAATAAGTAAAGTGATCCTTGAGAATTTGAAGCCTACAGGTCAACAGAAAGAGAAGTGAATAAATAAAAAATGCATTATACTTTAAAGAAAATGCTCTTAAGGAAACCTATTATAAACCATTTAGATGTATATTCTTCTAATCAGCTTTCTGGTCAATTACCCCCAAAACAATCAAGGATTGTCATTAACTGGGTGCACCAATTTGAGAGCTACACAATGTAGAAACACTTCAGTAGAATTGCATTTTACTGTTGACTGATTTTTTAAAAAACAATCTTTCTTTCAGAAAAGAGTCAATGCATGGTACATTAATCTGTTGCGTTTAAAGATTTGTGGATGATTTTTAACTATAAAGCATTTCTTAGGGTAAAATTTGATTTTCTTATTCCATAAATGCTTCCAAATGTTGTATGTTCTATATTAAATTAACAGATTAAAATTCATAGCCCCTTTATTAAATTAACATTTAGTACTGTGCTACTCTGCTCATAAGTCCATAAAAGCTAGAGAAATCACAAAACTTGATAAATTACATTTTTTTAAAGTTTATTTGTTTTGAGAGTGCATGTGCGCATGCGTGGGGCCGGGGGGGGCAGAGAGAGAGAGAGAGAGAGAGAGAGAGAGAGAGAGAGAGAGAATCCGAAGCAGGCTCCATACTCAGCACAGCGCCTGATGCAGGGCCTGATCTCAGGACCCCGAAATCATGACCTGAGCCAATACCAAGAGTCAGATGCCTAAACAACTGAGCCACCCAGGCACCCCAAGTACATTTTTATTTACTACATAGACAGAACATGAAAATATGAATAATCGCAATATTTGCAACTAACAACTTTATAGTAAGTGTTAACATGTGTGATCTGTATCCATAGCATGTACATAACACTTTAAACATTTTCATGTAATTATCTCATAAGGAAAATAAATCATCATTGAAACAAAAATTTCACAAATGTTTTATTATATTAGTTATAATAGTTATAATAGAAATAAAACAGTTGGCTGAAACCTTTGTGGAGAGCTAATGATTGACAAGGGCTGAAACTAAGCAGACCAATTTACCTGAAGGAAAAATTAGCAGAGTTTGATTTTGATGAAGAAAAATTTTATCAGTGTTTCTTAATGTGTCTAGAAAAAATAATCTACCAGTACCACCATATTGTGGCTATTTTCAAACTAATATCCCAGGGTACAGATCATCACAACTCTATTTTTTTCCTTACTGGCCTATTTCTTTAATTATTTTGTCCCCGGCCAGCACTCTCATAAAGAAAATTAAACAAATTGATGCATTTTATTTCTGGTTGAGAACTCTGAAAAGGGGCTTGATAGAGAGGGCTTTGAAACTAGTTGCTGAAATGTAGTTGAATTCTCTGAAGATTTAAAATAATAATACTACTCCTGTCCCCATTTTTATGCTAATAATGGTCTTTTCACACTTAGTATTTAATTTGTCTCATCTGTAACAGTACAATTAATACAGGGTAACTCAGACTTGGTCTTTCTAGAATAAAATAGAAATGTCTACACTTTAAGACAAATTTCTTCTTGTAGATAGGAAGATTGAAGGGAAAATTATAATGGTCACTCATATTACAAGTTCAAGGTCAGTCTCATCAATGATAAAAATGCAGATTAAAATACAATATTTTAATAATCTGTTACAATGAAAAAGGATAAAAATGATCATTTTCAATGCTAACGCATGACACAGGGATATAAGATCATTGATGTTCCTTCAGTGGAGTTGTATATTTGAATAACTTTCCAGGAAAGGAATTTGTATCAGGAGTCTAAAAGAAGTAAACACCTTCGTTCTGATTTTGGGATTCTAGCATACGGAAATAATTACCAGTGTGGACATTTATACTTATTGCAGTATTAGTTATAATTCAAAGGCTGGAGATTACTTGTGAGTCTTCCATTAAGAAAATTATGGCACATTCATAAAATGGTATATTGTGCAACTATTAAAAATAGTTTCAGAAGAATATTTAATAACATGGAAAAAATGATCTTGATAAAAGTGGAAGGAAAAAAACAGTGTGTGTGTGTGTGTGTGTGTGTGTGTGTGTGTCCACTTGTTTTCTCAGAGAGAGAGATTTCAGTTCGGTCCCTTTGACAAAGCTCTATCCTTGTTAGGTTTTTGTTTCTGTACTTACAGGTGTTTTGCAATAGTTATTTATTTATTTTATTATATTAACATTTTATAAGAAACAGATGAACCAAATTATGGCTATTTCACAGTACATCTCATAGCAATCATAACATATGTTTTTGTAATACTTAAGTAAGAATTACTACGAATAATAGCCATCAGAAGGCAAACAAAAATGGAGTGCATGGGTGGCTCAGTCAGTTAAGCGTCCAACTTCGGCTCGGGTCATTTTCTTCTCACGGCTCATGGTTCGAGCCCCGCATCGGGCTCTGCGCTGACAGCTCAGAGCCTGGAGCCTGCTTCCAATTCTGTGTCTCCCTCTCTTTCTGGCCCTCCCCAGCTCACACTCTGTCTCACTCTCTCTCTCTCAAAAATAAACAAATACTAAAAATAAATGTTATTTTAAAAACACAAGGCAAACAAAAATGCAGTGCATGGGTGGCTCAGTCAGTTAAGTGTCTGACTTCAGCTCAAGTCATGATCTCATGGTTCGTAGGTTCAAGCCCTGCATCGAGTTTTGTGCTGACAGCTCAGAACCTGGAGCCTGCTTCAGATTTTGTGTCTCCCTCGCTCTCTGCCCCTCCCCCACTTGTGTTCTGTCTCTCTCTCTCTCTCTCTCTCTCTCTCTCTCTCTCTCTCAAAAATAAATAAATATAAAAAAAAATTTAAAAAGCAAACAAAAATGAAATGTTTTTGTTGCTGAGTAAAATAAGAGATAATTTTATTAGTTGTTACAAGTTTATATCCTTAAACACCATCAGTCTTAACCTCCCAATTTCCTTCACCTGGCAACCACCACTTTACTGCTTTTCTCTTAAAGGCACGATTTTTTTTTTTTTTATTCCATATATAGGTGATATCACACGGTACTTGCCTTTCCCTGACTGATCTTGGTTAGCATAATGTGCTCACGGTCAATCTATGTCCAAATGGCAGAACATACATGCAGAAGAATGAAAATGGACACCTGTCTCATACCACTCACAAAAATTAACTCAAAATGGGTCAAAGACCTAAACATAAGCCCTAAAACCATAAAATTTCTAACAGGAAGAAACCTGTCAATATTGATTTTAGCAATGGTTTTCTTGGACATGACGCTAAAAGCATAAAAAAAGCAAAAATCAACAAATGGGACTACATCAAACCCAAAAGCTTCTGCACAACAAAAGAAACTATTAACAAAATAGCACCCAGAGATAAACCCACCCTTAATCTATGACAAAGGAGGCAAAAATATCCAATGGGGGAAAAGACACTCTCTTCAACAAACGGTGCTGGGAAAACTGGACAGTTACATGCAAAAGAATAAAACTGGAGCATTTTCTGACAACATACACACAAATAAAATGGATTAAAGACCTAAATGTGAGACCTGAAACCATAAAACTTCTAGGAGAAAACAGGCAGTAATTTCTTGGACACTGGGTTTAGCAACATTTTTCTAGATAAGTTGCCTTAGGCGAGGGAAACAAAAGCAAAAATAAACTATTGAGACTACACCAAAAATAAAAAGCCTTTGCACAGTGAAGGAAACCATCAACAAAACAAAAAGTCAACCTACTGAATGGGAGAAGAGATGCACAAATGATTTATCTGATAACGGATTAATATCCAGAATATATAAACAACTTATACAACTCAACACCAAAAAAAAAAAAAAAAAACACAAATAATCTGACTAAAAAATGGGCAGAGGACCTGAGTAGGTATTTTCCCAAAGACATACAGATGTCAACCAGACACATGAAAAGATGCTTGATATTACTAGTCATCAAGGAGATGCAAATCAAAACCACGGTGAGGTATGACCTGACACCTGTCAGAATTACTAGAATCAAAAAGACAAAAACAACCAGCATTGGTGAGGATGTGGAGAAAAAGGAACTCTAGTGCACTGTTAGAGGAAAAGTAAACTGGTGCAGTCACTGTGGAAAATAGTATGGAAGGTCCTCAAAAACTTAAAAATAAAAATACCCAGTGATTCTACTACTGGGTATTTAACCAAAGATAAAGGAAAACACTAATTTGGAAAATATATGCACACCTATGATTATTGCAGCATTATTTATAATAGCCAAGAAATGGAAGCAGCCCAAGTGTCCATCAATTGATGAACAGATAAAGAAAATGTGTGTGTGTGTGTGTGTGTGTGTATGTATATATGTATACATGTGTGTATATACATATACATATATATATATACATATATACATACACACACACACACACACACACAAACACAATGGAATATTCCTCAGTCATAGAAAAGAATGAGATCTTGCCATTTGCAACAACATGGTTGAGACTACAGGGTATTATGCTAAGTGAAATATGTCAGAGAAAGACAAATACCATATGACTTAACTCCTATGTGGAATCTAAAAAACAAAACAAATAAAGACACAAAAAGCAGAAACCGATCCATGAAGACAGAGAACTTATGGTTGCCAGAGGGGAGGGGTTGGGGGAAGATGAGCAAAATGGATGAAGGGGACTGGGAGATACAGGTTTCCAGTTATTATGGAACGAATAAGTCACAGGAATAAAAGGTACAGCATCGGGAATAAGTCAATGGTATTGCAGTAGTGTTGTGTGGTGACAGACGGCAGCTATGCTTGTGGTGAGTGTAGCACAACATATGGTCTTGTCTGATCACTATGTTGTACACCATACACCCGAAACTATATAACATTGTGTGTCAACTATACTTAGAGAGAGAGAGAGAGAAAGGGCAGCCATAGGAGAAAATTTTTGCAAACCCATGTATCAAATAAAGAGTTAATGTCCCAAATATACAAAGAACTAACAACTTAATAACAAGAAAACAATCTGATTAAAAAATTGACAGAAGATCTAAATAGACATTTTTCTAAAGAGGACATTAAAATGGCCAACAGGCGCATGAACAGATGTTCAGTATCACCAATTACCAGAAAAATGCAAATCAAAACTACAGTGAGAGATCACCTCACACCGAAAAGAACGGCTATCATCGAGAAGTCAAGATATAGTAAGTGCTGGTGAGGATGTGGTGAAAAGGAGCCCTTATACAACTCACATTTGTTTTCCTTCTGGCTAATGCCAGTTTGTTAACACAGATGGTCACTTCAGTTAGCAGGTGAGTTTGGGATGTGATTTCTGCCTTTGCACCCTCTTAACGTGCATTATATTCTGGTTTAATGTTTACTGAATCATAAAAGTGTTTTCTTTCTCTACTACCTTTGTGGAGAAAAAAACTTCTAGGTTGAGAAAAGATTTTGTTTTGATACTTCTACAATACACTAGCTCACTGGGACACCATGTAACAATCAGAGTGAATAAACCACTGCACTGTACAAAACAATGTGGATTTCACAAATGCAATTCTGAGTGTAAGACGCCAGACACACAGGAGCACGTGCTGTGTGATTCCATTCATATGATGTTCTCAAACAGACAAAACTGATCTACGGTGCTGGAAGTCGGGACAATCTTTACCTTGGTGGAAGGGGATTGGTCAGTCACTAAAAGGGACACAAAATGGGGTTTCTGGGTTGTTGATAATGTTCTGGGTCTTGATCTGGGGGCTAATTCACAGGTGTGCTCAATAATAAAAGCTCACTGAGTAAATACTTCTGATTCCTGCATGTCTCTGTGTGTATACTCTAATTTCAATAAAAGTTTTCAAATATAGGGGCGCCTGGGTGGCTCAGTCGGTTGAGTATCCGACTCCGGCTCAGGTCACCGTCTCACGGTTTATGAGTTCAAGCCCCGCGTCGGGCTCTGTGCTGACAGGTCGGGGCCTGGAGCCTGCTTCTGATTCTGTTTCTCCCTCCCCTCAGCTCCTCCCCTGTTCATACTCTGTCTCTCTCTCAAAATAAATAAAGATTAAAAAAAATTTTTTTTAAGTTTTCAAATGTGGTTTTCTCATTTACTCTTTGGTTGGCTCCAGAATTACACTTTCAGGATCACTGGAGTCATGAATATAACTTTCACTGCATTTAAATTAAAGAATTTTAATGAAAAAAGACATATTTTGTTTTCTAGATTCTACCCAAGTCTCGTATCTGGCTAAAATAATTTTATTTTCTCTAAATCATAAGGGACTATATCACAGTTAGGAAGAAGCCCGTCATATCTGTGGATGAGTTCTAATTTGATGTAACAAGAGATAATAAAGCAACTAGTAAGTATTTGTGAAGCAAAAAATTGTTCTAATTTTTAAATCTTATACACAAAACATGTCTTTAAGAGACAGAGCAAAGAAATGTTCTTCTCTAGACTCCAGCAAATACCTTAATTGAAAACTAGTTAAGATGATAACATTTTGGTGGCTATTGTTGTAAGCAAGGTAGATAAAAGAACTACAGTGAAAGGCAAAACATCATTTACTGTTGTGGCTCCATGTGATTAGCACTGTGCTAAGTTCCGGGAATATTAAGAAACCTTTCCCCTGGGGAACTCAGAATCTAGTGTGAAAAGCAGACCTGCTTGTTCAATTAACTAACAGAATGCAAATAGCTGGGACCTTTTCTAAGGAAGATCGCTTATAATTTTGTTTCCTATGCTTCAGTAATCCTTGCTACCCTTGAAAATTCCAGGTACTGGAAGAAATAGAGAAATAAACTAAACTTTTCAAAGATCGTAACATAAAAACATACTTTAAACTCCACCACCGTGCAATTCTTCCTGAAGATACTCCCTCCCTCCTCATTCTCATGGGGAGACAGCTGAAAAAATTGCTAAACCATGTGTCAGTCTTACAGCTTTACTGACCTCATATTCAAGCTTGTAAAATAATGATACAAGAAATTGTTCAGTCTGAGAATATTCAAAATTCAGTGGAGTGCTATCATGATAAATGATGGGAATTCGATTCGATTTTCAGGATTTTAGCATTTTGAAGTTCTAAAAAACAATTCTTCGCTGCCAAGTGGTTAAGTATTAAATTGGGTTTCCTTTGTGGGTATGAACAGTCAAGGAACTGAAGTATCTAGCTTCGTATTGATCAAAAAAGTTAGTTTAATGTCAAACTAAAATTTGTCTCACTGATAATTAATAAGATGAAATTTTATTCTCTCATGCTTTTACTGTAAGGTCTTAATTCCACTACTGATTACAGTAGCCAACAATAAACTATTTTTTATCAACAAGAATAACACAAATAATCACAACAATATTTTTTACAACCCTGTTACTGGACAAATTGTAAATATGTGTATATCAAAATGTAAATTTAAAACTTTCGGAACGCTAGGTTACAGAGGGTAAGAGTCCTGTCTTTCAGGGGTATTAACTCTTCTTTCCCTATCTCCCATCACAAATACATTTTGCACATGATAAACAGAGATAAGTGTTTCCTCTTTTTATGATTACATTGTAATCCTATCTCCCTGTAAATGATTTCCTGGCAGACTGAATTTGGTCACATCTGTTCCTTTTCTAACCCTCAAATTTATTTCTAGTACAATAATTAATTAAGTTTGCTTTAGCCATAACTGTAATGCTCACACCATTCTGTAACAACAATGAAAGGCATCAATTACTATTTAATGTTCATGCACTGGTTAGTATTAGGATTAGTATTAATTAGTATTTCTTTTACATACCTTTTTACTAAAACCTCTGATTTCTCTGAATTTTCGATAGACAGGATGTAAAGGTTAATAAACCAGGTCAGTGAGTATTGGTACATGGGCTCGATGTTAGCTAGATCAGCGATAGAGAAGAACAGGATGGTGGAATGGACGGCAATAGGCCGATAGCCCATGCGGGTGGCATCAATCTTTTTCTCTGTCTCTTCGGCTACTTCCTGCTTTTGAGAAATCTCATTAGCCAAAGCCTTAGAGGAAGATAATATCTTAATAGCAGTTTCATCTTCTAATATATTGCCTTCTGAAGATGAAAGAACTTCTAAAATCTTGTCTTCTATTTCTTTTAACTGCCTGGAATAAAACACAGTTTTCTCAGAAGAAAAAGAAATCATTTAAAATCCCTTCATGCACACATTCTTGTATAAGCAACAAAGGGCTCGGAACCTAAAGAAATGCATCACTTTGTGACAAATACCCGTAACGGTGCTATTGTATAATTAATTTTTTATCTCACAAAATGTCAAAAAGTCAGGTTCTGCTCCACCTCTCTTTCCAACGATCATTTGCATGGGAACTAGAGAGAGAGGTGTAAACCAGTCTGCTCTGCCATCAAGTGCCTCAGCCCTGAGTGCGCAGAAAGTATCACTCCATTTAGTTTTTGAGGAGTTTCATGACTCCTAGAGCTTTGCCCTTTGCGTCTACGATAGAGATATTACAAGCAGAAAGTGGGATGCAACGTATTCTTTCAGACCGTGCCCTGATGAAAAGAGATAATGTCAGCTACACCACGAATATTACAACTTTTGCCATGAGTTGTGGCAGCCTTCCGGTTCTTCCAGTGCCCTAGAACTTGTACAGAAGATTATACTCTCACGCAATTTTCCAGACTCACATAGAGGGCTTCTAGTGCTTTAGATTTTCCTCTTCAATCTCCCCATTTGACGTTCCTACTAAATCTAACAAGATAGTTCTTTAAAATGTACTCTAATCCATTCTAAGTGATCTTGAAACAAGTCAGAGCGATTTTGTGTTTCATAATGTGTGAAACCTTTTGTTTTCAGCTCCTTGTAGTATCAGGGCTTGCTTTTCCTCTTCGAGGTCTGGCCTTTCGCGTGCCACTACAATCCCCAACAACTGATCTTGCATCCCTTCAGACGTGATCATGAAGTTTAATAACGTTACCTGTAAATGAAAGAATATTCAAGAACTGCATCATTACGTCTATTGAGAAAGCCTCTGCTTTTTTCAGTTCTGGCCTTAAAACAGGCTCTATTTACTATGGTAGGAATATGCGAAAAGTGGAATCTGTAGAGATGATGATTAAAGGTAAATGCAAGCTTGACTGCCAGATTAAAAACCCACCAAAGTTTCTCAGAGTCATAAATGCAGTATTTCAAAGGGTTTGGTTTGGCGATCAATTTTATTCCTGTTTCGAACAGGCCCAGTTTCTGACAACTGTTTAATCCTCAAATCAATTAGGGTCAGGTTGGAAGCTATCCTTCATACTGGCTGGACCAGCTGAGTTATAGGTTAAGGATCATAGTGGTGTCAAAAAGTAAAGGGAAGGGGCGCCTGGGTGGCGCAGTCGGTTGAGCGTCCGACTTCAGCCAGGTCACGATCTCGCGGTCTGTGAGTTCGAGCCCCGCGTCAGGCTCTGGGCTGATGGCTCGGAGCCTGTTTCCGATTCTGTGTCTCCCTCTCTCTCTGCCCCTCCCCCGTTCATGCTCTGTCTCTCTCTGTCCCAAAAATAAATAAAAACGTTGAAAATTAAAAAAAAAAAAAGTAAAGGGAACTCTTACCAAGTGAGATAGGAGGAAAAAGAACACTATTATTACTTGAGTAGCGTATGTATGATATTTACAATGTGATAATCATATTACATAATGTATGACACACAATACAATATTATAATATGGCCTATTATACAATCATGTTACAATATGAATAGCTACTATTGTGAACTAGGGAATGTACATTTTAATGGTGTCCATCAAGGTGCAGTCTACCAAGTTGAAGTCCACTGACTCCAAGGTGAAGTCTAAAGCTTCATCCCAGTATCTAATGGCTCTTACACGCTTTGGTTCTACATCTTACAATTCCTCCTTCTCTGGTTCCTTCCCATAAGTAGGAAAGTAATCATGGTCAGGTCTCTCCTTTCATAAAGCAAATAAACTAGTAAGTCATTCTCTTGCTCTCCCACAATCCCTTTCAGCTGTGGAATGATCTCCCTTTGTGTTCTCACGACCATATTCATTGAAACTGTTGTTTATATAAGCTTTCTGTCTCTATCTCATTTCGTTTTTCAGCCCTCTACAGTCTTCTCTCATCCCAGCCTCCACACATCCATAAATACACACAGCAATAAACTATAGGAACTTTCTGGCTCTGGTCATCAATAAACCCATAAGTCAATAAATACTTACCTGACCTTGGGTTATGTTGAGCACTGTCCCCCAACCTTTATTCCCCCCCACCCCGGCCTTTTTAAACATCTATTTTGCAATCTGCCTGCCCTCTGCCTGTGTGTCTTGAGCTCAGGTCTGCACTTAGGTCTTGAGCATCACCTCTCACACCTCCTTTCCATGTCCTTTCATTTTTGATATGCTGAACTAATTGTAGAGTCCCATGCACACCAACTAGGAAATGTCTGCATGTTCTTCAGCTCTGGCTGCTGAGCGGGAGACTTTATGTTTCCCCACCTTTCCCTAGTAAGAGAATTTGAGACTATTTCCTTTGCAAGAATGGAGTCATTCTGCCTTTGTAAGAAAAGTTTCAGAAAGTGTAAAACAACTGCTTGCAGTACGCCTAGGAAGGTGACTCCCTTCTCTGCCCAAACCCGGCACCTTCTCCATGGTGGTTTCCTCTGGGTTAAACTTTTCCCCTCACCTGACCCATGGTGGGACACTTAGTATAGATTCCATGAACATAATCATAGATTTAGATGGGATAATAAGAAATTCCTGAAATCGAGCAATTAAAAACTCCATTAAATGTTGTTTTGTAATTCTCTACTGCTTTGGCATTTATTCGTGGAAAAAAATTAAGCTTTCAAGAGAGTTTCCCTGTTGGCATGAGAAAACAAGTGCACAAGTTAGATTTCCTTTAATCCCCAAGCTATAGCCATAGTACTGAGGGAAATTTATGTTTTACAAATTCTATCTCATTGTATTCAGATACAAGGAGGTATTCATTCATATTCCATTAATGTTAGATCTTTCGAGATCAAGATTTTGTAAATCTAGGCATTTGCTCACAAATAACAATAAACATTCAAACAAATAATAACAAAGAAACATTTCAAGTTATATAAAATATGATTTCATAATTTTATTTTCATTTAGATTCAAAAGGATTATAGCAGCATGATATCATCCCTTGGGAACTTTTGAAAGCAAAGGTACATAAAAGATCCTAAAAATAGGATGAAGAGGAAGTATTTTAATTTGTAAATGAAAGCAAGTAACTGCCTCACTATGTTTTCTAATCCCTGTTTAATCAATCCCAGCAATTAAAAATAATGAAGCAATAAGGCACTCTAGGGATCTTAAGGATTTCAGGACTGAATCATAGATCAGTTTCTTCCCCACAGCAGTTTATGACTTCTATAACTAGTTACTTGTCAACTAAGAATCATTGGTTAGTTGTGATATTTTCATAGACTTTACTGAAAAGTAAACATGGCTTACCACGTCATCTATTAAAAAAATTTTAACACAGCTTTGGGATTTTATCATTTTCTCTTATGCTTCACTCTTTCTCACTTATATTTAAAAGCTAAATAATAATGCTAATTGTTAACACTCAAACAACACTATGTGGTGGGCCTTAGTCTAAGCATTGGCACAGATTAATTTAATTAGCCTTTATACCCCTCCATGAAATACACATTTATTATTCCTGCTTATAGACTAGGAAATAGAGCCACAGAGAGGTTGAATAACATCACACAATTGGCAAGTGATAAAACTAGGATTTGCACCAAGATAGTTTGGCTCCAGAACCTATGTTCTTAATCACTGCTAGATACTACCACTCCTAATAGATAAATAGATAATACACAGTTTAGGTGTGTAGATAACATTTATTTTAATAAGTTAAAAATAGGTGGCCAAGAACTTCCATATTTTAACATTGTGTTTTTTTAAAACTAAGCTCAAGACTTTTCCCCAGTCTTCCTGGCTGCCCTGAAGCAGTAGGGACATACTTTAGACTGGACATACTTTAGACTGGACATACTTTAGTATGTCCCCAATTCTGAACTCTTGTGTTTTCTTAGTCATAAATATGGTCACTTTACATATACATTATTTACAGTGTAAATCTCTTGAGAGCAGTGACCATGTTTGTTCATCTTGGAGGGAATGAATTAGGTCATCTTTATGTTTCCTCTGCCTCTATAGGGAGATGCCTATGTTAAATATTTCCAATAAAGGACAGTTTTTGAACTCTCTGGATAAATCTTGTCTCTATATGTAACTTTCAAAATCAAAATCAACATTTCTTAATGTCCTCTCCTGTAAGATTTTTTAAAAAATATTTATTTTGAGAGAGAGAGCACACATGCATGCATGGGTGTGGGGGGCGCAGAGAGGGGAAACAGAATCCCAAGCAGGCTCCATGCTGTCAGCGCAGAGCTGGATGGAAGGATTGATCTCATGAACTGTGAGATCATGACCTGAACCAAAATCAAGAGTTGGATGCTTCACCGACTGAGCCACCCAGGCACCCCATCTCTTCCTACCTTCTATAAATAAAAGTTATCCCTCCCTAACCTCTCTCATTCCACAAACATTTATCAAGAGTCAACTTTATCGAGTGCCAAGATTTGGGAATAAAAAATGGAATGACCTCCAGGAGCTCAGTTGCAGATCAGTATCTCAAGTAATTTTAGTCATTGACTAGGACTTTAAACTAACTTTGCTCTTGAAAGGAATTTCTAGTATTTTAAAAAGAATTAGTGATCAAAATCAGTTCCTTTAAGTAATTATAAAAAATCAGATAGCAGCAACCTTATTCTGAGAGAGAAGAATGGATTTTTGTTAATGCCAAGAATTAGCATATTAACACTTATTACAAAGGATGCCCATATGTGCCATCTCTCCTTAACGATGAAATTCTAAGAATAATATCAATTATAGAAATTGGATTCTCAAAGTTTACTTTTCACTGCACACTGAAGTCTCCTTTATTACTTACATGCACACACAAAATAAACATTTAGAAATTATTATAGCTATTTCAGGAACTGCCAAGCAAGGACAAAATCTTTTTCTTAGGAAGACCTGTTCTTCTTATGGCTTAGGAGGCAAATATAGTCATTCATTGTACAATTCGATAAAGAAACATTCACTTTAGATACTGGCCTTTACTGATGTTTCAGGAAGATAATGAGGATTTCTTAGCTTGGTAGTGATATAGAAGCGGAAATCTGGCGCGTATTCAATGGTAGAGTCCCCGAGTCGGATACATATACTCCCACCCTGCTTAAAGGTCTGTTTTAGTAGAACAGGTTCCAGGATAGGATCTAGCTCTTCTCCAACATTTTCTAGTAACACTGGAGTAAAATCAGAAAAAAGATGCCATGTTATTTTAAATACTCACTGTAAACATTCAACTCTCCAAACTCTTTTAGCCTTCTACATTGCTGTTATTCCTAGTTACCTATAAAATTATTTTTGTCTTCTGAGTATAAGGAAATGGTATCATAAAAATAACTGGAAGTCTGTGGGAAGGGCTTAACCAGTGGGTCTGTCTTGTCATTGTGCCCACCTCCATGTTTTTTGGTCTGCAATTCACCACGTGCCCAAGTATGATGGCAGTGAGGTAAACCCGTCTGAGACACCAGAGAACAAGCGTTTCAAGTTGTAGTTATTTGGTTACATTTTTAATCATAAAAGTAACTCACGCTTATGTAGCACATGTGGAAAATGTAGGAAAGACTAAAAGTATTAAGCAAGGAGGCTATTAGACAGAGCTGCTGGCTAAAGCTAAGTAAGCAAGCCAACCTCTAAACTTATAAAAGTCTTAAGGTTACAAAATCAAGTCAATATCAAAACCCTAAGGCTAACCAAATACGAACAGCCAATTTTAAGCTATTTAAGCTTTTGCTCCCTACTTGTTCTCGATCCTCAGCTCTGGTCAGTGGGGCACCCTAACAGCTTCCAGTTTGGTGCTGCCCAATTCCAATTGTGTTTTGCTCAAATAAACATTTAAAAATTTTAGTGTGCCTCAGTTTATCTTTCAAATATTTTACACAGTTGTCTCATACTCCTATGCAGGTGGGTAGAAAAATGACACAAAACTATGTTTGATAATTATTTGTTGGATAAATTTGTCTCTTCAGTGTTTTTATTCATCTTTTTCTATACACAATTGAGACTAAACAATATACCTAATTTTGCATCCTAATTATTTTGCTTGACATTATAGCATAAATATTCCAATTAAACCTGATAAACATGCTTTTAATTACTGTATAATAGTCAGATATTTACTTTATATTTTTTTAAATCAATTCTCTATTATTATATATTTCAATTGTTTTCTGTTCTCAGTGTTACAAACAGCACTGTATACAAAAACCTTGTGCTTAAGAATATTTTCTTATGATAGCATTCTAGAAGGGGAATTCCTGGCTGAAAGATCAGGGACATTGTTAGGGCTCATGACACATTCGCCAAATTAGTCTTACATTTTGGTGTTTGGGGTGCTATTGCAGCCCACCTTGAATAATGGTGTTTTGCACAAGTCCTTCAAGGGACTAGATGTGCAGTCTTGATGGGAAACAAGCTTAGGGCATTGGGATAAGCTTGAGACATTGGGACGAACCTCTACTGCAGTTACAGACATATTCTGCTCCTTCCCAGAGGTTACTCCTGGCTTAAATGAATTTCCAAAATTGTCTTGTCAATTTCTTTCACTGCTGAGATCTTAATTAACCAAAGCAGGCATGTCAGATGATTTTTAAATTCCTTTTCACATTTGCTTGAATGAAATGATTATTTTTCATGGTTAAATAATATGAGAGTATTATAATGTATTAAGTACATGAATCTATTATTTAGATTGCTTCCATTTTTCCATTGTTAATAATGCTACAGTGAACATCTTTTTGAATAAACCCTTGTGTTTATCTCTGATTACTTAATCAAGCTGGAGTCCTAGAAGCGCAATTAATTTAAAGGCCATTTATATTGCCAAATTACTTTCCTGAATGGTTGAAGAAATTTCAGAGTTGCAATGAGCCCTCATTTTTTAAACCTGTTTTTCTATAAACTTGTACTTACAAATGCCAGGCACCGTGTTGACATTTTATTTTCTCATTCTCAAATGCTTTCAAAAGCATGGAGTATTGTTCCCCTAGTTTTGTATATAGGGAAACTGAGGCAAGGCAATTGAGGTAAAATTTTCAGTTAAATCATAGTAAACGACAAAGCAAATACTTGAACTAAACCGTGTGTCTTCTTACACAGCTTCTTTAAACACAATGTGATAGGAGTGCCTGGGTGGCTTGGTCGGTTAAGCATCCGACTTCGGCTCAGGTCATGATCTCGCAGCCTGTGAGTTCGAGCCCCGCATCGGGCTCTGTGCTGACCGCTCAGAGCCTGGAGCCTGTTTCAGATTCTGTGTCTCCCTCTCTCTGTGACCCTCCCCCGTTCATGCTCTGTCTCTCTCTGTCTCAAAAATAAATAAACGTTTAAAAAAAAAACAACACAATGTGATATTGCCAGAATTAAATACTACATTCATGACTTTTGCAATCTGATAGGTAAAAAATAGTTAACACTTGTATTCAAGGCTTGACGTTTCAGTTGATCTTTGTCTAGTTATTTTTTTCCCCTCTGGATATTGTATATTAGTATATTTGCCCTGTTCCTGGCACATGTGTACTGTGTATTACAATCAGGTTCAGTTCTAAGTGATAAAAAACCTAAACTAGTGACATGGAAAAGAAGGACTTTATATCTCATGTAAAGGGGAGCCTGCTGTAATTAGTCAAGAGGGGGAAGGACAGTGTGTCTAAATGGTCAGAGATCCAAGTTGTTGCCATCTCGCTCCTTTTTGGCCAAAATGGCCTTTCAAATGACATCCACATTCCAACCATCAGAAAGGAAGAAAACACAGAAACGGGGAAAATATCTCTTAAGGATATTTACAGAGAAACACAAATGGCATTTCCACTTATATCATGAGGGCCAGACCATAGTCAAATCATCACATACAACCACAGTGGCAATCAGGAAATTTCTTTCTTTACTCTGTACCCAGCTAAACATGGGGGTAGCGCTAGTTTTTAAAACTTCATTTGTATTGTTCTTTTTAAATATTTACTTAGTTGTGAGAGAGAGACAGAGTGCAAGCGGGGGAGGAGCAGAGAGAGAGAGGGAGACACAGAATCTGAAGCAGGCTCCAGGCTCTGAGCTGTCAGGACAGAGCCCGACATGGGGCTTGAACTCACGAACTGTGAGATCATGACCTGAGCTGAAGTTGGATTCTTAACCAACTGAGCCACCCAGGTGTCCCTCATTTGTATTTTTTAACACTGTGGTAGCAAATAGCTCCCCATCCCCCAGTTTTCTGCCTGTTTTCAAATTTGTTTACATTTCTTTTTACATTTTATATTCCTGTAGAAATTTTCAAAACTTGTTCAAAAGTAAAAAGAACAGTACACTGAACGTGATGTACTAATCATCCAGCTTTGACCCTTGACCCTTGCAAATGTAGCCAATCTTCTTTCATTTCTTCCTCATCTCATCCTGGATTATTTACAAACAAATCCTAGAAATCCTAAAACTTCACCTTTAGTTATTTGGCTATCTCTGAAAGGTAAATACTCTTTTTTAAAATTGCCACAGCTTAGGGGCGCCTGGGTGGCGCAGTCGGTTGAGCGTCCGACTTCAGCCAGGTCACGATCTCGCGGTCCGTGAGTTCGAGCCCCGCGTCGGGCTCTGGGCTGATGGCTCAGAGCCTGGAGCCTGTTTCCGATTCTGTGTCTCCCTCTCTCTCTGCCCCTCGCCCGTTCATGCTGTCTCTCTCTGTCCCAAAAATAAATAAAAACGTGGAAAAAAAAATTTAAAAAAAAAAAATAAAAAAAAAAAATAAAATTGCCACAGCTTAAAAATTTATCAATAATTCACAATTTTATCAGATATCAAGGCAGGGAATATGTTTCTACCTGATCTTAATACATTTTATAACTATTTTTTAATTATTTACTGTTTTCCAGTAGGTTCCATGGTCAATGTGGGACTCGAACTCACAACTCTGAGATCAAGAGTCACATGCTCTCCCAACTGAGCCAGCCAGACACTCCTGTCTTAAAATATTTTGATTATAGTTTGATTATTTAAATTGGGGTACAAATAAATTCCACAAATTATAATTGCTTGATAATCTCTTAAGTTTAGTGTTTCTTGGCTTAGCTGAAAAATTTTTAGAGTCAAACCTATTAAGCTTTTTCTTTTCTATTTTATCCATGTGTATTTTCCTAGAAAGTTCTTTTACAAAGACAAGATATCATTCCCCTATGTTTTCTTTTAGCATTTCTGTCTTTTATTTTTCCTTTCATATTTAATTCCTTAATTCATCTGGAACATATTTTGGTGTGAGGGGAGGCTCAATATATTTTTCCACAAAACCATTTTTTCAACACCATTTGCTGAATGACCTATCATTCTCCCATTGGTTCATAATGCTTACCTGATGATGCATTAAAGGCTTATATTTATTAGGGTTTATTCCAGAACTTATTCCAGTCGACTCCAAACTCACTCTTTTTTTTTTTAACGTTTATTTATTTATTTTGAGAGAGAGAGTGCACGAGTGGAAGAGGGACAGAGAGAGAATCGCAAGCAGACTCCATCTGCCAGTGCAGAGCCTGATGTGGGGCTTGATCCCACAAACCTTTGAGATCATGACCTGAGCTGAAACCAGAGCTGGAAACTTAACCGATTGAGCCACCCAGGCACACTCAAACTCACTCTTTTTCTGAACTGGTATTGGCTTTTTTATTTTCTTTCTTCTGTGTTAGTTTTAGTATTATTTCCAAAACTTTTATTTCTGAAAGAGTTGACATCTTTACAACATTTAGTTTTCCAATCAGACAGATAGGTCTTACTCAAGTCTCCTTATTTTTCTGTGAAGTTTTGTCACCTTTTTACTCTGCATTGTTACAGTCACCCTAAGTTTTTGTTTGATTTTGTTTTGTTTCCTATTCACTAGTTGACTATAATCACTGCACACTTATTTTTTCTCGGTTGTTATTTTTAAATATTCTTTTCAGAATATATACACTCCATTAAATTATTGTATCCTAATAGCTTTTTAGCTAATTTTCTTTGGTTTTCTAGATGAAATGTATTGTCTGCAAATAAAATGTTATTTCCTCTTTCCAAATGTTACCGCATCCTCATTGTTTTACTGCACTGAAAAGAACTTTCGTAATAATGTTAAGCAACACCAGTGATGCTACATACCAATTTCTCATTTTTATTTTTATATGATCAGATTTTTTAAATCTATTAATTTTCTAGAATAGCAAATGAACTGAAATTCTTTTTATGAAATAGTATAACGTTTAAATTCTGTGGAACTGCCTCAACTTTTATTGACAGCATTGTTTTGAATAAAATCTCATGTTCAAATTATTTTTCCCTAAAATATATTATACAATTTCATCCTTTACACTTATTTGTTTCCTATTTTGAAATGGAATTAAGAGTGTCTATAGCAACATGTATGAGTCCCTTTCAAAGATAAAATACATATTACAAAACTTAAATATTATAGACTTAGTTCTTTTTCCCAAAAGTGAAAATTTATTCCTTACTAACAGAATCAAGTCTTAAGCCTGTTAAGTTTTCTATAGCCTCCTTATTTCAAAGAAATCTGTTCTCAGAATTGAATATTTACTATATTATAAGCCTCAGTGAAAAATCAAAAGCATTCTAAACTTAAAAAAACAGGAAAAGAACAAAAATCTATAGGTATATGAATTATCCCAGAATGCTCTCCTTATTTTGACTCCTTTAACTTTAAATTAGATCAAAATATGTTTCATGTTAAAACACAGGAGCAAAAATTAATGAGACGGGCTTTTCTTCATATTTCTATCATCAAAGTTAACAAAATGCTGGTTTATGTAAAAACCTCCTTCCTCATTTCCAAATATCAGCTCATCAGTATTTGCAAAGCTTGTGGGAAACCAAGATCGGGGACCAAACACATGGCTTGCTAATATCTTTTGAGTAAGGCAGAGAATCTCACTAAAAACAGTTATCTTTACCAACAGAAATATAAAGGAAACCAAGTATTCTTTTAATACTTATTTCACTTAGGAGAGCAACTGATATCAGTTTTTTATTACGTATTATCTACATTATTCTATGTTAGACTTCAAATTAATAGAAAAAATCTTCCGCATATTATGTTCAACAATGCAGCATACTGCATCCACAGGAGAGTCAACCCTTTTGGACCACCTCCTGGGAACTCTCAAAGAGCTTGGAGGTGAGAAGCAAACAGTTATGCACATAATAAAAGGGCAATAATAGAAACCTATAAAAACTGCATTATTGGCATTTCATTGGAGAGGTTGAGAATTCACAGAAAAAGAGGTGTTTGAGTTGTACCTTAAAAGGTAAGCTTAAAAGATTTCACCAAGTGGATGGAAGAGCAGAGAAAGCCAAGAGATGTGAAGCAATGTCATGTTGTATGTACCCCCTGTTCCTGTGTACCCCCTGCTCCCGTGTTCTAAATTTCATCACATGTGTGATCTCGGTCTCCCTCTTCAAACCAATAATATTGCTCCAAAATGGCAGAGACCAAGTCTGTCTTGTTCATGCTAGGTTTTCAGTGGTAGTGGCAAAACAAGTATTTGTTAGGTGAATGAATGAACAAAACAAATGAGCAAATGAAATAAAACTTAAACCAGAAGTAGTCTTGCACATTACACGCAAGGGGGAAATAAAGTGAAGTGCCAGGAGAAAAAAGGAAAGAAGGCTCAGGTATGACAGAGGCTGCCCTTAAGGCAAAGATTCTTTTTCCACAGAAGTAATGAAAAGCCATTCAGAGATGTTTTAGACAAATTGATTTTTTTAAAAAGATTTTATTTTGCTCTACATCCAACATGGGGCTTGAACTTACAACCTCAAGTTTAAGAGCCACATGCTCCATCAACTGAGCCAGCCAGATGCCCCTAAGTTGATGCCTTTTTAAAGTTTTGTCTTGTTTTTCCAGCTTTATCGGGATATAAAATTGATTTATCAGCAATATTTATATGATTAATATCCTATGCACACCTTATTCATTGGTGTAGCTAATATAGATGTATCTTTCTTTTCTACAACGTTGGCTTTCAAACTTTTTTTGTAAGCAGTAGGATACTTTTTTCCAAAGAGGTTATTATCTTAAAACCCAGTATAAACAAAGTAAAGGGAGGCCTGTCTGGTTGAAGAAGAGCCAGGTCGGTGAAGGAGGAGAAAACCTCTACCTTCCCTACCCAGGCTGCCAGCAAGGGATGACAGACTAAAAGCCATTGTTCTTAATAGGCCACTATCAACTGCTTATGTTTTAAAACTGTAACAGTAACCAATTCTTTTACCTGAAGTGTCAACATAAAAGTAATTGTAAAATCTGCCATCTGTTACTCTCTACAATAGATTAAAATTTTTCACTTCTCTCTGTTAGAAGTGAATAATGTTACAAGGTATTGTAAATAATTATTGTCCATTAAAAATTTTTTTTAATGTTTATTTATTTTTGAAAGAAACAGAGAGCGAGCGAGCATGAACAGGGGAGGGGCAGAGAGAAAGGGAGACAAAGAATCCAAGGCAGGCTCCAGGCTCTGAGCCGTCAGCACAGAGCCTGACTCAGGGCTTGAACTCACAAACCGCAAGATCATGACCTGAGCCGAAGTCAGACGCTTAACTGACTAGCTACGCAGGCGTCCCAATCATTGTCCATTTTTAAAGCAGTCCATTCCCAAAAGTAGGTTAAAGCAACCGCGAGCGGCACAGGCAGCACTGGGCAAAGGTAGAAGACCTGGGGACTAGTTTCAGCATTCCCCTTTACTAGGTGTATAATCTTGGCTAAGCCACATAACTAACATTCTCTAGTACCTTACTTACCTTGTTCATAAAATGAACTGGTTGGAATTACTACTGGATTTCACATTTTTTATGGTCACAACTCCAAGTAAGAAACACAAATCTTGATCAAGCACACACATATGCACATCAAACCCCAAAAATTTCATAAAATAATGCTTACTGATACTCCATGCTATGCAGCCTAATATATTCTATTCTTTGCTACTGCATTTCATTTAAAAAATACTAGTCATGACCCACTAGAAGTTGGTTTTCTCTCCCACAATTTGGAAACCACCAGACACTTTGTCTCCATGGACCTTTCTTCTCTAAACTGATGTAACACGAACTTAAGATCCATGACTGAGATTGTAGAATCTCAGAATGTCAAACATGTGGTAGAGGCTTTTTTTTTTTACTGTATCAAGAAAATTTGGCTAAGTGAAATCAAGTAATTTTTTTTAAGGTTTATTTATTTTGAGAGAGAAGAAGAGGGCAAACGAGGACAGGCAGAGAGAAAAGGAGAGATAATCCCAGGCAGGCTCCACACTGTCAGCATGGAGCCTGACATGGGGCTTGATCTCATGAACCGTGAGATCATGACATCAGCTAAGATCAATAGTTGGATGTTTAACCCACTGAGCCACCCAAACGCCCCAAGTAATTTTAACTAAACTATTTAAGGTGCCAATTCTTTCAAGAAATCTTCCCTATTTCTGTGAATTCTCATAAACGTCTGTGCCTTTCTTAGTATGCTAATATAATTGAATATATACTAATTTAATTAAAAGAGAATATGTGCACACCACAGGTAAATCTCCAAGAAACAACATACGTTGAACTTAGCAGACACTTCTGTAACTACCTAAAGTACAGTAACTCATTTCTTTCTCATGCTATATGCTCAAAGTACAGATGGGGAAACTGAGTCTCAGAAAGATCACTGAACTAGTCAATGAGTAAGAGGCAAGACCTCTAACTCCAGAGCTAGTGCACCTACTCATAACAGCATAGTGGTTCTAACAAGGATTAGTGACACATGTCCACTTTCTATTTTTATTACTGTTAGTAACACATGTTGTCTGATCCTATTAAATAAGCAAGATATTTGATAGTAGAGGTCATGTTCACCCTTTTCTGTAACGCATATATCACTATACCATACTCTATGAACACCAGTTGGATGAATGAAACACCATTTGCGTATGTGTCTGTGTATCCAGATACATAAACACAGATTTTGTAGGTAGACTAAGGTTTTTCATTTCACGTGTACCATAACCAAACCTAAAATTGTAATATTTTAAAGATTAGATCATTATTTTATTTAAAACCTTTTTTTTTAATGTTTGAGAGAGAGAGAGAGAGAAACAGAGCATGAGTGGGGGAAGGGCAGACACATGCACGCACACACACACACACACACACACACACACACACACACACACACAGAATTCCAAGCAGGCTCCAGGCTCTGTCAGCACAGAGCCCAATGCAGGGCTCGAACTCAAGAACCACAAGATCATGCCCTGAGTCAATGTCAGATGCTCACTGACTGAGCCGACCAGGTGTCCCAAGATTAGCTCATTAACATGCAAAAATAAAAGGTCTAGAAGACTACCTGATACATTTGTTGTAATTCTTCCATGTTTTACTAGCTCTAGTAGCAACTGGAATTTGCTCAACTTGTCCTAAGCACAAATATGTTGTTGTTTCATGTTTATATCCATTTATTTGGTCAAGTAGTCAAAAGTTGATAGGTAACATAAATTTCAAATGTGACAACCCCGGGGCGCCTGGGTGGCTCAGTCGGTGAAGCGTCCAACTTCAGCTCAGGTCATAGTCTCATGGTCTGTGAATTCAAGCCCAGCTCAGACTGTGCCCAACAGCTCAGAGCCTGGAGCCTGCTTTGGATTCTGTGTCTCCCTCTCTCTCTCTGCCCCTCCCCCACTTGCACTCTGTTTCTCTCTCTCTCTCAAAAATAAAATAAAAACATAAAAAAAAAATTAGAACACGATAACCCCAATTTACTCAGATCATAAACATTTTGTGTTTCAACAAATGCGACACGTGCATAGAGCTTTATTGAAAAATCCCTGTCATGTTTCTAATCTCTCCATCCTGGCCGATAATAGTCAGCCATGCAAAATGTGTGTTCACTTCTCTGCCACTTTGGTAGGACAAGTTGAAAGAAGAATAAATAGATAATTGGACTAATGTGTTAAAATACTTCTGGCATATGGAGTGGTCCTATTAATTGCAGAAGTGGAATTATAATGAGAACTAAAGAATGGAAAACCACAAACAAAAATGAAAACATCTACATTAGAAGAAGCCTCACAAGTGCATCTTGGGACAAAGGAAACAGCCTGACCCAACGAGAATGATAATCTCTCAAGTTCTTGATTAATTATCAATAAGTAATGAAAGACATAACAAAGCCATTATTTATTTAAGATGAGTCTGACACAAATATCTTTTTAAAAAAGAAAAAAACCTACCTCCTTCTGGGTTAGTTGTGCCCTTTCCAGGCATTACCGTAATGTACACTTATACACTTACTATTCAACTACATACCAGGGGTACCAAACTGGATGCAATTTTCCAGAGTCCTGACGTAGTCAGGGTCACTTAATTTAATTACATGAAGACTATTGGTTTTTTCCATGTTCTTGATCCATTTATTAGCCTGACCTTGAGGATCTATCATCAGAGGCCACCTTCTTGCATTCCTGAAAGAGGGAAAAAAGACAATGCTGGTCAAATCATGATTTGTCTCTATGTTAATAATCATGCACATACCACTTTCTTCCAGTTTATGCTTTATGGTAACATTTTACTTTTTAATGTACTAGGAGAAACTATGTTCTTACAGCAGAAACATTTACATTGACTAGACTATTAAAATGACAACTATAAAAAATCACATTGCACACACATTTTGGGGAGAGAGAGAGAGAAAATGTGAGTTGGGGAGGGGCTGAGAGGGAGAGAGAGAATCCTAAGCAGGCTCCACGCTGTTAGTGCCGAGCCTGATGACATGAGGCTCAATCTCATGAACCGTGAGATCATGACCTGAGCCAAGATCAAGAGTTGGACACTTAATTGACTGAGCCACCCAGGCATCTTGCAAGTTGTTTACTCTTTGGAAAACAATAATTCTCTAAAGGTTAAACTTTTGAAAACATTTGTCGCTTTTGCTGGTTAAGTCAATTCAATTAGCAAGAACACTGCAAATTGGGAAACCAGTTTTTCACTGGGCCCTGCCATTAATTACTTGTGTGACTCTGAAACCATTTCTTGGTTCCCATCTGCTATCATTTGTACAAGAGAGAAAGAGAAAGAATTGAGACATCATATCTCTCTTTGAGATCTAGACCATTAAGGATATAATGGTCTAAAAAAAAAAAAAGCATAATTTTAATCATCTAAACTTCTTGGACCCTAAAGTGTTAATACAACTTTTGACCCAGTATTTGTTTCAAACACTTGTATATTTAATGTCATACATGTAGTTCATTACGTATTTCTAAGCTTCCTACAGACAGAAAGATATTCTCTGAAAGTCAGTTTTTGCACGATGGGAGAGCTCATACTTACTGCTCTGTTCTTACTCACATCCCTTTTTTACGATAAGATCAAGAGCAGCAAACCAGGAGATACCCAGTTTATTTTCCAGGGTGATGTGGGGTCACAAAGAATTAACCAGTATCTGCCATCACTAAGTAGTATCCAACCATATAGCTTTCTGCATCGTGTGAAATGCAATCAGCATTAAGATTACCGTTATTCTCTTAGAAGTTTCAATAAACACAAGCCATAATTGTGGTCACTTCCCTAAAGATACTGCCATACTCTTCAAAAGTGAGCACAGCAAAGTCGTAGGTTGCCAGAAGAGCAGAAGGAGAAAATAAAAGGTGACTGGAGCAAACACAAAACACAAAAATGCGAGGCTAAAAAGGGATAATTTATTCAATATCCTCTCCTTATAATATGAATTTAGAAATTCATGGGATAATTTGTCCCAAATGGAAGTAATCCATTTAAGTATTTAGTATTTAAGTTAGAACCTGGAATAAAACACGTAGTTTATATTGTAGAGAAGACAGACTTGGCCTCCAAATTAGCATTATACAATGTAGTAGTCAGTTTGAAATTGAGTGACTCAGTCTTCCTTCTGTTGCTTCCACAATTTTTAACCACAGATATTCATGCTGTTTCTTTGTCCAAAATGCACTTCTTCCTCATCTTTTCACGTTCAAGTCCCATGCATGTTTCAAGGTCAGCTGAAATGTTATGCAATTCACAAAGTACCACAGATTGTCTTAACGGAAATTTATTTTCCCACAGTTCTAGAGGCTGGAAGTCCAACATCAAGGTGCTGGCAGGTTTGGTTTCTCCAGAGGCCTTTCTCCTTGGCTTGAAGACAACACAGCCCTCTCCATCTGTCCTCATGTGGGTCTCTCCTCTGCGGGCATTCCTGGAATCTCTGATTATAAAGACACCAGTCCTATTGAATTGGGGCTCCATTATACCTAACTTAACCTTAATTATCTCCTGAAAGGCCCTGTCTCCAAATAGTCACATTGAGGGTTATATACTCAACATATGAATGGGGTGTGTGTGTGGATGATTCAGCCCATACCATAATATTAATTATATTAAGAAGAAGTGAGACCAAAAGAGTAGTGTAATATCTTAGATATAATCAACTAATAAAAATAGAATCATATCCATAAGACACTAAAGGGTATGAGAAGGAAGATTAGAAAGGAATAAAACTTATAAATATGTAAAAGTCTCATTCTGTCACATTTTAGAAATATTTTTAAGTCGGGAGGATTAAGTGTGTTAGCATTTATGCTTCCCCAAAGAAAGTGAATGACTCACTCTTCCTTCTGTTGCTTCCACAATTTTTAACTACAATACCCATGTTCATGTTGTTCCTTTGTCCAAAATGCACTTCTTCCTCATTCTTTCACGTTCAAGTCCTATGCATGTTTCAAGGTCAGCTCAAATGTTACGCACTTCACAAAGCCTATCTTGAGGTCTCTATTCTCTCTGAAGTTCTTTAGCAGTTCATCTATATTACATTTATGGAACTCTGATAGAATGATAATATTCTATTATGGTAACTTTATAATTTGTCAACAGCATCACTCATCTAAGTTGTGTATTCTTTGAGGGAAAGGTCCACAGTGAGTCTTCTTTATCCTTTTTTTCCTGGATCACATAAAGTTTGATAATCTACTGGAAGGCAAACAACCAAAACGCATCTGACAAACATCATATGGGTTAACAGATTATAAACACAGACATTTTCTAAGTGATCCCCCTCCATGGAGAATACCACTCCAAAGAATACCATCTCAGATTCAGAGGAAAGGATTACAGTGCTGACCAAGCTGGGCTAAGTCCATCATAGTCTTTCTCTTCCACTGATTGCAATGAAAAGTTCTGGATAAAATACAAAAAGCAACTGTTTACAGATTCTAAAAAGTAAATAATGAAACGTGAATGGAAAGAAAGTTAAAACTGGAGGAATGACCAATAAAGGGGTAGTTTCCTGTGTTTGTTTGTTTGTTTTTTTTCTTTCTATCTTCTGGCTTTGGTTGAAGAACAGACCTAATGGGCACCCTGGGCAGCAATCACAGGTAGCAAAAATTCAAACTAGAAGACAAAATGATCATGTGTGAACAGGGTAGGGAGGAGGATAGGCAGAGGGAACCTCTTTTTCCTTCTGTCCCTGTCCCCAGGTCAACCCCAGCCACAGAACCATATTCCTATGCAGAAGGAAAACCAATCTGAGAGATCTCAATCACTCTAGATAGCAGAGTTGGGCAAAGGGGCCTCTGCTGTGCATGGTGTGTAAGGGTTTCTTAGTCTGCCCAGGTTGTTGTAACAAATTACTTAAATAATAGACATTTTCCACAGTTCTGAAGGCTGGGAAGCCCAGGACCAAATTTCTAGCAGATCCACTGACTGGTGAAGGCCTCCTTCTGGTTTGCAGATGGCAATTTTCTCATTGCCTCTTCACATGGTAAATTAGTGCCCTCTTAAGGGTGGTAATCCAATGAAAACTCCAGCCTGGTGACCCAATTACCTCCCAAGGTTGCACCTCCAAATACCATCACATTGGTGACTTGGGCTCAACATACAAATTTGGCAGACACAAAGATTTAGTCCAAAGCAGGGGGAACCCCAGTCTTTTTCTTTTTCCTCTTGTCACTTTGCCCCAAGTGTGGACATGAGTTGTGCAACAGTGTGGGAAGCTGAAACTCTGAGAGAATACCGTCATTTTGCACAGAAAAATACAGAGAATGAGGTCCCTGAGATATGGAAAGTACAGGAGAAATCCTGGAGAAGACAGACTCCAAGAAAGGATTTCTTAATCTAGACACGAGTTCTGATCCGACTACCAATCTGTGCAGGTGCAAAACCTATCCAAAGAAGCATATCAAAGGTTTTGAGCTATGATATAAACCCACGTCCCAGACTCACCCCTGAGTAAAGCATGCTGAGATGCATCTCTAGACAGCATAGCAAAAACTTTAAATTAGGACTTCACATTGGAGACATCGTGCCCAGAAAGAAAAGACAGAAATTGGCATCTGAACCTTACCAAGTTGTTTGACTACTAAAACAAAAATCAATCTTATTCAGAAGATTTTAATAGGAACCAGCATCTCCTTTTCAAAAGGCCCAGGGTACAATCCAAAATTACTTAACAAACAAAGAGCTAGAATGTGACTAATTCTCAAAGAAAAAGCAGAATGTTAGAATTACCAGAAAAGAACTTTAAAGCATCCTCCACAAGGTAACAGTATTATAAAATAATAATAATAATAATAATAATAATAATAATAATAATAAATGGAAAGAGAGGTGTTCTCAGCAGAGAAACAGAAAGAATAAAAAGGACCAAATGAAAATTTTAGAACTGAACAATATCTGAAATCGGATCCAGTGTAAGGATTCAATAGTAGAAAGGAGATGACAGAGGAAAGTCAGTAATCTAAAAGACAGATGAATAAAAATAATCCAATTTAAATACTAAAGAGAAAAAAAGATAAAACAAACAGAGCCTCCAAGATCTGTGAGAAAATATTAAGAGGTTTAACACTCATGTGATGGGGGTCCCAAGAGAGAAGAAAGAGGTAAATGCAGAAAACATATTTGAAAATATAATGGCTGAAACTTTCTCAAACACAGTGAAACACACAACCATACAGTTTCATAAAGCTTAGCAATCCTCAAAAAAGGAGAAACTAAAAACCAAAAAAAAAAAAAAACCATACAGAAATGCACACACACCCAGATACGCTGTAATCAAACTGTTGAAAACCAAAGATTTGAAAGCATGGTTTTTGAAAGCAGCCAGAGAAAAGTGATACATTATACATTGATGACAATCATGCAAATGACTGCAGATTTCATGTCAGAAATCACAGAGCCAGAACATAGTAGAACAGTCTCAGAAGAATGAAAAGAATTGTCAACCCAGAATTCTATATCCACCAAATATAACCTTCAAGAATAAAGGTGAAATATTCTCAGATCATGAAAACTAAAAAAATTCTTTGTCAGCAGATTCCCTCTAAATTCTAATGTTCTTCACTCTGAAGGGAAATGATACTAGAGTGAATCTTAGGAAAAAAGCAACAAAATGGTAAATATAATGGACTGTTTCTCTCCTCTTAATTTCTTTAAAATATGTATAAATATGGAGACAAAAACATTCAGTTAGGGGGAGCTTCAAAGTATACAGACATACTACATACGACTACTCTAACATAATGAGGAGAGGGTAAAGGAGACCTATATGGTTGTAAGCATTCTACAATTTTTATTTTTTTAATTTTAGTTAACATACAGTGCAATATTGGTTTCAGGAGTAGAATTCAGTGATTCATCACTTACATACAATGCCCAGTGCTCATCACAAGTGCCCTCCTTAGTACCCATCACTCATCAAGCCCATCTTCCACTCACCTCCCTCCATCAACCCACAGTTTGTTCTCTATCATTATAAGTCTCTTGTGGTTTGTTTCCCTCTCTTCTCTTCCCCCCACTTTCTCATATGTTTATCTGTTTTGTTTCTCAAAGTCCACATATGAGTGAAATCATATGGTATTTGTTTTTTTCTGACTTATTTCAATTAGCATAATACATTCTAGCTCTATCCATGTCATTACAAATGGCACGATTTCATTCTTTTTGACAGAAGAGTAATCTTTTATAAAACACACACACACACACACACACACACACACACACACACTACATCTTCTTTATTCACCAGCCTATGGACATTTGGGGGTCTCTCCATAGTTTGCCTATTGTTTGTAATGCTGCCATAAGCATTGGGGTGCAGGTACTACTTCAAACCTGTATTTTTGTATCCTTTGGGTAAATATCTAATAGTGCAATTGCTGGATCATAGGATAGTTCTAATTTTTTGAGGAATTTCCAGAATGGCTGCACCAGTTTACATTCCCACCAAGAGAAGAATTCTATATTTTAATTGAAGCAGGAAAATATTATTTGAGTAGACACAAAAATTTGTACTAAAAAATAATGCAGGGGCACCTGGGTGGCTCAGACGGTTAAGCGTCTGACTTTGATTCAGGTATGATCTCATGGCTTGTGAGTTTGAGCCCCACACTGAGCTCTGTGGTGACAGTGCAGAGCCTGGAGCCTGCTTCGGATTCTGTGTCTCCCTCTCTCTCTACTCCTCCCCTGCTTGTGCTCTGTCTCTGTCTCTCAAAAATAAATAAACATTGGGAAAAAAAATAATGCAAAGCATTATAGTGAAAAAATCCAGTAGATAAATTAAGGTGGAATACTAAAAATTGTGGATTATTCAAATTATCCCAAAGAATGAGATAGGACAAACAGAGCAACAAAAATCACATGTAAAAACCAAAAAAAAAAAAAAAAAAAAAAAAAAAAACCCAAAATAATAATATGGTCGATCTAAATTCAATTATACTGACCACATTAAGTGTAAAGTTGTCTAAACGTATAATTAATGGAGGGAGATTATCAGACTGGAAAAAATATAGGCTCTGTATGCTATCTATAAGATACCCTCACTTTAAATATAACATTTATATTAATGATAAAAGTAACTGATACACCATGCAAACACTAATCAAAAGAAAGCTGAATTACATGTAGACTTCAGAACAAGAAAAATTATCAGGGATACAGAGGGATGTTACATAATAATAAAAAAGTCAATTTATCACAAAGACCTAACAATCCTACATGTTTATGCATCTAACAACAGAGCTCCAAAATACATGAAGCTACAACTAATAGAACTGAAGTGACAATAAATAGACAGATTAGCAAGGATGTGGAAGATGTGAACAAAACTATGCCACAAGTGAACCTGACATTTAAAGAATCCTTGGAGTGCCTGGGTGGCTAAGTCAGTTAAGCATCCAACTTTGGCTCAGGTCATGATCTCGCAGTCCTTGAGTTCGAGCCCCACATCGGGCTTTGTGCTGACAGCTCGGAGCCTATAGCCTGCTTCAGATTCTGTGTCTCCCTCTCTCTCTGACCCTCACCCATTCATACTCTGTCTCTCTCTGTCTCAAAAATAAATAAAAGTTAAAAAAATAAAAAAAATAAAAAATAAATAAAAGCCTTAAAAAAAAAAAAGAGAATCCTCTACCCAATAATAGCAAAATAATATTTTTCAAGTATACATGGAAAATTGAGAAAGACAGACCATATTTATGGCATAAAACAAAGAAATTTAAAACAACTGGAATCTTACAATGTATGTTCTCTGAACATAATGAAATTAAGCAAAAAAACAAAAAAATAATAGAAAATAGCTTAAAAGTTATCAAGTATTTGGAAATTTAAAAACATACTTTTAAATGGCCTATAAAGAAGTCTCAAGATAGGACATATTTTGAAGGAAATGAAAATACAGCATATCAAAATTTGTGCTATGCAGCTAAAGCAGTGCTTAGTGGAAAATGTATAGCAGTAAATGCTTAGATTAGAAAAGAAGAAGAATCTAAACTCAATAACAAGCTTTCACCTTAGGAAACCACAGAAGAGAGTAGTTTAGGCCAAAAACAAGAAATAATAAATATTAAAGCAGAAGTCAATAAAATGGATAACAAAAAAGGTGGATAAAAACAATGAAATGAAAGGTTAATTTTTAGATAGGATCCAGAATATTTATTAAGCTTTACCTACACTGATCAAGAAAAAATAAAATTAAAAAAAGGAAATGCTAATTACTGATATCAGGAATGAGAGAGAAGATTATAATCATAGACCTTGCGGACATTAAAAGGATGACAAGGTAATACTACAAACAACTCTATGCCCGTTAATTTAACAACTTAGTTGAACTGGACCAATTTCTGGAAAGATGGAAACTACCAAAATTCACTTAAGAATAGATAAATTGCTGGGCACCCGGGTGGCTCAGTAGGTTAGGTATCCAACTTAGACTCTGGTCATGATCTCATGGTTTGTGGGTTCAAGTCCTGCATCTGGCTCTGTGCTGACAGTTCAGAGCCTGAAGCCTGCTTCAAATTCTGTGTTTTCCTCTCTTTCTACTCCTTCCCTGCTCATGCTCTGTCTCTCTCTAAGTAAACATTTAAAAAAAAATTTTTTTATAAAGAATAGATAACTTTAATGGTCTTTTAACTCTTTCAAAATTGAAATCATAGGTAACGTCTTCCAATAAAGAAAGTTCTAGGCGCGAATAGTTTCTTTGGTTCTTTCTACAAAACATCTAAGAAAAATAATTCTACATAATCTCTTCCAGAAAACAGAATGGGGGAGAACACTCTCCAATTTGTTTTATGAGGCCAGCATTACCTTGATACTGAAATCCTGCAGACATGCCAACAAAAGAAACCACATACCAATAACCCTCATGAACAGAATGTAAAAATCTTCAACAAAGTGTCAGCAAATTGAATCAGAAGTATATAATTAAGGAGAATATATGAAGACCAGGTAGGTTTTATCCTAGAAATGCAAGGTTAGTCAAACATTCAAAAAAATCAATCCGTAAAATTCACCATATTAACAAACTAAACTTAAAGCACACATCTCTCTGCTTCTGGGCGTGTAGATATGGGGGCCAGCGACGCGGAGGAGGATTCCTCAACAGCATCTTTCCCAGAGAGTATGAAACAGCTGAGACACTACTCAGTTCAGAAGTTCATATGCTCCTGGAGCATCGAAAGCCACAGAATGAGAGTACAGAGGTTGCATAGGGACTTCCTGAGGTCTTCATGTAAACTTTAAATGTCACAGCCCGTCTCAGTCATTTCAAAAACAGGAGAGTCCATTGCCAGTGTCCGCAGCTTGTTGCTTTAGGAGAAGCTTCTTAAGTCTGAGTTGGCCTGTTTGGCCAACATTTGCCCAGAGCCTGCTGAGGAGTGGAAGGCTCTGACTCCAAGCCCGGAGGGGTGGTTTGAAGGTTAGGAGCTACAGCAGATTCTTGACGGTATCCAGACCATGCATAGCTCTCAATATTAATCTCCAAATATCACCCTGCTGCTGAGTGAACGACATCCCCCACTGGCCTGGGGTCTGCCTCCGACTTACACGGAACTTACTTTGCAGAAGCCACTTGGGCTTCTTTTGGACAGAACAACCTGGCTTGGTTTTGGTTTAGGTGCTACTTCAAACTGGACAACTGGACCATGGATGCCCTGACCTTGCCGCTGGGAAGGGTGAGATGGAGAGGTGCATATGAGCTACACTGTTGACTAGCTTACACCAGAGTTTTGGCCCTTGTATTTTTTTAAAAATTGTTCTTGATTTTTTTTTTTTTAAGTGACCTTTATTCTCAATGTGGGTCTTGACCTTATGACTCCCGAGATCGGGAGTCACATGCTCTGCTGCCTGGGCCAGCCAGGTGCCCCTTAAGATTTTATTTATTTGGTATTTATTTATTTATTTATTTATTTATTTATTTATTTATTTTTGCCCCTGGGTTATTTTTGATTCCTAAGATTTCATGTTTTAATTTCAATGTGTTTGTAGATTTTGACACTATATTAGAGCACATAAAACTAGTATAGGAAACAGCAGTCTTCCCTAAATGCAAAAGGAAGAATTAAGGGGCACTTGGTTGGCTCCGTGGTTAGAGCATGCAACTCTTGATTTTGGGGTCATGAGTTCAAGCCCCACTTTGGGCATGGAGCCTGCTTAAACAAAACAAAAACACCCGAACAGGAGCCCCCAAATATAAATGCAAAAGGAAGAATTTGAACCAGACCTGTATCATCATCTGAAATTCTCAAAGACAGAATAGTGTTAGTGACTGTGAGACAGCATTAGCATCATTGTGCCAGAAGTCAAGGAAGTCAAGGAAGAAGGGCATCACGGAAAGTAATTACACCTGAGGATAACTCCAAGCATCTTGGGGCCCACAGCCCTGAGGTAGATAGGTACTTGGCCTGTTTTCTTGGAGTTCTGAAGGATGTAGGTTTGGAGTCAGTGGTCCTAAAGCACTGTTTTCTCACTCCCAAATTAAGATTTTTTTTCCTTCATAGGCCAGACTTGAAGGTCTAACACTTTGAAGACTCCTTGTATGGGGCATTGAATCCAAACCTCTGACTTGCTACTCGGCAGCAGGTGTTCTCTGATGGAGGTGATTTGGAAGGAGGGAGCCTGCCTCTTCCTGAGTCGCTACAATGTAGGCACTCTATTTGCGGGGTAGTTGTGGGGGGTGGGGGGGGAGAACTCTTCAATTGCTAAACATGCTAACTTTGTGCAGTGGCAGTATCGTAGCCAAGGAGGTTTATGCAAGGCACAGTTACTGCTAAAAGGGGTAAAAAAATATATATAGCTAAACATTTTAGCTTTGATTTTTCTGAAAGGAAATATGCCTATTTTGTTCACAATTTGGAGATTTTTCTTTGGGGAACTTGCTGGCTCCCAGTGAATGCATGATCCCAAAAATGTTTGGAGAAACAGCAAAGTTTCTTTTTATTTTTTTTTCTTTTTTGGGTAGGCTCCACACCCAATGTCGGGCTCAAGCTCATGACCGGAGATTAAGAGTCACATGCTCTGTGGACTGAGCTTGCCAGAGGCCCTAACAAAGTCAGCTTTAAAAGTTAAGATAGTTTGGGGCGCCTGGCTGACTCAGTTGGTAGAGCAAATGACTCAGGGTCACGGAGTACAAGCCCCACGTTGGGTGTAGAGTTTACTTAAAAAAACAGTAAGAATAAAAAAACAAAAAAACAAAAAACAGATTGTTTGATGTCCGCTGGCCAAGGCAGAAATAAACTTTTCATAAATTCTTTCAATTTCTGAAATGACATGGTTTGTAAGTCACTGATATTCTTGATCAACGTTTGAAGGAAATAATCTTTTCATCCTTGGACAACTTTACTTCTTTGAGGCTTATCAGACTTCTGAGTTGTAAGTTATGTGGATAACAATAGTATCTATTCCATAGATCTTTTAAGAAGATTGAGAAGATTACTAAAAAGAGCCTATTAGTGTCTGCCATACATTATGCCCCAATAAATGTTAGCTCGTATTAGTAGCTCGATCAGATGAGCAAGGGTACACAGATAGCTTGCGTCATAGAAATTAGTGCAAGAATTTGGTACTACACCACAGGTTCTGGTATCAGGCTATGAAAACAAAATGAATTTTATTTATTTATTTGTTTATTTTTGAGACAGAGAGAGAAACAGAGCATGAGCAGGGGAGGGGCAGAGAGAGAGGGAGACACAGAATCTGAGGCAGGCTCCAGGCTCTGAGCTGTCAGCACAGAGCCCAAAGCAGGGCTCAAACTCACGGACTGTGAGATCATGACCTGAGCTGAAGTCGGACGCTCAACCAGCTGAGCCACCCAGGCGCCCCTGCAGAATTGTTTTTAAAGAGAGGCAGTAACGTGTGCAGGTTGGCACAAAGGGATGGACAAGAAAGAACAGAGTGGAAGGCAGACCTCAGGTACCATATAGGCCCGTGCGCTACTTCGCAAGAGAGCAGGCAGTGCCGCCATCTTTACTGGGGTGCCCACTTGTGCCAGTAATCCGTGAGATGCCTCAGAGTATGAAAGTATATATGGGCCTGGCATACACTTAGGCACTGATAAATGGCCATAAGATAATTAGAAGTAGATTAAAAAAAAAAAAAAAAAAACTTGTACTAGCGAATTATTTGAAAAAGCAATGTCATGCTATGTTATAGATTCAAAGTCTGGTCAACATTCTGCTGGACATTGTTCTCTCTGGTCCCAGGGCACATCTTACTATTCAGAATTGTTAGCAGGAGACCCTGCAAAATCCAATCATCTGTGCAACATTGTAAGGCTCATTGTATCATGTTTGCAAAAACCAGAAACAAAACATACTGCACATTAAAACAAAAATATCATGTTGTCAAACCCTCATCAGAAAGCTAAACTTTTCTGAAAATTGTACTCATTTCTGGTTTTATTCAAATTTATTAAACTTGAGGCTTGAAAAACAGTAAAAAAATATATCTCAATAGACACAGAACAAGCACTTGACAAAATTTAACATGTAAAATGGTACGAACCCTCGGCAAACTAAGAACAGAGGGAATTTCCTTTACCTGATGAAAAGGATGTACAAAAAACCCACAGCTAATATAATAGGTCATGGTGGAAGACTAATTCCTTTCCCCTAAGATTGGGTAAAAGGAACAATGTGCAACACTGTAAATTATATTTTTATGACAAATATTCTTACACTTGCCAATATAAACATAAAAAGTCCCTGACAGTACAATAAGCCAAGAAAAAGAAATAAAAGGCATAATTTTAGAAAATAAGAAAGGGGCGCCTGGGTGGCGCAGTCGGTTAAGCGTCCGACTTCAGCCAGGTCACGATCTCGCGGTCCGTGAGTTCGAGCCCCGCGTCGGGCTCTGGGCTGATGGCTCGGAGACTGGAGCTTGTTTCCGATTCTGTGTCTCCCTCTCTCTCTGCCCCTACCCCGTTCATGCTCTGTCTCTCTCTGTCCCAAAAGTAAAATAAAAAAAAAAAAAAAAAAAAAAAAGAAAATAAGAAATAGAACTGTGTCTATTTGCATAGAGTATGATTGTCTATATACAAGATCATAATGAACCTATATAAAAGATCACAGAATAAATGAATTTATCAAGGTCACAATGTACATGGTCAATATTCAAACATCAGTTGCTTTTCTTTTTTCTATTTTTTTATTGGGAGGGAGGAGCAGAGAGACAGGAAGAGATAGAATCTTAAGTAGGCTCCAGGCCCAGCCTGAGGTAAGGCTCAGTCCCATGACCACAAGATCGTGACCTGAGCCGAAATCAAGAGTCAGACACTTAACTGACTGAGACACCCAGACGCCCCTCAATTGCTTTTCTAATACCAACAATGAACAACTGAATAAACTTTTTTAAAGCACCATTTATAATAGCACACAAAAATTAAGACATATTGGGTGTAAGTCTAACAAGGAAATACTGATGAAAGAGATCAAAGGTGATCTTAAAAAATAAAGATGTATTTATAGAAGACTTGTCAATTTTTCTCAGATTGATGTATAGATTGAATGCAGTTCCAATCAAAATCCCAGAAGGATCTTTTGTAGATATTTAAAAACTGAATCTAAAACTTATATTGAGAGGTAAAAAATAGACACAACATGGGGCGCCTGGGTGGCTCAGTCGGTTAGGCATCCGGCTTCGGCTCAGGTCACGATCTCGCAGTCCGTGAGTTCGAGCCCCGCGTCGGGCTCTGTGCTGACAGCTCAGAGCGTGGAGCCTGTTTCGGATTCTGTGTCTCCCTCTCTCTCTGACCCTCCCCCGTCCATCCTCTGTCTCTCCCTGTCTCAAAAATAAATAAACGTTAAAAAAAAAAATTAAAAAAAAAATAGACACAACAATTCCGAAAAAGGAAAACAAAGTTGGAGGATATATAATTTAACTTCAAGACCTAATATAAAGCTACAATAATCAAGAAAATGTGGTGTTTGCACCAAAACAAACAAACAGGGTTGCCTGGGTGGCTCAGTTGGTTAAGTGCCCGACTCTTGGTTTTGGCTCAGGTCATGGTCTCACAGTTTGTGAGCTCGAGCCCCGTGTTGGGCTCTGTGCTGATAGCACGGAGCCTGCTTGAGATTCTGTCTCACTCTCACTCTGTCCCTCACCTGCTTGCTCTCCCTCAAAATAAAGTTAAAAATTAAAAAAAATTTAAAAAGACAAATAGATCAATGGAACAGAATGAACAATCCAGAAAAAGATCCACACATATGTGGATAACTGGTTTTCAACAAAAATGTAAAAGCAATTCAATGGAAAAAGGGTAATGGTATGCTGTTCCACACCTAGTTAACAATTATATCAAACTTATTTTCTCCAAATAATACCCTCAATATGACATTTTAAAACAGTTTTTATTTATTTATTTTTGTGTTTTTCTACATTTTTGTGAGAGAGAGAGAGAGAGAGAGAGAGAGGGGAGAGGCAGAGAGAGGATCCTAAGCAGGCTCCATGGTGTCCATGCAGAGCCCAATGTGGAACTTGAACTCATGAACCATGAGATCATGACCTGAGCTGGAATTGAGAGTCAGACACTCAACCAATTAGGCCACCCTGGCATCCCAATATGACATGTTTTTGATCGAAAAGCAGGACAATGTTGTAACTTCAGTTTTTGATTTTTGTTTTTTTTTTTAAAGCAGATTTTGCTTTAAAAATTTTTTCAATGTTTTTATTTATTTTTTGAGAGAGAGAGAGCACGCATGCATGCCCAAACAGGGGAAGGGCAGAGAGAGAGAGGGAGACATACAATCAGAAGCAGGCTCCAGGCTCTGAGCTGTCAGCACAGAGCCCAATGCAGGGCTCAAACTGGTGACCGAGAGATCATGACCTGAGCTGAAGTCGAGCACTTAACCAGCTGAGCCACCCAGGTGCCCCTAAAGCAAATTTTGCTTTTAAAGATTAGGACTTCTACAGAGTAACATATTAAATGAATAAAATTTCAAAGGAGACATTCTTCTTCAGAGTAGGTAGAAAAGAATGTACTGGTTTTAACAGCAATTATTTTGGAGAGCTATATGCAACACACATTGGTTTAAACAGCTTCAGTCTTTGGAGGAATATAAATCCTGAATTTGAAACGAACAAGCACCGCATTTCCTGTTTACTTCCTCTCCACTATTATTTTGCATTATTTTCTGATAAGACATTTTTCTCTACACAATCTTCTCTCTTACTTCCTCCACCAAACATTCTTGAATCCAGAAATGCTTTAAAACCAGTGGCTCCCAAATGAAAACTGCATTTTTATAGACTCAGCTTTCCAGGTTTTAATACTGTTTGTTCTTTTGTGATGGTCTAGAGAGGATTCTAATTCGGTGCTCTTCGGGGTTTTTGAAAAATGCATTTTTAAACGTTGATTTTTTAATTTATTCTGAGAGAGAGAGAGGGTGGAAGAAAGAGAATCCCAAGAAGGCTTCATGCTGTCAGCGCAGAGCCTGATGTCACAGACCGTGAGATCACAACCTGAGATGAAATCAACGGTTGGACGCTTAACCAACTGAGCCATCCAGGTGCCCCCAAAAATGCATACAGTGATAATACATGTTCACTATTGTGCAGGGAAGGACATAAAATTTAAATATGTAATGGTGATGCATCTCAAAGAGTTTTATTATTTTCCTCTTTACACATGTCCATACATAAAAATTGATAAAAGCAGACAATGAAAGGTGGGTCCTCCTCTCTGTTATCACTGCTACTGAAATAAGCTGAATTTATCTCTTACAGAAATGAAAACTAAGACATTTTTTAAAAAGCAGAGGTATATTAGATATAGGTCTGATTTATTTACCAAGTTGTTAAACAATGTTAATACTATTTCCCCGTGAAATGTTCAGATACAACACAATCACATTTAATGTTATCACTAGCCCTTGAAATTCTCATTAGCCAAGGACCTTCAAGTGTCAGTAGCTGCAAAAGTTAATTATAATCCAATGTATCCAAATCTTATAGATTCTTCCCCTTTCCCTAAATCATCAACTCTTCAGTCAGTTGAGATAGCATGTGAAAAGCACTTAGCCCAGGATTAGGTCTTTAGTAAGTGCTCAGTATTAGGTATTATCATTACCAAGCAAGTATCTCTGGGGAAGAGAAGAACACAGTAGGCAAGTAAATAAGATACTTATCTGACACTTCAAAATGATCACCTTAAACCTATTTACTGAAACCTCTCAGTAGGAGATCACCAAAATACATTGACAAAATAAGCCAAGGATAAAAAGGTTAATATTTCTGTCTTAGTAAAGTTGTTACCATAACTTTTTGCTAATATTTCAACATTTCTATAAACAAACAGCAAAGATGTAGGGGTTCTGGCTCATTAACGTCATGGTTTACCTCTTTCTCTCCTGAAATGTGAGTTTGTTATCTTGAAAAATAATCACCAATAGTTCTATTATTATTGAAATATGACTGGACCCAAAAGAAAGAGTACATTTATTTGCTATAAAATAAGAAGCAATTTAGCCTCCAATGAATATAATGGTTATAGATATCCTGCCAGGTGGAACAAAGGTATATAAATTGCAAATTGAAACAATAAAGACCTAACTACCATTATGAGGGACATGACCAATTATATTCACAAATGCTGGGAAAAAGCAAAGTATTTTTTCTGGGAGGGGAAAAAAATAGCAACAACAGTAGCAAAGACAGCAAAAATGTGACTATTTTTAAGGCTGATGTTAATTGGTCCAGCTGGACAAAGTAAAAGTAGACTTCTAAACTTTCAGAAATCTCCCATATAGGTCAATGCCTAATTGTATTCTCACATTAAACATCAGTGCAAACACTCTACATGCCACCTACCTGGTTAAGGAATTAAAAAAAAAAAATTAGTTGTTATCCTGTACTTGTAAAAAAGGCACTTAAAAAATCTGTTTCAGTGGCAAAGTAATGTACATATTTATCATTTATCTAGATCCTATAATTTCTCTTCGGGATTAATTTAGATTATCAGAGCAGAGCACCCAGTACTTAATTTTAGTTCCCCGAAGAAAAGCCTTGTGGTCTTTTCTCCAAATCAACAAAATAATTACATTTAAGTTTAGTTCCTGAAAAAGTTTGTCTAAGTACAATTTACCTAGTTAAAAAATGAGAGCTATATGACACACTTTTCTTTTTTGCCTTAATGACCAGAAAGCTTTGAAATTAATTCAGGGCCCAATTGTAAGGATTAGCTTGTCTCGAGTATAACTTCCCTAAGTGGTCTTATCAATTTTTACTTTACATTCAAATTGCACATACCTCAAATTCCAGTAGAACAATTCGGTGAATAAATGCTAAATAAGTCCATATATATGTCAGGATCATTTGTCGAGCAGTAAAGAAATGTATTCACCAGAGTTTTAAATTGTGGAATAATTAAATAAATACTACACCCAAAAAATTTAAGAATAACTCATCTTCATACATAGCAGTTATTTGAAGTGAATTTTAAAAAATTCACATGCCTCTGCCATTTTTACTTTAAATTAAGTACTATTACATCACTTACTTTTTCAGTAGTAAACTGACAACCGATCAAAAGTCTTGTAACACAGAACCGAACATTTCTCCTGATGGTTTACCTGTGCTATTCTTTTTTTTTTTTTTAATTTTTTTTTCAACGTTTTTATTTATTTTTGAGACAGAGAGAGACAGAGCATGAACGGGGGAGGGGCAGAGAGAGAGGGAGACACAGGATCGGAAACAGGCTCCAGGCTCCGAGCCATCAGCCCAGAGCCCGACGCGGGGCTCGAACTCACGGACCGCGAGATCGTGACCTGGCTGAAGTCGGACGCTCAACCGACTGCGCCACCCAGGTGCCCCTACCTGTGCTATTCTTAATATGCCAAAACCTCCAAGAAGACTGGCCCAGTGATAGAAGGTGCATGGTAAAGTGAACTAGGAGGTAACATGAATCATAATTGTCCTTACACTGGGTCAGGCTGAAGTTTTTGGTTTTGGGGAGATAAGACTTGGAGGAAAGGTGAAGATGGGTGAGCCTGCAGTGTTCTTCCAGCCCAATGTCCATGGGATTTATCTACTAACTGGGAGATTCCAGGAACAATGGCCACTATCTTGAAAGTCACGGTCAGCCCAGGACTCAGAAATGTATCCATATCAGTTAAGCTGGTCCCACACCCAGGAGGGACTAAGAATTTGGTACACTTGAGTCCATCACTGCCACCAACCCACCATTGTACCTTTCATTAACCTGCAATAACAAAACCCTGTAATTTTATGGGAATTAACAGTTTGGACTTCACTTATTCATGGTAGGGCTTTGCTCTATTTGCTAAAAATTGATTAAAAATTAAGCAAAAGTCATTAGGGTTTTTGATTGTTTACTATAGCCTCCAATATGCCATCATTTTAATATTACTAGAAGGAAGTGATTATTCATATTTAATTGGCTAATTAATAATTTAAGTACATTTTTTCCAATACAATAAAAGTTTACCAGCTGTAATTGTTTAAAAGATGCACAGATAAATAAATCTACTGATTAATAGAGATCATTTGTGAGAAAAATATTTTCCTTACATTATGATGATCCCGTTATCAATGGAAAATGAGTCAGAAGGTAACCCAGCAATATTCCAGGCTCGAATTGTCACTGCTTCTCCCAGGATACCCATAAGAGAATAATCATCAGAGCAGGGAATATCATTGTTTTTGCACAGATTTGTCCACTCCTTCGTTTGGTTCTTTAAGACATACACAAGAGATACAAAAATGAGGCTGGAGGTTACCAAATGAATACTTTAACTCCTTGATTATGTTTTATTCCCTGAGTCAACAAACCATTGTTGAAACTGCACCTCAAAAATAATTTATCAGATTTTTCAAATAAAATTATTATTTAGAAGGTCCACTATACATTCAAATGAAAGTTAACTATATCCAATGTTAATTTTAGGTAGATCACTTAATAGTGAACTTGACGTCAGAATGCTGTATCCGAAAAAAACAATTGCCAATTATTATTCTAAAGCTTCACTCGACAAAGTAGTTGGAGACCATCATCTTTCTATATATATATTTTTTTAATTTTGTTTTTCAACATTTATTTATTTTTGGGACAGAGAGAGACAGAGCATGAACGGGGGAGGGGCAGAGAGAGAGGGAGACACAGAATCGGAAACAGGCTCCAGGCTCTGAGCCATCAGCCCAGAGCCCGACGCGGGGCTCGAACTCATGGACCGCGAGATCGTGACCTGGCTGAAGTCGGACGCTTAACCGACTGCGCCACCCAGGCGCCCCTCTATATATTTTTTTTAAATGACAAATAACCAGCAAGCCTTAGTATTATGGCATAAATCTAATTTGAACTGGTAGGGGACTAAAAAATGAAAACCTTTTTTTCTGGCTCTCACATGCCTGGGGAAAGGGACCATGGCAGGACTATCAGGCACCAACAATATGTACCAGGATACACATTGGAGTCTGGGATATCCCACCTAGGGCATAGTTTGCTAGGCTACTCAGGAACCAAAAGGGTACTTTAAGTCCGGGTTCACACTCAGAAAGTTAGAAGTCAAGGTCCAATCTGAGGTTACATGTAAGAGTTCAGAAACATTGCAAGGCACGACCAGAGAAAAAAATAGGTTAGGAAGAGACGTGGGGAAGAGGCACAGACACACGAGGTGTTGGAACGAGCCCACAGGCGGATGAGATGCTGTGTGTGGAGGGGTGCTGGTAGAGGGGGCATGATGGGCACCCCATCGCCCTTGGCCTCCTGCTGAGCAGGCTCCACCAACATTCCTTTAGGTTTGCACATGAAAGGTCATGACAGGTTAGGGGGAGCTGATGACTTTTATGACCTTGATCAATCAGTTAGTTTGTAGAATGCCCCAAAGTTGGGTCTCTGTGATGTTCTCTCATGATTCAGTTCAGGTTACACATCTTTGGCAACAATATCATAGAAAATGTAGTCGTATTCTTCTCATTGCACTCAATCAGTGGTACAAGATTTCAGACTGTTCATTTATTGATGATAGTGATTTTTATCACTTGTTTAAGGTGTTGCCTGCCAGGCTTCTGCCTCATAATTGTATGATCTTAGGTATAATTAAATCTTCTTTGGGTGGTGGGACACAAGACACTCAGATAGATGAAAGGCAGAACTCTTTGTTACTTACACTGCCAAATGGGAGAAAGCTACCACACCAGAAGTTGCCCCCAGATACAGGGTAACAGCAAGGTGAAACTGTAGGAGGCAGTTATATATGCAAGCAGTGTGTGATAGGGTTAGCTGTATTGCCTGGGCTTCCTAGGGATTGGATAGTTTGAGTAATTCCTCAGGTACAGTGATAAAGGATCTTCAGGTGTTACGTATCTGAGGTCTGCTGGAAGCTGGGTGCCTGTTATAAGCTGCAGTATTAGAGCCCGATACAGGAAATGGTTGCGGTGAGGGCTGAGCAAACTACCCACACAAAGGAATTCAGAGTTTTTATTATGAATCAAAACTGAGTTAAGGCAGTACTTGTCTAATATTGGATTACAGCCTCTGCATTGCTTTTTTTCCCCTTTCCCTTTGTAATTAATAACATTTCGTGGGGAGATACTCACAGCTGAAAATTTCTAGGTTTTGTCAGGCACTCATTCTTTTAAATTTATTAATTTATGTCAGTATAGATCGACCTTTTTCTATTATCTTGGTCTCTTTTCTACTCACCTATAACATGATATTAGTTTCAAGTGTACAAGACGATTCACTCTTTGTATATATTGTGAACTCATCACAGTAAATTGTCGACATCCATCACCATAGTTACAAAAATGTTTTTCTTGGGATGAGAACTTTGAAGATCTACTCTTGCAGCAACTTTCAAATATATAATACATCATTATTAACTGTAGTCACCATGCTGTACATTAAATCCCAGGACTTATTTATTTTCTAATTATCAGCCTGTACCTTTTGAACCTCTTCACTCATTTTGCCCACATCTTTTATTCAATGAGTTATGTTACTATCAGTATTTATTGCTGATGTGGCCGGTGGAAGTAACGTTAAACTACATTTTATGTTCCTTTAACACATCCCTATCGTTCTTTGGGCACTTCCTTACTTTGCCTTAAAAGGATACTATCCTATAATCGAGTCCAAAGATGATCTTCCTATTTTAAGTTCAGCTGATTAGCAACCTTAATAACAAAGTCCCTTTGCCACGTAATGCCACATATTTGTAGGTGTGACACCGCAGGGCAAACAATGGGGGGCGGAATGTCATCTCTTAGGGGCACTTAAACACTGTCATCTGGCTTTCTGTTTGGGTTGGCTGTTGTTACCAGGAACGAGTGTGTGGCTGTGTAGGGAGGAGCGGTATCAAGCATTTCCGGTTTGAATTCGGCCTTCTTATACACGGTTCCTACTGGCCTGTTTTGATCTCTTTGTTGTCAGGCTGTGGGGCGGCCTGTAGACTTTGGGGGAAGATCTGAAGGCTTCGTCAAATATAGCTTGATGCTGGTCTTGGCAGACTAGTCAGTGATATGGGAAAGCAGCAGCGAAAGCGAAAGCAATAGTTACTGCTCATCGTTGACAGGTATGGTACGTTAGCATAATTCTGGGTTAGAAATTGAAGTGGCCCAGTTACATATCTAAAGGGGCATAGCGGCAGAGAAGAGCTGAAATGAACACGAGGTGCCCTGAACAAGCATCTCTACATAGAAGCCACGAGCCTTGCCTAATACTCCAGTGGTACACTAGATGGTAGAAATTTAAAAAGTGGCCATTGGGAGTGTCATCTTGGAGAAAACAGCCACCACCACCACCACAACAGTTTTGACTTTAACCGTTGGCCGGAAAAGTGAAAAAGTTCGAATTAATTCAACTCTAAGGCTTATAGCACGACAGGATTCTGTTTTACAGATTGGCATGGGCACAGCAGCTGAAGTACTGCGGGCCCCATTATCCTAGAAGAATTGGAGTTGTCTATGTTTTATTTATAGAGAGAACCAGAAATTTTACAAAGGGGTTGATGAATAATTAACAAGCACTCAGATGAAGCCCGGAGGGAGGGGATCCCGCTATTTATGGAGGGCTCTTGGTATCCAGAGGTCTTGATGTGAGAAAAGAACCAAAACTGTTGTGAAGGCTTTTTTGTCTCAGCTGGGTTTCCCAGAAGCAAACTCTGAAATGAAGATTTATGTGAAGTGATTTATTAAAGAAAGGATGTGAGGGGAAGCAGTAAAAGGACTGGGGAGCAGCTGGTAGAAGGTGAGGGATCAGCCAGCGCTGTGCTGCAGGTGGCTTCAGCTGGTCCCACAGGGAGTGTGAGTTACTACTTAGAGTCGTTCCAACCAGCAGGAAGGGACACAGACTCTCATGCTCCCACTCCTGTCAGTCTTTCATCCAGGCCTGCCCTCGAGGGAAATAAATCTCAGCAATTCTGGCTCTCCACGCCCTGGGCAAAGTGAATTCTAAGAACCCAAGGGAAGTTTGCCAAAAAAGAGCCACAGGCGCTGGTTGTTGGACACGGAAGCTCAGGAAGCCAGGAGGGCATCTGGGCAGACAACGAGTTGCCACAATCACCTTCTGCTTACTACTGAATGGGAAACTTCCGATGGGGTGTGATCTGCCAGCTGCCCTGACCCACGAGAGGATCAGAGCAGGACAGAATGAATTCATAGGAAGGAACTGAGACATCAGCGACTCATTAAAAAAAGTTAAAGTCTAGGTTGCTATAGAGAAAGGGGAAGAGAGGAGGCAGAATCTATCAAAGCGGTGGAAATTTGAAGCAGAAAACACAGTATTTGCCTTCTTTCTTTCTTTCTTTTTTCTTTCTTTCTTTCTCTTTCTTTCTTTCTTTCTTTCTTTCTTTCTTTCTTTCTTTCTTTCTTTCTTTCTTTCTTTCTTTTTAACGTTTATATACTTTGAGAGAGAGCATGTACGTGTGCGTAAGCAGGGGAGGAGCAGACAGAGAGGAGAGAGAGACAATCCCAAGCAGGCTCCACACTGTCAGCACAGAGCCCAAAGTGGGGCTTGATCTCACGAACCCGTAAGATCATGACCTCAACACAAGTCAACAGTCAGATGCTTAAAGACACTTAACTGACAGAGCCACCCAGGCGTCCATTGGTATTTGTTTTCCAAGGAAAGGATCTGTTTGGTTCTAAGCCAGCTTGCCTTTTCCTCCCCTAAACTTTCAGTCTCTGAAGGGATTTTTGAAATGATCCATTACTGAAACTCATAGGGAGAAGTTGATTAAACACACACACACACACACACACACACACACACACACACACACACACACACACACACACACAAAGACGTAAAAAATCCTGGTATCTTTATAGTTGTTTAGGAACTAAAATTTTATCATCAGGGTCTACCATTTCATGTTACCTTTTGGAGTCAATCTTTTTGTTTCTAAAACAATTTGATTTCAGAAGAATATTTGATATAGCATCTTCTGGCTATCAAGTCAATTTATAGAATAACTAAGATACACAACTACAAATCACTTGGAAACACTTCACTCCCCATACTTACCAAAAAAACAAAAAGCAAGCAAACAAAATCCTCTAAGATGAGATTAGTGCTGGCTATAATGGGAGGGTCAGGAAGAGACCTTAGAAATCAACTAGTATTCTTTACCTGTCGATAGTTAGATGTAAAGGCGCCAAGGTAAGCGACAACTCCTGAGGAAATGAGGATATCACCTGTCAGGTTGATGTACAACTGGCCCAGCTCCAGAGCTGTAAGGCTCCATCGAGTTTTCTCACCCCCAAGGCCTCCAATCAACTGCTCGGCTCGGTCTAGCTTTTTGCTGCACAAGTCAACCTTAAAAGAAAAAAAAAAAGTCAGCTTTTCTCAACATCCACAAGTAAAATAAATTGAAAATTCTGCAAGATTTTGCCCTCGGAGATAAATTATTTTTTTATTTACAAACTTTCATCTGGAATTTTTTTAACTCTTTAAAAAAATGTGAGCTATGTCACTTTCCAGCTACGTCAAGACTGAAAACTCCATGACATGTTTTAAAATGTTCATAATAAAGTATGTACAATAAGCATGTATAATAAAGTGTATACAGTTTATGAAATTCATAATGGATATTCATCATGTAGTGCAAGAATATCTCTATTTTCTCATTTTTAAAATGTTTATTCATTTTTTGAGAGAGAGAGAGAGAGCGTGAGTGGGGGAGGGCAGAGAGAGAGAGAGGGAGACATAGATTCTGAAGCAGGCTCCAGGCTCTGAGCGGTCAGCACAGAGCCTCATGCAGATCTCAAACTCACAGACCATGAGATCATGACCTGAGCCGAAGTTGGACGCTTAACCTCCTGAGCCATCCAGGCACCCCAAGAATAGCTCTATTTAAGGAAATGATCTACAGCAGGAGATACTGAAATTTAGTTAAGTAATAAAGAACTTTCTCGCGAGTATGTTCTTCCTCAGTTTTAAATACTCTAAATGTATTTTGTTTCAAATATTCCATCAAAATCTTCTCCTCATCTAACTTATGGCTGACTTAATGATAATTTTGTTTAATTTTTTTAAGTTTATTCATTTTGAGAGAGAGTGAGCACACACGTGCCTGCACAAGTGGGGGAGGGGCAGAGAAAAGGAGAGACAGAATCCTGAGCAGGCTCTGCTCCATCACTGCAGAACCCTAAGTGGGGCTCAAACTCACAATCTGTGAAATCATGACCTGAGCTGAGATGGAGAGTTCAATGTTCAACCAACTGCACCACTCAGGCACACCAACTTAATCATGATTTTAAAGGTTAAATGTTTAAAAGTAGTAATAATTTATGCTTACTTGCGAAGCATAATTTTCAAGTTGTTAAATTGTGTCAACCTTGTCACACACTTGCAATTAACCTTCAATTAGGACATCAATCAATAGCTGAGAACCTACTTTGTGCAGAAGACTGTCAACCAAATTTGATTATATGTAATTGAGCAATGTGATTAAAAGAAAAAGGATAATTATGACAGTGGAAAACTTGGAGAAAAGCCATTTCAACCCATGCAATGGCAACATTCCAGTAGAATGCCTAAATTATTTTAGTTTAATTTTAAATGACTTAGCATCATTATTCTTGGATAAAAACAAAACTAAGTAAAAGTTAGCTTAAGGTTCAAAATAAAATGAATGACATGAAGAGAAGTAGTAAACAGCTGATAAAAGCAGAGACTTGTAGATTATTGTGGAGTAAGAATTTCACTTATACTTTTTCCTAATGCATTAAAAAACTTTGTTTTAAATGTTTATTTATTTTTGACAGAGAGATAGAGAGAGAGGGAGGGAGGGGGAAGGGACAGAGAGAGAGGGGGACAGTGGATCTGAAGTGGGCTCTGTGCTGACATCAGTGAGTCTGATGTGGGGTTCGAACTCTTGAACCATGAGATCGTGACCTGAGCTGAAGTGGGACACTGAGCCACCCAGACATCCCTCTTAATGCTATTAATATTGATATTAAAGGGGCACCTGGGTGGCTCATTTAGTTGGGCATCCGACTTTGGCTCAGGTCATGATCTCACGGTTTGTGGGTTCGAGCCCCGCATCTGGCTCTGTGCTGACAGCTCGGAGCCTGGAGCCTGCTTGAGTTCTGGGTCTCCCTCTCTCTCTGCCCCTCCCCTGCTTGTGCTCTGTCTCTCTGTCTCTCGAAAATGAATAAATGTAAAAAAAAAAAAAAAAAAAAAGCTAAAAAAATATTGATATTAAATAAATGCTATTAGACCAAAAGAGATAAACTACTAAATTAGTTTATCTAAAGGTAAGTTTAAAAAAGCAAATGGTATGAAAAAAAAAAAAAAAAAAAGCAAATGGTATGTAATTGGTAAAAATTTTGGTACTTCCTAAATTTAAATCCTTTCTCTTTTAATTTTTCTTCTCTTAATATCTTCTGTCTTAGTTTCCTTCTTCATTCTTTTTCCAATAATGTTTATAATCAACTGAATCATGTCTCAGATTACAATAGTTACCATCAGAAATTACTAAGTGAAAATATTTTAACTAAAATTTTTCCTCCAAAGCAGATTTTTGGTCCACATATAAGTGTATGTTCATTTTACATGACCATGATTTCTAACATTTTATCATGAAAGATAAAAGTTTCAAACATATAGCAGAATTGACAATGTTTATAGTAAACTATATACCCACGTATTTTATTATTTAAACTAAATCTGACCACTTGGAAATCATGCCCTGTAATAAGTAATATTTCTAAAGATTAGCACAATGTCATATATTTGTACAAATATGGAATTTGTGGTTATAGCCTATAGGAAGAAACAGTCTGCTACTGTGGTAAAGACAGAGCTATTAGAGTCAGACTGTCTTCGTTCAGATTTTAGCCTTAATGCCTGGAAGCTGGGTTGACCACAGGCAAATTGTTTAACTTTCTGTGCTTTAGTTTCTTCAAAATGATACAAAAAGACTACCTCCTTCAGAAGGCTGTTTTGAGAATAAATGAGATAGTACATACTGCTCCCAAAACAGTGATTTGCACTTAGTAAGCACTCAATAAACATTGACTGTTATAAAATACTTTGACTTCTTTTTCCTGGAACGTAATCAGATTTGAGCAGTTGTTTGTTACAAACATTATCACCAAGGCAGAGCAATCTTTTTAGTCTTAGAATCATTTTCAGTGGACATAGTATGGTTCTTGGTGTTGAGTTCTAATCTCAGCTGTGCCATTAACTCTTACACAGCCTAAGTCACTTAATTTTTTGGTTCTCCATTTCCTGATCTATAACATGGAGAATTATTTTAAAATTTCAAAACCGTTATTAGCTTACGGGTCATGCAGAAACAGGCAATGGTGGATTTGGCCTGTGGGCCATAATTTGCCAATGGCAACTTCCCCAACCCGGAAGAAAACAGGATTGTTGCTGTTATTTGCTACAAGAAACACCATGCTTATTAAAGTTATGAAGATTTTCCCATACTTGTCTATATTATCACATACCTGGTTTTCCAAATCTGCCTTCTTTTGTTTGTTTAGTTCCAGCGTATCCTGAAGCTTGGCCAGCTTGTCCTGAACTTCCTGTAGGGCTGCCTGCTTCTTTCTAAGACCATCCATCGCAATTTTAAGCTCCCCTTCAGCTGCAGCCAGTTTTATCTTTTTGGGAGCTACTATTTTTGCCACTCTGCAAAAAGGAAAATTAGAAAGTCAGATATACATTTTATACTGTAGTGCACTTCCTATCACTGAATTTGCTTTTCTATCCTTACCAAACCTCAGAACATATCTTTATGCAAAACTGACCCTGATTCCTATAGTCTAGATTTCATCTAAGAATCAAACCTGACCCCAGCACTTAAGAAATGATGATTAAAACGGATACCAAATATGCATAACATTTTCAAATAAGTAATTTTTTTACTCACGGTAAAATATTAGATTATTGACAGTATGAATATTGGTGATTTTACAAAAGGAGAACTGTGCATTCGTGCAAAATATTACAGTGTTTGCAGAAAACATTCTGATTCGTTAGGGCTTAATTTGTAGGAGAGGGTGAGGTGTTTTATCTATGTCATTTTGCTTTTTAAACATTTTCAGAATATACCTTTAACTAAAACCAGCCATCTTATAAGTATGTAGGTTGGTAACAGCAGGGAAAATATAAGAAAAAGAATGGATCTAAATTATCGTCTATTGGGAAAATGGAGTCAGTGGTGTTAGCTTTCTAAATAAATGTCAAAATATTAAATTAAACTTCATCATTAACATATCATGATCCAAAATATATGCAGTGTGTAATATATATGCACAATTATTCAAACGGTGTAGGAGTTTGAAAGACTTCCTGTAACTGTTGCTCTTTGAAGAATAAACCAGTAATTTCTGTTTTGTAAAAGATATATATATATATATATATATATATATATATATATATATATATTCTCACACAATCATCAAAAAAAGGCTCCTTGTCTCACAAAGAATATATATTATACTAGTGGTTTTCAAAATGTGGTCCAAGACATGCTTCATCCCCTTCAGGGAGTCCATGAGATCCTCTAGTGTCCAACTAAAACGTCTGTGTTTAGGTTGTATTTTCTTCATATACTTCAATTGAAACAATATATTGCAACAGATTGAAGAAACAGATTGGCGTGTCCAGCTGTCTTCTATTGGACACATATCAAAGAGATTTACAAAACTATAAAACACCACTACTGTTTTCATAATATTTTGTGTGAAAAATGTGGATTAAAAAAATAAGTTACTTATGTAACATGTAATGCTTTTATGAATTAATAGTTGTTCAAATTTCTCCATTTCAACTTCTAATATGGTAGATAAGCAAAAGGGTTTGGTGTCTTCAAGAATTTTTAAGAGTATAAAGGGTTCCTGAGTCCAAAAAAGTTTCAGCACACTCTATTATACCATATCATTGGTACAGTCTTGCCTCCAGTAGATATGTACACATACAGCAGGTATTAGATGTGATTTTCCAAGGAGCCTCTCACCTGTATAGCTTTTAAGTTTTATATTCTCTAAATGACCAAATGGGAAAATAAAACATAGCAGGATTTTGTGGGTTTTTTAAAATGTTTTTTTCTTAATGTTTTTATTTATTTTTGAGACAGAGACAGAGCATGAGCAGGGAAGGGGCAGAGAGAGAGGGAGACACAGAATCGGAAGCAGGCTCCAGGCTCTGAGCCATCAGCACAGAGCCCGATGCGGGGCTCGAACTCACAGACTGTGAGATCATGACCTGAGCTGAGGTCGGACGCTCAACCGACTGAGCCACCCAGGAGCCCCTGCGGGGTTTTTTGCAGTCAGTACTTACTTATCATATGAATCCATTGCTATGACCCATTTGCACAGACCTTCAGCTGCCGTGGAAGCATTTCTAATCTTTTCTGGAACAAAATCTGGGTTTGGAATATAATGTTTTCTTATGATATTCATATAAGCTGCTGGAATGTTGTCCTTGTCATATTCATGAAGTGACTGTAGAAATCGGATGTCACCAAGAAGTCTCTTAGCTGGACCCCAGAAATCCTCTATTTTTTTTCCTGAACCTGTTGGGTCAGGGATTTTGTCAGCTTTGATGCCTTTCAAGATGCATATAGCTTCCATAACAAGCTTGACACCAGCAGGAGGACTCTTCATGGATTTTACCACTGTAATGTCCTTGAAATAACAACATGCTAAGTATGAGGAGAGAACTGTTTGTTTATGCATGACTTATAATCGGCTCCTATTTTCAAACTAAACCATAAGATACAGAAACTCATTCTGTTCATTGTGTAGAAATAGTGGCAGTGATAGAATTGTGCCAAAAAGCATTGAGAAGTTTGTCCCAAAGTTAAACATGAAAAAGAAAAGTGGAAAGATACCTTAATGTGAGATTACTTATGACATAAAGTCTACTTCGAAAATGCTTAAGAGAGATCTGACTGTTGCAAAATAAGAGTTTTATAGCTTCTTTTTATTAATTTTTTTTTCAACGTTTATTTATTTTTGGGACAGAGAGAGACAGAGCATGAACGGGGGAGGGGCAGAGAGAGAGGGAGACACAGAATCGGAAACAGGCTCCAGGCTCCGAGCCATCAGCCCAGAGCCCGACGCGGGGCTCGAACTCCCGGACCGTGAGATCGTGACCTGGCTGAAGTCGGACGCTTAACCGACTGCGCCACCCAGGCGCCCCTTTTATAGCTTCTTAAAAACTATAAAAGCAATAGACGTAAACGTTAGAAAATACAGAGAAATTATACAAACAAAAGTCTCCTATAATCCCATATTAGCTAGTTAACTACTGGAAATATTTTTATTTACATTTCTTCCATATGTTCTTCTGTGTGTATACAGGCTACAAATTAGTGTATATGCTACATTTTGACCAATGGAATTATAGTATACATAGCATAATGCTGTTTTAAAACTTTTTATATTTCAATAACAATATATAGCGGACATCCTTTCACGCTATGAAACACTTCATTTTAATGGCTGCATGACCTTCTGATGTATAGATATGAACCATAAGTCTCATGCCCTATGTTTCTTCCTCTATTCTTTACTATTATAATTTCCATGCTGAATTAAGAACTTTATGTCTTTTGTTTTTAAAGCTTTGGACACATATTGACAAACTACTCTCCATAAAGTATATAAGGATGTCTGTTTTACTACATATACCCTTAGCAACAATGCCAGGCATTCTGACAGGCAAAAGAAATATTTTAATCTGTATTTCTTAAAATATAAATGAAGTAGGATAGATCTTCATATGTTTATTGACTATTTGCATTTCCTCTTTTGTGAATTACTTCTTTATATCGTTTACTCTCTTATCTTACGGCTATTTTTTTCTTATTGATTTTTAAGAGCTTTTCACATAGAGGCATATTAATCTTTTGTTTGCCATGTAGTTTAAATATTTCCCCCCCGTGTTTCTACACTTCTGTGATGTTTATAACAAAAAAAAAAATGTGTTGTTTTTAGGGACTAAAATTTATAACTTAAAGAATTTTATTAGTTATGAAAAAACAGAAAAGTATCCAGAGCATATATATTACAAATAATTTTGCTTAGTTTTTTTTTTCTGATTTCTCTCATATCAAAGAAATCCAAGGACCTAATCCACTCCAAGATATAAACATGACCTGCATTTTCTACTATTTTATAGTAATATAGCTATTTATATTTACATTTCAATCATTCTGAAATATATTTTGAAGTAAGGTGTGAAGAAAGGATCTAATGGTCTCTCCTACCACCACCCAAAAGTTTAGTCATGATTCTCAACACTATTTTTAAAAATCACCTTCATCTTTCTTAACTGAAACCCTTTCACATCTAAATTTTTATTACTACATTTCATCAAGTTTAAGACATGCTATTATAAAGTATAACATCGTAAGGCATATTATTAAGTATCACAAAAATAAAAAACCCAAAACACTAACAAACATTAACACATTATGTTATCACATCTATTGTAAGGTAGATATCAATTACAAAAGCGTCTAACTATGAAAAAGGTGCACCTCAGAATCAAAATACATACGTAAAGTCTTGTGCTTCTGTCCACTATTGTGCTGCGAAGTTATCGTGCAAAGTTCTTAAAAGAACAGAGCTTTCAAGGTAGGTTATAAAAGTTAGCAGCTTTCTTCTCTTCCAAAATTCTTTTTAATTAAAAAAGTTTTTTTTTTTTTTTTTTTTCAACGTTTATTTATTTTTGGGACAGAGAGAGACAGAGCATGAACGGGGGAGGGGCAGAGAGAGAGGGAGACACAGAATCGGAAACAGGCTCCAGGCTCTGAGCCATCAGCCCAGAGCCCGACGCGGGGCTCGAACTCACGGACCGCGAGATCGTGACCTGGCTGAAGTCGGACGCTTAACCGACTGCGCCACCCAGGCGCCCCAAAAAAGTTTTTTAATGTTTATATTAGAGAGAGAGAAGGAGAGACAGAGAGAGAGGAAGAGAGAGACAACATGAGTGGGGGAAGGACACAGAGAGAGGGAGACACAGAATCCAAAGCAGGCTCAGGCTCTGAGCTGTCAGCACAGAGCCCCACGCAGGGCTCCAACCCACGAACTGCAAGATCGTGATCTGAGCTGAAGTCGGAGGCTTAACCAACTAAGCGACCCGGGCGCCCCTACTTTTCCCAAATTCATGGGCGCACGCATTGCTTTTTTGCCAGGTCAATTAGGGAATTCTTTCGCCAATTTGAAAATGATTTCGATTGCATTAAATGTGGAGACTAATTGGGACAGACAGACCAGATGGTAGGCCACAACGGTAAACACTCTCAGGCTGTGATGATGCGTGTCTTCGAGAGTGTCACCGTGTTCTCACCTGTGCCGTGAGAGTATCAAGGGCAGACAGCGCCGACTCTAATATCGGCAAGGCCCCCGCCAGGTCAGCGTCACACTCGTCTTTGATGGCTTTGGCGGCCATAGCTTGTTCGTTTGCTATGGTCTCATCAGCTTTCACTATTTTTTCAGTTTTGGCGACTTCTGCCGACTCCCTCTCGATGACTGCCATCATTTCATCCACCTCTTTGCTGGCAACTTTTAATTGTGGATGTAGAGCTTCTAACTCAGATTGCATGGTGGCTACTTGGGATGCAGCGGAATCCAGTTTGTCCAAACCCACTTCATACCTCTTCTTCATTGTCATTACTTCACTGGGAGCAAACAGATAAAACAAGGTTAGGCATCAAGTTCTGTATCCTTTAAGGAAAAAAAAAAAATTCTTGAGCTTTGCAGAATTTTTCCAGACATAACTAAGGGAGCAGTATGAAAGATTTTCACATCACCATTTGTCAAAAAATATGAACTTTAGAAGACTGCATTGTGCACGATTAAGAGCCAAAAATAAGCCGTGCTTGTTTTTCTATTTCCACTATCTAGCCCAATATCCAGGCATGTAACAGAAATTCGAAAGTTATTCTGTGATTTATTAGATACTAGGCATAAGGCAAGGAGTGCTCTTTATCAAAATGAATGGCATGCCCTCTAAGTTTAGTCACTTTGGGAAGTTTATTACTACAACACTAATGTTCCTTAAAACCTTTTTACAATCATATCTTTCAAATAGACTTCAGGGACCGAAATATAGGACTTTGAATGCTTGCAAAGGTGGCTGATGATTTTAAGAAGTGTTCAATATCTTGAAATAATTCTTTATGAAGACAAAAGTGACAAATAGGATAGATAATACAACTCAACACTTTTTTGGTACAAAATGACTGCAAGGTAATAATACTTGATTAGGAATATAGTAGTATTTTAATGTGCTTTAAATTTTTTATATGCATTCATATATGTCTCTGGATAATTATCCATTAAATGTAGAGAAACTCTTCTTTATAATTTGTTTCTTTATATCTATCTATCTATCTATCTATCTATCTATCATCTATCTATTTAGAGAAAGCATGAGTGTGCACAAGTAGGGGAGGGGCAGAGAGAAAGGGAGGGAGGGAGGGAGGGAGGGGGGAGGGAGGGAGGGAGAGAGAGAGAGAGAGAGAGAGAGAGAGAGAGAGAGGATTCCAAGCAGGCACTGCACTGTCAGCACGGAGCCCAGCGCAAGGCTCGAGCTCACCAACTGTGAGATCAGGACCTGAGCCAAAATCCATAGTCAAATGCTTAACCAACTGAGCCACTCAGGTGCTCCTAATTTGTTTCATTTTAAGTATTTGATATACCACAATGTTTCAAAGTAAAAGGTGACACATTTTTGAAATCATCTTCAAAAAGGAAGTTGGAGTAGATAACAAACCAACCTGATAACTGTCTAAAGGCAGAAGCATGCCCTTCAGCTGAGGGCTTATCTGATCCAAGCTGGAATAGGTTAACCAGGGGAACATTAAAAAGATGGCCACAGAGGGGTTAAAAAAAAATTTAGAAGTGAGGGTATGCCAAATGGCTAATAGACACATGAAACGATGCTGAACATCACTCACCATCAGGGAAACACAAATTAAAACCACAATGAGATACTAGCTCATACCTATCAGAATGGCTAAATTTAACAACTCAAGAAAAAACAGATGTTGGCGAGGATACAGCGAAAGGGGAACCCTCTTGCACTGTTGCTGGGAATGCAATCTGGTGCAGCCACTCTGGAAAACAGTATGGAGGTTACTCAAAAAGTTAAAAATACAACTACCGTACCACCCAGCAATTACACTCCTGAATATTTACCCAAAGTATACAAAAATATGGGGCACATGCACCCAAATGTTTGCCCAAAGGATACAAAGGGGTATATGCACCCAAATGTTTACAGCAACATTATCAACAATGGCCAAATTATGGAAAGATCCCAAACGTCTGTCAACTGATGAATGGATAAAGAAAATGTGGTATGCATCTACAATGGAATATTACACAGCCATAAAAAGAATGAAATCTTGCCATTTGCAATGATATGAATGGAACTAGAGTGTATTATGCTAAATTAAATATGTCAGTCAGAGAAAAACAAGTGCCATATGATTTCACTCATATGTGGAATTTAAGAAACAAAACAGAGGAACATAGCGGGAGGGAAGGAAAAATAAAATAACAAAAAAACAGAGAGGGAGGCAAATCATAAGACACTCTTAGCTATAGAACTGAGCATTGCTGCAGGAGAGGTGGGCAGAGAATAGGCTAAATGGGTGATGGGCATTAAGGAGGACACTTGTTGGGATAAGCACTGGGTGTTATATGAATCACTAAATTCTACTCCTGAAACCAATACTACACCACATGTTAACTAACCTGAATTTAAATAAAAGCTTGGAAGAAAAAAAAAGCAACGGTGAGGGTATACCATGTTTTGTCATACGTTGTTGATTCCCTCTGAATCAGCAAAATACTTGACATAATGGGAACTGAGGGGAGTGGATACATGATACCGTATTATCTGTGAGTCTGGTTTTAGTTGAACAAAACAGGAAAGGTCTCACTCCTGCCGGCATGAAGAGTTTTCATATTGTGACTCATCCCATGTGATGATTTGCTAGCTAAACTCTTGGTGTCCTGGCAGTTGACCTGCTTGCTTCTAGGTTACCATAGTGCCTGGCTCTAAAGACATCTGAAGGCATTAGCCATTAAGGGAAGAGTAACCACAGGATGGGGATACTGGTTGAGGTAAAGGAGAATTTTTTTTTTTTATAAGAGAGGAAGATTTGAAAGGCAAAGAAGAATATTGAAAAAATTCCTAGAAAATTACTGCTTTCAATCCTCCTATAACTTTCTCTCTCATTTTCATAATATTTCTTTCAGTTAGGATGGCCTTAAACCTTGTGAGTGTACAATCAAATAGAGATATAAGTGACCAAAATTTATTTTTTAATTTTTTTTTTACATTTATTTATTTTTGAGAAACAGAGTGAGACAAAGTGTGAGTGGGGGAGGGGCAGAGAGAGAGACACAGAATCTGAAGCAAGCTCCAGGCTCTGAGCCGTCAGCACAGAGCCTGATGTGGGGCTCGAACCCACAAACTGTGAGATCATGACCTGAGCCGAAGTTGGACGCTCAACCGACTGAGCCACCCAGGCGCCCCTAAGTGACCAAAATTTAATCAGACTCTCTAAAACGTGTCAATCCTCCTGGATGGGAAAATATGGAAGAAAAAAAAAGGCAAGATTCCTTTAAGTTAAAGATCATAAGATCTATATGAAAAGATAATTATTTTGACAGCCAAAGCAATTATAAAATTCAGCCAATTCATGTAGCAGCCCTGGGTAGGGGTTGCAGATTTCACTAGGTAGATACAGAAAGTACTAATAGTAGGATTCAAACACAGGGGTATGGATCATGGTGCACAGGAAAGCCCGGACACCTGAGCTGGAGAAGGTATTACAAGGTCCTACCAGGATCTAGGTAGCATCCTGGACAGTACGAGAAAAGGTGCTTCAAATGCTTCACATAGTCGGTTAGCACAGGAAGATTTAAAATTAACAGTTAATATGCAAACATTAATCTTTGTGTTAATATTTTTGTGGCATGAAATCTGTGCACATTGGTGTTTTAAGTATGTATTTTTAATATTTAGAAGAATTTGGTCTGTTAGACTAACAGATTAACCTTATAGTCCAGTATAAATTGTGCAATTGAGCAAGAGATAGACTCTGTTTTTTGTTGTGTTTTTTTTTTTTTTTTTAATTTACATCCAAGTTAGTTAGCATATAGTACAACAATGATTTTGGGAGTAAGGGTACCCCTTACCCATTTAGCCCATCCCCCCTTCCACAATCCCTCCAGTAACCCTCTATTTGTTCTCTATATTTAAGATAGACTTCTGTTTTAAGGTAAAAATATCTCAAAGTTTATAGATAATATTCAAACAATTAAAAGAACGTAAGACTCACCCTATGTATTAGTTTAACTGACTAGATTTTATAAATTATTTAAGGACCTAGGAAAGTTTGATTGGTTAAATCAGACCTCAAAGGGAAATAAAAACTATTAAAGATTATAAATGCAATGTAAAAAAAATTTATTTAAATAACTTTTTGAATATGACCAAACATTAGCTAAAAGCTCCCTTAGAAGGCAGATCACTAAAACTTCTAAACTTCTAGCTTTCTAGCTTAAAATGTTTTTACATTTTATAATATATTGAGTGTTTTATGGAACCAAAGAAGCTTCTGAATAATACTTTTGCACTATAAGTCACCCTCAACGACATTAAGAACTCACACTGATACATTCTGTAGTATGTTAAGCTGATTGATATTTCTATCAATGTTTTCAAACGAAAGTTTAAAGAAGGAAAGTTGGCTAGGTAGAGTAGCTGTCTCTGGGTTTCAGCTACTCTGCAGTTTTATCTAATTACTTATCAAAAAAAAAATCTCTCTATTGGTGTTTACTCAATATCATTGTCAAAGGATCCTGGAGTCCTAGCCCAGCTCTAAGAGGCCCACCTTTATTCTTTCAACAACTATGATTATGCACTTAGGATGTTCAAGACAATGCATCAGACCTTCTCCCAATCCTACAAATGTTTGTGGAATACATCATTCAAAGATTTAACAAAACTCACAGTTCATATATATGTATATGCATATGCAAAATAAATCTCTTTAACATCATAACCATGTCATTTTTGTACAAATATTTTTAAACCACTATTGCTTACTTAGAAATATGAAATTTCATTTTTACCTTCTTTTCTTTTCCAACAACAGTTTGAAAGTGGAGATTAATTCAAGATAAGAAGTAGGAGTCACATAATTGTATCTTTGAAGTTCAACAAAGAAGGATGTTGATAAATCTATAGTAGAAGTGTGGAAGCTTTTACACATGTTGATACAGCCTTCTCGTATTTCCTCTGACATTTCAATTTCTTCCAAGAAGCGTGAGGCAACTGCCTGGAGAGCATCTTCAGGCCATGACTAAATATAAGATAAGTGCTTTAGCACTTGATCAAAATGACTAGTGGAAGTCTGTTACTACTGCAGTCCTTAGTAATTTATGGGTGTTTGAAATGGAAGGGGACACATGAAGAATGGGGCAGGAGGGACACTTCCATGAGGAACTTCTTCTTCCCCCCACACAAGGACTTCAATGCTTAGGACAGGGAGCCAGTAGCTAGTGCAAGTAATATTAACTCTTCATGGCTTGCTCAAAGGTTAAAAAAATTGTTCATGAGTATTGTAGGAGCAAGGAAGAGGAAAGAACTAAACTTATGGAATGTCCATTTCTGTGTGCATCCTACTGGTATTATCTCATTTAATTCTCCCAATTAATTCTCCCTAGTAAATGTTATTATCCTTTCCCCTAAACTCCAGGATCATATGAACAACTATCTCCTTGATTCCTCCTGTATCTCCAACAAGTCCAAAACATGTCCCAAACTATCTAACCCAAAATGGTTGCTGTCTTCCCCAACTTAGTGAACATCACCACCATCCACCCCATGCTCCAGCCAAAATGCAGGAATCATCCTTGGAAACTCTCCTGTTCCTCAACCTTCCATCCATCCCATAAACACGTTCTGTGGGCACTGACCCTACTACAGTAGCTTCCAAATCCTTTCTCTTCTTCCTACGTCTCCAACAACCACCCCAATTCAACTCTGTTTTCATCTGCTTGAAATATTCCAACCGTGTTCTAACTGGTCTCCCTGCTTGTGTGCTCTCTACACCTGGCAAGGTGATTTTTTCAAAATGTAAATCATCTCATCTCTCCAATTTATAATCCTTCAAAGACTTCCCAGTATATTTCAAATCCAAAACCAACTTATAAATCTCTGCCTGTCACATGGTTCTTCCCACCTTTGACCTCACTTCTGCTGCTTTTCCCTCAGTTCTTCTGCACCTGCTACCCCATGTTACCTCACACACTCATTCCTTCCACAGCCCCTTGCCTTCACTAGATATGCCGAGGTCCTCTCAGTACTGACGCTTTTTGTCTGCCTTGTTTCCTTGTAAAGATCACCTACTCAGAAAGCCTTTTACTCCCCATATGCTAGCCTGAGAACAGAATGATTTTTTGTTAATTTGTCTGTCTCTAGAAAGTAGGCTCAAGGAGTGCAGAAGCCCCATCTATTTCATTTTTTTTTTTTTTTTTTTTGCTTCCAGCATTTAGGATCGTACCTGCTATTGAGCAAGAGTTCCATAAATATGTTTTGCATGAAACAATCGTAGCAGGAAATGGAAGAGCAGAGGGGTTATGTCAATTCCCCAAGGTCAAGAATGCTTAGAGGTTGGCTCTCCCTCATGGGACCTCTGCCACAGCCCACAAACTTCCCACCACACACTCTGGTCTCATCTGCTCTGTGCTTCCTCATTCTGAAGTTTACTACCAAAAGTATCACTCTGGATTTCTTCCTTTTGACTTCCTGCTGGATTTGACTAACAGAAAAAGATTGGAGGGTGGAGGCAGGCACATTTATGTCCTCCCTTCCTTTCCAGCAGAAGCTTAGGTAGGTTTTGGGTTCCTGCTCCTGTCAGGTAGTCCTACTTCCACAGCTCCAAGCTCCAGCGACACGTTCTCCTCCCAATCCCCTTTATACCCAAATTATAATAACAACTCCCTACTATGTTCCACCCCTTCCTCACTGTTCCACCATCTCCTCTCAGTTCATTTACACCCACCTACACCTCTGTGAGCAGTGCCTTCATTCATCTTTCTTCAGTGGAGCCTTCCAGTGTGCTGATCCCTGTCAGGACCCTGACTGACACCCAAATTTATCCTAAAACCTTCTATAGTATATTGAGGTTAATGATGGTATTTATTAAGAATAAAATGGGTTTTTTTCTATCATGAAGATTTTTTGAACTAGAAAATTCTTGGAGTTTAGATGATTCTGCTAAACTACATTTTTTTTTGGAGGGGGAGTCTATAAAGTAAGTCAAGATGATGATGACAACACAACATTTTTAGAAGTCTATCTAAAGTTCACATGGCAATACCTGAAACCAATCAATGGTACAGCAGTTAACAAGAGCAGGGAACTTCCTAAGGCGAATCCGAAATGCATCTCCAATGGGACTCATGGCGAGGACCACGTGCAGTTGGTTGCGGCAGCGATCGAGAAACATATTGAAAAGAGCTATGGGGCTTCCATCTGTTTGTTTGGTTTTATCCCGTTGGCGATCTAACTGACGCATCTTATCACAGATCTCCTGCTTCTCATCTAATGCAAAGAGATTTGGAACCTCCCCAGCATTCAGCAGATTGTTGACATCTTCTAGAAATGACTCCCTTTTAATCTGAGTGTCTGTAAACAGGAAGACACCGTGCATCTCACCTTCGGCGCATTTCCTCAAGATCACCTTTAGATCTTCGTGCCACTCAGAAGTACCGTAGCCCTTGGAGATTTCAACCTGAAAAACTGTATAATCAGCCATGTGGGCAGCTAATCTGGTGACAGACTGCCTTCCACTCCCTCCAACACCAACCAGAAGAGCATGGCTGCGTGGCTGCTTCAGGATCCTGGAAATCCTGCTGATGTGTTCTATGGCAAATCGGAATAAGACGAGGTTCATGGTTTTTTTGCTCATATTGTTGTATTCTTCTAGGTGAACTTCTACTATCATCCGAAGATGGTCCACATCTGCAACTTCTCTATAGTTGGTGTCCTCCCTCCTAGGATCGTGGAAATCACAAAACATTAAGCTCCGCAAGTCGTCTTCTCCTACGACTCCATCATTATCAAAGTCTAAAGCTTTGAAAAGCTCATGAAAATCTTCATCCATGTATTTTACCAAAATTTCTTGAATGTAGTTGATAAGCCAACTTCTATCTGCATTATCCAGAAGGCGATCATAATACACTCTAAGGACCTGTAATGATAATCAAGAAGCAGCATTAGGAATGGATTCTTCTATTTTTGTAGTTTTATTTACATATTAATTTCAAGTAGTATAAAAAGTACTCTCAGGAAATTTATTTTTTTTAAATCTAAATAGGCCCATATTTATTAAAAATTTGTATTTCTTATTACAAACTTTTTTTTTTTTTTTTTACAAACCAAAGACCAGGTTCAGACGAACTGTGGCGTTCTGTTATGGTAGCCCTAGCAGACTGATACACGTATCATATAAGCAGTGCATATATTTGTCAGCAAAACTTCTGGCATTTGGGGGCAATTACTAAACCTGTCTGCATCAGCTTCTTTACGTACAGAATGGAAATAGTAATACCTGCACTGCATTACATTACAACCATTAATCTACTTTCTGTCACTACAAATTTTCTTACTCTGCACATTTCATATAAATGGGATCATATAATATGTCACCTTTTTGTGTCTGGCTTCTTTCACTTGGCATGATGCTTTCTAGGTTCATTCATGTTGTAGCATGCATCAGTATTTCTTTTCAGGGCTGAACAAAATTCCACTATATATATATATGATCTATCTATCTATATATATATATATGTCACATTTTGTTTACTCATCAGCTGATGTATATCTGAGTTGTTTCCAGTTTGGGGCTATTATGAATAATTCTAATAATATTTGGGTATAGGTTTTTGTGTGGACACGTGTTTTCTATTCTCTTGGGTACATGGCTAGGAGGAGAATTCTGGTATCTCTATGTTTAACATTTTAAGGAACTACCAAGCTGTTTTTCAAAGTAGGTGCACCATTTTTCATTTCCATAAGCAGTACATGAGGGCTATGATTCCACCACCATCCTTGCCTGTTTTTTTTTTATTGCAGCCATCTTAGTGGGTGTGAGGTAAACTTCACTGGGGTGGTGATTTGTATTTCGCTGATGACTAAAGATGTTGAACATCTTTTCACGTGCTTATTGGCCATGTCATCTTTGGAGACATGTCGATTCAAATGTTTTTCCCACTTTTAAATTGGGTTATTTGTCTTCTACTGTTGAGTTGTAATAATTCTTTATGTTTTCTGGATATTAGACACTGATCAGATCTATGACTTGAAGCTATTTTTCCCCATTCTACAGGCTATCTTTTCACTATCTAGATAGTGTCCTTTGTAGCATGAAAATGTTTAACTTTGATGACATCCAATTTATTTTTTCTTTGGATCCCTTGTGCAGACTATTTATATTTAACAAGCAAATCAGATGTTATGCATGCTAACATTTGAAAGCCATGGAGAAACCAAAGGGAATGTAAACTAGTAAGCCAGTTTCATACCTTGAAAACTATTTAGTAAAATTATATTAGGTCCTCTAGTTTGGTGAAAGGGTCTGGAAAGGAAAAGGACACTTAGCATAGTATCTGACATATATTAGACCCTCAGGAAATCGTTTTTGAGTGAATAGAAACAAAGCCCAAATAGAGTGCTGAGTTCAATCACTTCATATTTTTTGAAGTGTTGAGAACAATGTGCCTAGCCCTGTTCTCAGCACTGTGGATAAATCAGTGACAAAAAATAAAAAAAATAAAAAGCAACTCTGCCCTCATGGAGCTTGCCCACTATCTGAGAGAGATGGACAATAAACAAAACAAATAAATTATATGGCATGTTAGATGCTGATAAATGCTATGAAAATAAGAAAAATAGAGCAAGTCAAGAAAGACTGGAACAGTTGATGGGGTATGAGCCTGTGATATTCACGAAGGTGGTCAATGTGGACCTCATCGACAGGGAGACATTTGATCAAAGGCAGTATAAAGCTAACCCACAGGATCAATATCTGGGGTAAGAGCATTCCAGGAAGAGAGAATAGCCAGGAGGCCTGTGCTGATGGTGAAGGCTGAATGAATGTGAGAGAAGGAGGCAGCCTGAGGGGAACCAGGAAAGAGGTACACATATAACATCTTATGGGCCACCAGACTTTTATTTTTAATCCCTGTTAATAAAATGCTATTATAAGGTTTTGAACTGAGGACTTAAACTCATTATGTTATATGAAGTAGCCATTAAAAATCGCAAGTTATTGGGGCACCTGGGTGGCTCAGTCAATTAAGCATCTGACTTCAGCTCAGGTCATGGTCTCATGGTTCGTGGGTTCGAGCCCCACGTCGGGCTCTGTGCTGAATGCTTGCTCAGAGCCTGGAGACTGCTTCGGATTCTGTGTCTCCTCTCTCTGCCCCTCCCCCGTTAGCGCTCTGTCTCACTCTCTCAAAAATAAATAAAGGTAATAAAAAAAAGTTTTTTAATAAAAAAATTGCAAGCTATTATATTAAGGATCTCATTAAATGGCCTAAGAGCTCAACAGCCAGCGTCAAAACTCAATAATCTACCATCAAAGGCAGCATAAGATTTGAAAAAGTATAAAGAGTAATGGCACATACTATAAGTATATAATAGCACATATGAACTGTTCCCACGAATCAAAGAAAGCAATGGTATGTATAATCCCAAGTGATGAAACATGTCATGTATCATAAGACTGCCTTTCTTCCTCCCCTTATGCACTCACACAATATATGCTGTGTCCTTGCCATGTGTCAGGCACTGGGATAAGTACAGAGTAAGTAAAGATGCTGCTTTCAGCAAGCTTCTTTTCCAGTAGAGACATTAAATAAGCCAAAATATAGGCAATGTCAAGTGATGTTCAGTGTTATGAAGCAAAAGGTTAAAGGAAAAAGAGCTATGGCAGGTAGGGATGGCCTAAGGCAAGCCTCTATGGAAAGAGGATATTTGAGCAAAGACCTTAAGGAAGTAGGCAGGCTTTGTGGATAATGGGGGAAGAGTGTTCTAGGCAGAGGGAATATCAAGGGTGAAGCTCCTCAAGTGGAGGATGCCAGGTCTTCCTAGAGCAAGATTTGGCTGCTGACAAAATTAACTCTTTTGATGAAGTCAGTGACATCCTTCTCTCACATCTCTCTCCCTCTCCACCTTTCAGCTATTTCTATCACCCTGTGGCCTACTAGACTTAGAGCCTGCGTCTGTGTCCCCAAATACAGATCCCACTCAGGCAATTAAGGGACCTGCAGAAGAGTACAGTAAGAATCACAGATCATTCTTTTCCAAAAAATTACTTTTAGGGACCTTGCTGTGGCCAAAATATTTGAGTAGAATGGACTTTTTTTCCCCTTTTAAATGTTTTTTTTTGTTTGTTTGTTTTTTTCAGAGAGAGAGATAGAGAGCGTGCAAGTAGGGAAGGGGCAGAGAGAGAGGGAGACACAGAATCTGAAGCAGGGTCCAGGCTCTGAGCTGTCAGTACAGAGCCCGATGCGGGGCTTGATCTCAAACCGTGCCCGAACTCACAAACCACGAGATCATGACCTGAGCTGAAGTCAGATCCTTAACCTACTGAGCCACCCAGAATAGACTTTCATTTGGACATATATTTGAATGTGTGAGGATTTAGGAATTCAGACTGTAGAATAAAAAGCCAACAGAAATGGAATTTGTAAACACCCTTTAGAAATTTATGTCTCCACAGCACATGGTTTTAACATACCAGCACAGGGGCGCCTGGGTGGCGCAGTCGGTTAAGCATCCGACTTCAGCCAGGTCACGATCTCGCGGTCCGGGAGTTCGAGCCCCGCGTCAGGCTCTGGGCTGATGGCTCAGAGCCTGGAGCCTGTTTCCGATTCTGTGTCTACCTCTCTCTCTGCCCCTCCCCCGTTCATGCTCTGTCTCTCTCTGTCCCAAAAATGAATAAACGTTGAAAAAAAAAATTAAAAAAAAAAATACCAGCACATTCCATTTTCTAATTTCTTAACTACATTATTAAGTTAAAATAGCTGTATTATTTACATATTAAAAATAAAACATTTTTCTTTAACTTTCCTATATTCTTTGTCTATTTTTAAAATATTTTTATTTTTTTTTAACAATTATTTATTTTTGAGAGACAGAGAGAAAGAGCATGAGTAGGGGAGGGGTAGAGAGAGAAGAAGATACAGAATGCAAAGCAGGCTCCAGGCTCTAAGCTGTCAGCACAGAGCTTGACATGGGGCTCGAAGCCATGAATCACGAGATCATGGCCTAAGCTGAAGTTGGACGCTTAACGGGCTGAGCCACCTAGTGCCCCTATTTTTAAAATATTGAATTATTATTTCTGCTGTCTTGTTTTTTGTATTCTCTCTCCCTCTTTCCACAAGTTTTTACAGGAAAATATTCACCCACATACCTCTTCCCAGAGATAACTTAAATATATTTTTACATAGTTTGTGTGCTCTGAAAACTAGTTTGCTCTGCAGTTTTTTGGCAAGGAAATATTGCCAGTAATGTAAACAAATGCGTTCACTTCTTATAAAATCAATTACTTAAAAAGTATTCCACCTCAAAAATTATTTCAAATAAAACTAACAAGGATTAAGTAACTTAAAAAAAGATTGACCCAAAGTGATACCTACTTCAAAATATCTTAAAAGTCAACAAAAATTTCTAAAACTGCGAGATAAAGCATTTTAAATATCATGAAATATATTAGTGTTAACTATTCTTTTAAATTACCTTGATCATTGATTGGCCTTCATAATGCCAAATAGCTGAATGCATTTCAACAATATAAATTGCTAAGTATTTCTTTAAAAAAAATTTTTTTTTCAACGTTCATTTATTTTTGGGACAGAGAGAGACAGAGCATGAACGGGGGAGGGGCAGAGAGAGAGGGAGACACAGAATCGGAAACAGGCTCCAGGCTCTGAGCCATCAGCACAGAGCCCGACGCGGGGCTCGAACTCCCGGACCGCTAGATCGTGACCTGGCTGACGTCGGACGCTTAACCGCCTGCGCCACCCAGGCGCCCCGCTAAATGTTTCTTTTTAGCCAATTGTCAATAACATGAAAATTTACCTCATGAACCCAGAGACGCTTAATCACTTCTTTGGTTTCCACTGTTTCTGGTCTTGATAAACAAACCCCCTGAATAACGCGAGAGAAATCACGGAGGTTGAACAAGTAGTGAGACTTGGCTGGTGTTGGCAACAGATTTTTCATGGCTTCTTTATACAGAGTCATGGTACCGTTTACAATTTGTGTGGTCAAATCTAGAAAATCATCTGGAAATTTATAACTTAAAAAAATTTGATAAAAAAGAAAGTGTTAGCAAACATGACACATACATACATAAATGATATTTAACATGTCTAGTGCAAAATTTTTCTGATTGAACCAACTGATTTAATTTACAAGATTACCATTCCTTTTTCCAATAATGATAATGATGATAGTAGAATTTTAATTTCTTTTACAATAACTTTCCATTATTTTATTTTATGTTCAAAGAAACTCCACAGGAAGGCAAGACCAATGTAATGGACTTAAAATTACCTACATAAGTGAACAGAAGAGCCAGCCAAGGAACCCGGATTATGTAACTCAAATCCAGTATCCACTAGACATAGACAGATATGTCCTAACTTCTTTTACCCCTCATCATTCTCAGTTGCATATAAATGGATCCCTTGGGGCACCTGGGTGTCTCAGTCGGTTGAGCATCTGACTTCAGCTCAGGTCATGATCTCACTGTTCGTGGGTTCGAGCCCCACATCAGGCTCTGTGCTGACAGCTCAGAACCTGGAGCCTGCTTCAGATTCTGTGTCTCCCTCTATCTGCCCCTTGCCCGCTTATGCTCTGTCTCTCTGTCTCTCAAAGATGAATAAATGTTAAAATAAATAAATAAATAAATAAATAAATAAATAAAATCTCTGAAGAACACTGGTGAAATGACTATTTTCAGAGAAAATAAGGAAGGAAATAAAAATATGGAAAAAATAAGAAAAAGAGGAAAAGAAAAAGGAAAATTAAAAAGAAAGTGAAATAAATAGAGTGGCAGGATTAAAAAAAACAGGGGCAAAGGGCACAATTAGGGTAGAAAGAACATGGGAAATGAATATCCATTTAGAAAAACAGACTATCTTAACTTCTGGCTTGAGGAAGAGCCAGCTGTCCTCCTCCATCATCACAGGAGAGGGCACGGAATGACAATTACCTGAGAATGGACAGCAGGGAACTGAGACTTGCACTGCCCAGGTCTACTTGGCTCCTGAACCTCCGTTCATCATGTTGAAAGCACTGAATGGCCAGATCTAGAGAACAACATTTCTCCAGGGTACAAGCTACACTCAAACTTGGACATGAACCTTCTGGGGGAATTCCCTACAGGGTATCAAAGTCACAGGACAAACCCGGCATAAATCTTTCCAGCATTCATTGTACTACATGGTGAAAATTCAAAATATTGACAATTCCAATGTGGACATATTAAACAGCAGAGTGCAAAATTTGTATGGATTTGGGGGCTAAAATCCAAGACTTCAGACAAAAAGAAAAAGGTACCCTGTCCCCTTGTGTTATGCTCCCATACCTGGAGATGTGAGCAGCAGAGGAGAGCAGTGTTACCTGTTATCTTTATCTAGGGATGCTTTCATGGAAAAGTTGGAGAAGCACTACTTATATTGATACGTTTCCAAAAGACTTTATACCCCATAATGAAAAAAGAAACACACTTTAAATTACTTACCAGATCTTTAAATGCCAGGTTAAGATTCTAGAGAAGATCGCAAACATGGATTTATCACTAAACTCATTGATTGTTATAATATTAAAATGTCGCATGTATCGGGGAGTTATTGGATTTCGACCACCACCTAAATATTAAAAACAGTAACTCTTAACAACATTACTGCTACACACTAGAATTTTTTCTCCGATATTTTATAGCATAAAATAACTTGAAAGAGGACAAATTCACAGCATCCAGAGAAATGAAAAGCAATTATGTGGGTAACCGTGACCTGAAAACAGTTTTCCCCTCAAATTCAGTAAGTCTTTTTTCTAGTTGAATTATCTGATTGAGTTCTTAGGTCAGGTCTATTTACCAAAAGAAATGAGACCAGACAGAAAGCTATCAGCCACCTTCTCTGTGACTCATAGAGCCCAAAGCAGTAAAGTATAAACATCCTCATTACAATGTAATATTCAGATATAACATTATACAATAGTAATATTGTATACAATATTGGGGAACATGACTGATCAAACTTTAGCGTCATTCCCACATGGGTGAAATTCAGCACCATCTTGGCACATAGCCTAATTCTTCCCCCACATCCTAAAATGAATTTCCTGAGGACTAGTCTATGTGGCTCATGGGGCCACTTCATTGACTTGCATTTTAAAAAACTGGGGGATTATCTCACTTTCATGAAATAATGACTACATTTTTAAATATTAAGTTTTAACAACAGACTTAGAATGTAACATCACCTGAAAAAATTATTGATGTTATGTTTAAATGCATAAGCAAATTACATTTGCTTTTTAAGGGCATTCTATCATGAAATCTTTAGTAACGAAGTAATTTTAGAAGTATGTGATATCTCTAACACATATTTTTGCATAAAATATGTAGGTTCATGTTTTATATTTGTTTAAAACCAGGTAAATCTGTATTTGCTTCTATCACTGAATTATCTTGTGCTCATTCTGAAAATATGAGAAATGTGTGAAAGTATATAACTGGTAGTCTACACATCAAAACAACTGTGTTTGCCTATGGTGTTTACAAACTTAATATAAAGAACGCTGATGCGCTGGGGCGAGCTTAAGGAGATGGTGAAACAGTCAATGAAGCAAAGGCCAGACATCACATCCTCCAGCTCTGTCTTCAACTTTTCTTCCCAAAGATCATTCATAAATGGTGATGTGTTTAGAAAATGGGGTCCAAGAGGGAAAGATACCTCATGGTTTCAGACTACTCCTCTGTCCAGTCCCCGAAGGAACAGGGCAAAGTGGACATGTGATACAAATGACTGGCTTGGGTAGTAGGAGAGAGACAAAGTAGAACCAAGTCTGAGACCCAGGAACAAAAGAATCTTGTTAAAAAAAAAAGGAGGAAGGAAGGAAGGAAGGAAGGAAGGAAGGAAGGAAGGAAGGAAGGAAGGAGGAAAGAAGGAAGGAAGGAAGGAAGGAAGGAAGGAGGAAAGAAAAGAAAGAAAGAAAGAAAGAAAGAAAGAAAGAAAGAAAGAAAGAAAGAAAACAGAGGCAAACCATAAACCAGACTGTTAACTATAGAGAGCAAATTGAGGGTTGCTGGAGGGGAGGTAGATGGGGGATGAGCTGAATGGGGGATGGGTATTATGGAGGGCATTAATGATGAACATTGGGTGTTCAATGTAAGCGATGGATCACTGAGTCCCACACCTGAAACTAACATTACACTGTATGTTAACTAACTGGAGTTTAAATAAAAACTTGGAAGAAAAAAAGAAAAGAGAAAAAGCATTTGAAGTGGCCCAGAAAGTGTGCTGAGAGCAATTACTGACTCAGAGCAAACTGACTGCATTATAGGGAAGATAAGGAGGCAAATACCAAAGGGATTCCTTGAAGAAATGGTATATAGAAAAAAGGAATTAAAAAAAATTTTTTTAAGGTTTATTTATTTTTGAGAGGGGGAGGAGGGGCAGAGAAAGAGGGAGACACAGAATCTGAAGCAGCCTCCAGGCTCCAAGCTGTCAGCACAGAGCCCAATATGGAGCTTGACCTCATGAGCAGCGAGATCATGACCTGAGCAGAGATCTGATGCTCAACCGACTGAGCTACCCAGGTACCTTTTTATTTTATTTTTTTTTTTATTTTTAAAGAGAAAAGAAATTTTTAAAGACTAGAATAACAAATAGGTATTTATCCAAAGGATACAAAAATGCTGATTTCAAGGGGCAAATGCACCCCAATGTTTATAGCAGCACTATCAACAATAGCCAAAGTATGAAAAGAGCACAATGTCCACTGGCTGATGAATGGATAAAGAAGATGTGGCATATATACACAATGGAATATTACTTGGCAATCAAAAGAATGAAATCTTGCCATTTGCAACAATGTGGATAGAACTTGAGTGTATTATGCTAAGCAATATTAGTCAGAGAAAGATAAAAATCATATGATTTCACACATATGTGGAATTTAAGAAACAAAACAAAACAGATGAACATAAGGGAAGGGAATGAAAAATAAGATAAAAAGAGAGAGGGAGGCAAACCATAAGAGACTCTTAAATACAGAGAAACTGAGAGTTGTTGGAGGGCTGGTGGGTGGGGGATGGGCTCAATGGGTGATGGGCACCCAGGAGGGCACTTGCTGGGATGAGCACTGGGTGTGATATATATAAGTGATCAATCAATAAATTTTACCCCTGAAACTAAGACTCCACTATCTGTTAACTAACTTGCATTTAAATAAATTAAAAAAAATTTTTTTAATTAAAAGAACTGGCAAGGATGATTCAAAGAGAAAAACAAAGACATAATGAATAAAGACTAGAATACCAGCTGGAGTTCAGGAAAAGAACAGCTAAAGATTTCCAGTTACTTGAATCAAGCCGCTTTCGATACCCCAGCATAAAAAAATTTCCCTTGTATAGAAATTCCTTTGAGTTTGTCAATTTCCCTTGAGATACGCAAAGAATGTTTAAGGGTTAATTCTTTTGACTATTTGCTACTTCAATTCCTCTTAACAGCCTGTCTAAATCCAAAGACTCACTAGAATGAGACTTGATTGGAGTAGCGGAAAAGGGAATTTCATACAGTTGAAGGATTAAGGAATAAAAGAGAGGGAAATGAGCTGCTCCAGGGGCATCTGGATCCTTAGAATGCAGAGACAGGAAGTTCAGAGCAAAGTGCCAGAAGGTGGGAGAAAAAGGATTTGGAAGAATTGGTGGGAGAATGGCCCCAAGCAAGGTAACCCACTTCATAGTGTTGACCATTGTACTATATTTCCATAGGTCACAAAGAACACACAGAGAAAATATATACACAAGAAAGTGTAACTCAGTTGTCCAGTTGGGTTTCTCTTTCTTTCTCCAGCTATCTTTCTAGGTATAACCAGACTGATTCTCAACCTTAGTAACCACAAACTCAGAAAACGTACCTGGAGGTCCCATAGCGCACATGATTTGAATGTCCACTAGCTTAATCATAGAACAATCTTTTAGGTCATACCAATTCCAGTGATCTAACCATTGTCTAAGCAACTCAATGGGTGGCTGAGCCCCATATACTTCCCGAGCGGGCATATTGACATCATCTACAAAGACAACCTGAGAATAAAAAGAGAAGCAGTATTACAAAATATTAACACCTTAATGTCCTATTGTGTAAATCGTGTTGAGGCAAAGAATGTAGAGTACATATGTGAGAAATGATGGTTTCTTTTCAAATAAAGAATAATATCCCCTAGCATCCATGCTTCCAAGGAATAGGGAAAGTCTCATTACTAACCTTTATAGATTAAGAGTTGAGGACTTAATAATCCTCTCACACAATTTGTTTCTCAATATGCCTCCTCTTTTTCCTTATACAATTTCAATACATTAAAGTAAATGAGAAAGCTAGGATGTTAAAATGATTATAACCTCTGAGTGGTGAAAGTTAGGTTCAAAGGGGTGTTCCTGGCAAAGAAACACAGAGAAGTCAATTGATAGCTGGGTTGTTTAAAGGTCTAGAGGAGCAAGCAGCTAGATGGCTGAATAGAAATGTTAATCAGAGACGTAGAAAGGTAGATAATTTCCCAGATGAATATTTTACTTTTAATTCAAAGGGCAAGTGCTTGTTTTTAATGTCAAGTTGTCTAATGCACATGCAAATATGAACACACTTTTAGGGAAACTTAATCAAAATTTGTGATTAAAAAACAGCGTACAAAAAGATATCAAGTTTTAGTCTATCTTGTTTCATTTTTCTGACTGTAGCAGGGTCAGCGAAGTGGACCAGTGCTGTGCCATACGTATAGAAACAGAGCAATTACCATTCTCTTGCCCAAAGGAGGACCAAAAACTCCCTTTCTTCTTTTGTCCAATTTTGACATGATGATATTCTGAGTTTGAGCTGCTGTAGTTTGTGCCGAGAAGTTAATTATCAGAGGCTTGTAGATGTCTTTGCTGAGTTGATTTAAAAGAAAATTCTATATAATAGGAAATAATAAAATGAGCCATAGTTTGGAATTATGCTCTGACTTTTGAAAATAAACACTAAGCAAAAGTATTGACACACCTGAATCTACACGTAGAGTGTCGTAACAATGTGAAAAAAGGGATGGAATCAATAGAAATAACAGTTACTGTATCAGTGGTGTCTCTATTTGTCCAGGCCCCATGCATATGGCCTCTCTGATTTCCAAAGCCACCACACAGAGTACACATTCCTTCTTAACAAGAGATCATGGGGACTCAGAGGCTAAGAAACTCGTTTAAGGTCTCAGGGATGGGGGAAGGGGGAAGAATTCAGATCGCCATGCATCTCTTACCAGATAAATGTTCTTTTTATTATAGTCTGTTATCTTTCCACTGAAACACCAAGTTATCAGACTAGAAGTTAGGAAGCTTAAATAATATAACCGTATTTTCAAAATGTATTTCACCAGAAAGCAGGTGCAATTACAATGATTCTTAACCAAGACGTTGTGTTTTACAAATCATCTTGTGAAAGAATAAATAGGAAAATATTTACAATAGATTAGGTAGAAAAAGCAGATTACAAAATAAGATGCAAACTACATCCCCCATTTTGTAAAAAGTAGTGTTTTTTGTTTGTTTTGCCTGGGCTGAATTTGGAGTGAGGGTATAAATGACAAATGGGTTTATTTTTCTCCAACCATTGCCTTTAACCTTATCAAGTCTCCATTCCTTGACTCTTGATGGTATCTTGGGTAAATCCCTTAGCTTTCTGTATACTTTCAGCAAGACTGATTTTTAACCTTGGCCAAACCAACACCTTAATTTAAAATCTCAGTTTAAAACTTCTCCATCTCTGCTGTTGGATATTTCCTGATGTATACAGCATTTAAATTATAATGAGGGTTTCGTTTCAGTATGTTCTGAAAGATATTATTCAATAAATGTTATCAGGACAATTATTTAACCATATGCCTAAATATATTCCAAAAGGATTGACAGATTACATAAAAAGATAAAAATCAATAAAGAACTAGAAACAGGAACTATCATAATTGGGGGAATGTGAGTTGACTGAGAACCTGCAATGGGGGAGGGATCACTGATGGCTCATTTGGGCTCCTTTCCCTTTTTCCCATCTTCTTCCCACCCCGCAGCTGGGTGGGGGACAGAGCTAGAGGAAGATAGGCAAAAGTCCTATCCCACTGGCATCACTGTGGTTTCCTCTTGGATAATGTGGTCTTGCCTGCTGTCGTGAAAGCTTCTAAATGCTTACTCAGAGGAGCAGATCTGCAAATTCTTTAGAAACTCCAAAGGGATACCCACACTGTGCAGTTCTCTGCCATAAGGAAAGTAATGGGGCTCCACACTGCGGCACTGCTGTGGGTAGTCATCTAGAACGGAGTCCCAAGAAGGCTGAAGTCCACTTATCTTCCACATTGTCCACTTGCCCCTGGGAAACTTGCACTCACTTGTCCTGCCAAAGCTGGGGATACTTACTGACAGCTCCAGGCAGCTTTCTGCCTTCAGAAATCTGAAACTAGAGGCGAGAACTAGTCTTTGTTCAATATGACCCTCTAAACACAAAGGAACACAGACTGTGTAAAGCTACTGAGATTTGGGGCATTATCTGTTATAGCAGCTAGTATTTTTTTTTTTAAACAAACACACAATGGGAATCATTACAGAAGTCAGTCAGTCTTATTACTACATAATAATCCTTCTTATATTAAATAATTTTGAAAATTAAATATCAAGTGTAATTAATTAAAACACCCCTTCCTTTCAACAGAGATGAACTTCTTCATCCTCAACAAGCTATTTTTATTAAAATACCTTTAAAAATACCTTTAAAAAGGTACAATAATTTAGTGATGTAAAATAGGATATCTTTAGTCCATTTTCTAAAATAGGCAGTTACTAAAAAATTCTCTGTGGCTACAACATCAAAATATTGGAATGTTTAAAAAATATGAAGTCTATTATTACACGTAGTTTACAAAATAACATTCTTAGGAATATTAATGTACCTTTTAACATATAGATTTCTATAATACTTACAATGATATAAACACTCTTTCCAGTTCCTGTTGGTCCTACAAATATTGAAGGCTTTTGATGGGTGGTTAACAATTCCATTAATGCAGAGTATCGAACTGTGTCCAGAGTTGGTACAATGATTTCATTAAACATCACATCCTTAGGAATTGGAGGAGCTTCTGCCAATTTTTTTACCCATGGTTCCCATTTTCCTATTCCCTGTTCATAATAAATAGCCAAACGGTGAATGTTATATTATAAAATACTTTTAAAAGCTCTGTACTCCTGTGCCACTGTAGAAAAGATCAAAGATCAAGACCAAAACAAAACACTGATGTTTATAAATTTGTTTTTAGCCTTTAAAACACTTCACCCTGAATTTGAAAGTTAAACTTTGTGCTAAATTGAGAAGAAACGAGGCTTTTATATGAATCAAAATGAAATGGCAATGCTGTGGTTTTTTTAATGCCCTGAAACCACTGATTACGTCAACCCAAAGATCAGCTATTTTGGCCAAATGTTAGATTGAGAAAACTGGACTAATTAATGCATGAAAGAGTAAAGAATTTTATTCCATAGTGTTAACCAATATAGCACTTATTTCCCTAGAACATCAGCTGCGTGTTGCTTATACTTTAATATTTTTTATTTTTTATGTCTATTTTTTTATTTTTGAGGGGGAGAGAGAGAGAGAGAGACCGAGAGAGAGAAAGAGAGAGAGGGAAGAGGACAGAGGATCTGATGCAGGCTTTGTGCTGACAGCAGAGAGCCCAATGCAAGGCTCAAACTCTTGAATCTTGAGATCATGACCTGAGTCAAAGTCAGATGTTTAACCAACTGAGCCACCCAGGCACCTCTGCTTATGCTTTTATAATGGTATTTATAACAAACATCAGCTTATCATTTCAGGTGAGATTTTTGTAAATTGTGGTTAAAAAAAATACCTAAAATATACCTTCAACCATTTTTTTGAGTATACAGTTCAGTAGTTTTAACTATATTCACATTGCTGTGCAACAGCTATCTAGAATAGACAAGATTTCTTAATGTGAGATTATTATCATGACTTAACATTATACTGCATCTTTGTATCCAATTAACTTGTCAACTAAAATTTGGGCTTGCTATACAGTGTTTAGAACAAAAATTTTCAAAGATATCATGCTAACTCTCTCACCTTAGAAAAACATCACTGGTCTCTCCATTCTTGCAAAATCAAATTTAAGCTCCTGGTCATTTAAAGCATATCAGAATTCAGGCCCTCCTTCCTTATATCTTTACGTGTTCCACAGGCCAGTCTCATCGATGGACCTACTGTTTCCCTACATGACCTGGGTTCCTAGACCTTCCCACATGGCACTCTTTTGGCTTAGAGTGTCACATGACACTCTTCTGAAAAGGTTATGAACTCATCAAGGGCAGCTCTGTGCCTTATTCATTTTTGTACCCTCTGGCACAGTGCTTTGCGGATAGTACAGATTTTTTTTTTGAGGACGGTGAATTCATATCACATGTGAAAACTGTATTACAAAGACATTTCTAGAACTTTCTAGAACTGATGAAAATAACAATTTCCTTCCCATATTCTTTTTTTTAAGTATATTCATTTTTGAGAAAGAGAGACAGAGAGTGAGCAGGGGAGGGCCAGAGAGAGAGAGGGAGACACAGAATCTGAAGAAGGCCCTAGGCTCTGAGCTATCAGCACAGAGCCTGATGTGGGGCTTGAACCTATAAGCTGCAAGATCATGACCTGAGCCAAAGTTGGATGCTTAACTGACTGAGCCACGCAGGTCCCCTCCTTCTCATATTTTTGATGATCTTTTCTAACACGGATCTTTTGCCACCATATGAGGAAGGAAAAGTTAAGAGTCAGAAAACCTGGAGTGGATATGCCCTTAGAGATTTTGTGGTACTGGGAAAATCACCTATCTCTGAGCCCTAATTTCCTCAATGGGAAGATTTGCAAAATAATACTATCTTTCTTATTTCACTGAGATATTGGGAAACAAATAGAAATGATTGTGGAAAAGCTTAATAAACTTCAAAGTGCTCTGAAAATGCAGGCTATTGTTAGTAATTGGAAATAAAATAAAATTAGGAAAAATGAAAGGATAATATCTTGCAGTTGACAGGATGAAGAATCTCTTCTGAGGTAAGCCTGGTAATATACCTCAAAAGCCATAAAAATTTAAAAATTGATATAGCAAATTCCTTTTCTAGGAACTTCTCTTTTTTACTTAAAATTTTTTTTAAGTTTATTGTTTATTTATTTATTTTGAGAGAGACAGAGACAGCATGAGTGGGGGAGGGGCAGAAAGCAGGAGGAAGAGAGACTCCCAAGCAGGCTCTGTGTTGTCAGGGCAGAACCCAATGCAGGCTCGAACCCATAAAACTGTGAGATCATTACATGAGCCAAAACCAAGAGTCTGACACTCAACCAACTGAGCCACCCAGGTGCCCCTCTAGGAATTTATCTTAAAGAAAAAACCAGATATATACACATGGCTTGTATACAAGAATATTCACCAAAGCAGAAAAACTAAGAAACAACAAAAACAGTTCAACATCTAACAGTAGGAAACTGTTGGGCTAGATCGTGGTCCTCAGATAATAGAATCTACGGAGGCTTAGAAAAATAAGTTTATTAAAGAAATACAATGGGATAGAAAGGTGTTCTATTTATTAACGGGAGAAGAGGATATAAAATTACCCTCTGGGGGTATAGTATGATCCAATTTCACCTGAAGCTCCATATTTAAACATTATGGATTTTTAAATGTCCCCAATACAGTACTTATAGCTGTCACACACATACAGGTGAACAAACACCACCCAGGTTTTATTGTCCAATTCATTTGTGAAGTGCTGAATTAACACTAACCCAGCTATGGCCCTACAGGGCTTCTTACCATCTGTGATATGCTAACATGCACCAAATGAATCTCCAAGAGGTATCTTAAAGCAAAATGTACCTACTGCTGGACTAGATGTCATAATGTGTAATTTTATTTAATGAATATAATAGGCCCATCAGGTGTTATTATTTATCTCATTTTATCAAAGAGAAAAGGAAGAATCAGAAAGATTAATAAACTAGTCCCAGGTCCTACAGAAAGAAAGTGGCGTTACTAGGACTGAAACCCAGAGGTGTCCGACTTCAAAGCCAAAGCAACTTCCTTTACTACTCCATGTTGACTCTTAAGGTAAACAGTGGTGACAAGGTGGCCCCAGAGCCATTATGTGCTGTAATGTTGTACATCTTGCTTCAGAGTTCTTACCTCAGTGACAAATTGATAATCATAAATTGTTCCTTTTTCAGGAAATGGGACAGTTAGTGCTTTTGAAGACGTTTGTTCCGTACCACTCAGTAATTTAAACTTATTTTGAGTTAGTTCTGAAATTGGGCCTTCCATTAGTTCTCGAAGAATCTTATCAAATCTCAACCTATCATCATCATTACAAGATGCTCCGACGGACCAGATCAATGAAAATAGAAAAATGCCCTGCATCGGAGAGATGAGAAGATAGAGTGCATTAAAAAAGGACTTTAATGTATTCTTGAAGCTTGAATCAGATCAGCCAGATTAATATCTTTGAAAGAAAATGAATAAACTAACATATAATAGTAAGTTATCTCAGGATTTTATAATAATTAGATTTTTAAAAACCAAATTGCATGTTTTAGAAAAATCTTGCTATCAGAAAAGATAATATAATGCAAAGTATAATTCTAGGCATTGTGAAACCTCAGAATGATTAGTCTGGTAAATCACATGAAATTTTAAGTAAGTGGCAGGACCCTGATATTAAAAAAGAACATTGAGATAACTTTTTATGAAGGCATATTTTAATAAGGAATAATCTAAATTTTGATAGTGTTTTCGTAAAAGCAGAACAAATTTATATTCATTTATTTACCTGTTGTAATAATCTGAGCAACGAATGCATAAACTAGAACTGCCATTCTGTAAGCTTTCTTCTCATCAGGCTTAGGCAGGAAAACAGAGTAGATGACAAGACCCACCACTAAATGAGAAAACTTACTAGTTTGCTTTAAAATCAAATCCGCTTCTTTTTAAAAAAATTTTTTTAACATTTATTTTTGAGAGACCGAGCATGAGCAACAGAGGGGCAGAGAGAGAGGGAGACACAGAATCCCAATCAGGCTCTAGGCTCTGAGCTGTCAGCACAGAGCCCAATGTGGGGCTTGAAGTCATGAACCATGAGATCATGACCTGAGCTGAAGTTGGACACTGAAACCAACTGAGCTCCTCAAATCCCCTTTATAATGCCAAAACAAACACAATCTTGACTATGCTCATAAAAGTTGTGGACTCTACTTCAACACTGTGCACCTGCTCCTAGATTACTCACAGGTTGTTTCTCTCCAGAAATTCTTTAAAACCAAATTAAAAATTAATTTATTTAATAGAATGTAAGTAATAAGAGCAACATATTGACCACATTAGAAATGCTACCATTAGCAGTACATAATTTTTTATTAAGGAATATTCAAGGTCTGTTGATAATTTTATTCCTATTTTAAAAATACATTTATACATATTTTCTTCCTTTCCTCAATCCTGATGTAGATTTATATATGCATATATGTATTTTAAGCGCTTAAATCTCAAGAAAAATGGGGCACCTGGGTGGCTCAGTCAGTTGAGCATCTGGCTCTTGATTTTGGCTTAGGTCGTGATCTCCTGGTTCCTGGGATCCAGCCCTGTATCGGGCTCTGTGCTTATATAGCACGGAGCCTGCTTGGGATTCTCTCTCTGTCTCTCTCTGTCTCTGTCTCCGTCTCTCGCTCTCTCTCTGTCCCTACAACTGTTCACACGTGCTCCCTCTTTCTCAAAATAAAGAAACGTAAAAGAAAAAGTGAAGAAAAGCAAGGAAAAAACGCAGTTATTATGATTTGCAGGTTGAAGGGGAGGGAGGTGAATCTTATCAAATGGTCATTGCTATTTTGGGGGTTGATCATTTCTGAGGCTGGTTAAGTGACTGAAGATTCCATTCCAGTAGCAGATCTAAGGGTATCATTGGGTTTCACCCAAACCTCATGAGGCCATAGAACTGCCAGTTGAGGAGGTTCCTCCAAGGACCTACTATTTGGGGCCTGACTTTTTCCTTGCTGTTCAGCTACCACCCACAGTCCAGCCCCCATTTCCGGGGGAGAAATGAAGTTCATTAATGAGGAAGCACTGGGGAAAGCAGTAGATGCCTTTCTACAGCAGGATTCAAAGGCAATGGACCTTACCTCCAATAAAGAATACGTTTCTCGGTCATTTCTCTCTTTCACTTTGACTGCATCAGCAAAGTCATCGATAAAACAGTCTATTAGATTCATTAAGGATCGGACTAAGTTTGTGTCTGAAGTAGGAGATAATTCCTGAAAAATCAGGGGGAAAAGTCTACAGAACAAATTAACTTAAATTAGGCACTAATTAAAATAGCATCAACTAATATTTATTGAACTTACTTCGTCCTCATAGCTGTAGTACTTATGAAAAGGCACGATTATAATTCTAGCTCTATAGGTAGGAACACTGAGGCACGGATTAATTCCCTAGTCTAGAGTGTAGTGACACTGGATGTGTTGTCCTGTACATAGGTCCTAGCACCATGCATCACATAGCAAGTTCTCCATAAACACGTGTCTTCTTGCCTCCGAGCTCTCCTCCAACCTTTAGAGGGGTATTGCTTCACAGTTACTGTGTGAAAATTAACTCTCTGAAAGTTAACTGGAACTGAAGATTAGGAGCAGCTGACTTCATCTTCAGCCACTGTCCCAGTAGAAACAGGCAGAAATGACAACCGAGCTTCTAAGGATGGGACTAAGTATTACTGATGCCCCCCTAAAATACAAATGGCTGTTGTTAAAAATAAGACACTCATTACTACATAGTAGCTAAGAGGAACTCATAATTTCTTTAAGAGAGGACAAAAGTACATAGTACATTTTAGAAGCTTGTAATAAAAGCATGTTTTTTTTCCTCTTTTGCTATTGAAAAGATTAGTTATTACATGGAAAATTCATTTATTTGCAATACCTACATTCTCTGACAATGCCGGGGATGGGGGGGAACCTGTAGCTTATTCTACAAGTTTAACTGTTTTTGAAACATGATTACTTCATATCTTCAACAAATTTCAAGGTTTCTTTCCCTCCTTTTTTTTTTTTTTTAATTTTGTAACATCCACACTCCTTGGAAGAGATGTGTCCGCCCCTGTTGTGCCAGTGCCCACCCCCCCCCCCCAACCCGGCTCGTTCCTCAGTGGGCTGCCAGAGCTGCCTTGCCTCTTTCCTGAAAATGTTTGGGCCATGCTTCACCCCATGATCTTCTCACTTGCCAAATCCAAGGCCATGTGCCAAACATTTTCTGCCTTGACCTCTTGGTAGTTTCCCATAATACTGACTACCTGCTTCTTAAAACGCCCTCTTCTCTTCCTGAGATTGCAGCCAGGTCTGGCATTGTATCCTTTGCTCTCTTATCTTTTTTTCTCTGCATTTTCTCTTTAGGCAATATCCACTGGCATGATTTTTAAATCCCGCTTTCCTTTTCTGTACTGTGAGCCAAACTCGTGCCTTCTTCTCTTAGATTTCCAACAGTAGGAGAAATACCAGCCCTGTGTCCCTATGTTTGCTCCAGAGCCCAAGTCTAAACAAGTAGATACACTCATGCTAAATATAGTGGATTCCTCATTTAGCAGGCCTAGAGCAGTAACGTGTTCCTCCATCATTACCCACTATCTAATTCTTTAGATTTAATAAATGAATTACTTTTAAAAATGGTCCCTTTGCTGGTTATAATATAGATTTATTCTAGGAACTTTAAAAAACAAAGAAAATTATAAAAATGGAAACTAGAATAGTCTCTGAGAAATGAGAGATAACATTGTTAGGTATTTTCATCCAGATGTGGTTAAGTGGACTTTTAAGACTTTTTTTTTTTAAGAGGTAAGAGAGTAGCATCCATACATCTTCTCAAACTTTAAAATGCTTCTTTTAAAATTTTTTGGGGGGCACCTGGGTGGCTCAGGCGGTTATGTTAGGTGGCTGATTTCGGCTCAGGGCATGAACTCGCGGTTCACGGGTTAGAGCCCAGCATTGGGCTCTCTGCTGTCAGCCTGCTTCAGATCCTTTGTACCCCCCTCCCTCTCTGCCCCTCTCCCTCGTGTGCTCTCACGTGCTTTCTCTCTCTCTCAAACTAAAATAAACATTACAAATTAAAAAAAAATTAAATTAAATTAAACTTTGTTTTGGAGAATAAGTATATAAGTTAAAATCTTTTTACTTTAATCAGAAAAAGGTTTTTAGTTAAAACAGTTATCTTAATACCTGAGAGTTGACATTGACCACAGACATTAAAATGAATATATTTGGCTAATCTGGATTTTCCACTTATTGTTTAAGTCTTAAAATTCTCGTTCCTCTTACCTTCGTATGCTTTCTAATAAATTCAACAGACACTGGGACCATTCTGTCAAATAAGCCTATTATAAATTCTTTCTGAATAATACTAATCACAGCAGGTAAAAGATTTATCCAAGACAACATTAGTGGTCTCCAGCCTAACATGTGAGGCTCCATGTAAATCATACCACATCTGGAAACCTGGAAAAAAGAATAATTGTTTACCATCAAGGTAAGGCTTCTGTCAGAAATATTACATGGTACATCCCTTTCTTAAAACCTGCAGAAAATTCCTAAAAAGAAGCTTAATTTTATGTCACTTCACGACCTAAATTTTTATGTGTGACTTTACCAATGGTTCTAGACAAAAAGGAAAAAAATCCCCGACTCTTAAATTGATCAGGGTAGGTCAACAGCTATGCCTGTTCTTAGAGAGAGTACTGTTACAATGAATTATAATATGTTTCATTTAAAGTCAAAGTTCCTTATAAAAACATTTATAACATTTCAAATGTATAAGATGTCAACATTGAGGACTCACAGTGGCAGGAGAAGCAACTTCCAAATCCATTGGTTCAAAAATAAGATTCATTTGTGGTGACATCTGAATAATCTCCCCACTCATCAGACAGAGCTTTTTGTTGTCATCCAGCACCGTATTCATATTCTCAATCCACACGGCATCTACTGGCCCATCAAAAATTAACCATTTCCTATCTGGCGTCTGGTATATGCATTTGATGAATACAAGGGAAAAATTAATAGTGATAATGTAAGGAAACAGTGCAATGCTTCAAAATTTAAACATGTAACTCCTAAAATTAATTTCACCATGAAAATGTAAAGGTGTCTTTTGAATACAGTGTGTATGTGTGTACGGAGAGAAAGTCACGAAAGAAACCTTTATGTGCCATGGACAAGACAGAAATATAACATTTGTTCTCAAGATTCCATCTTTTCCAACGTTTCTGAACTCACATGTAACATGTTTTGGAAAGTATTACAAATAAAAAAAAATATAATTGTCAGTGAAAACAGAATTTTCATTGAAATTACCTGATTCTATGCAGTATTATGTTCATACAGATTAATTACTCATACGTGCTAAGTCAAGTTTTTCTTCCCTCCGCTGAATGAATTCACACACATTCATACCCCTCTTGGGTTGAATGGTTTTATGGCGATATAGGACGTTAGTATAAGATTCAGTTTCACAATGATAAATATGAAAATATTTGCTCATTGTCTGGAATACAGTAAAAGCTCAACAAATATTAAGGAGTGGCTAGGTAGCTGCTGGAGAGTACAAAAGCTGATTCTACTTTCCACAGCTTACGAATCAGCTTTTTTGGGCACACGATGCTGTCTTGGTTCACTTTCAGCAAACGTGATTTGAGTTGAAGTGGTGAGCGATTTGGATCCATCTTAACACCTTCTCAGTCCCTGTGGACAACTGCTTTAATCTACAAGACGGTACACCTGTCATGGGCTTAGGCCACCCCATACCCACTCTCTGAGCCAGGAAGCAAGACAGAGCCCATACCCCAGAAGTCGCCTTGAAAAGAGCCCATACCCCGGAAGTCACCTTGAGAAGATGTCACCTTGAGAAGAGCCCAGACCCCAGAAGTCACCTGGAGAAGAGCCCATACCCCGGAAGCCACCTTGAGAAGATGTCACCTTGAGAAGAGTCCAGACCCCAGAAGTCACCTTGAGAAGAGCCCGTACCCCAGAAGTCACCTTGAGAAGAGCCCGTACCTCGGAAGTCACCTTGAGAAGAGCCCGTACCCCGGAAGTCACCTTGAGAAGAGCCCAGACCCCGGAAGTCACCTTGAGAAGAGGCCAGACCCCAGAAGTCACCTTGAGAAGAGCCCGTACCTCGGAAGTCACCTTGAGAAGAGCCCAGACCCCGGAAGTCACCTTGAGAAGAGCCCAGACCCCGGAAGTCACCTTGAGAAGAGCCCAGACCCCAAAAGTCACCTTAAGAAGAGCCCATACCCTGGAAGTCACCTTGAGAAGAGCCCATACCTCAGAAGTCACCTTGAGAGCAACTTTCCCTTGCACTGTTGGCTTCCCATGCCTGCTAATCTTCACTTTGGGTAACACCACCATGTAACAGCAAGATGTTGGGCTCTACGGTCTGAAAGACCTTGCTTTTCATTTGGCTTTACTACTTACCAGCTAGGAGACTTTGGGTCAGCTCCTTAACCTCTCTGAGACTATTTATGGGACAAAGCTCTCTGGAAAATGTAATATGTGCTATGTAACTGGATGTACAATGGGAGAGATCTCATAATTATTTCTGTACAAATAATGTAACTGCATACATTATCTACGGATGCCATGTGTTAATCTGGGCCAGAGTTTATCCACTGTGAAAAGAAAGAAACTGAGAGGTTATATCAATGGCCCCAAAGTGTCTGTTTGCCTCACAGTTACTTTTATCCTTGAAATTACTAATAAAGCCTGGTACTGGGCAAGATCTCTGTCCCATGAAAGCCAATCCTTATGTCACTCATTGCCCAAGTTCCTTCAGCCATTAAGAGCAGAGTTGAGATATGACACTTTTCTGTTGTCACACTGATTAAAGAATAACGATTAGTCAGGTCCTTAAGCGGATAAAGAGCACCAAAGTCAAGACGTAAGGTAGTCAGAATAAAGGAAATATTTATTTGAAAAAGATTCAATAAATTAAGTGTCTCTAGCCTAGGCCCTTCTTCTTTAAGACCAGACTTAGCAAGCTCTCTCCCACATGATCACATTCTGTGGACAGCCTGCTAACATGTGGCAACCAAGTTAACACTTCCTGGTCTATGGACTCTTTCTTGGAAGAGCGGACAACCGCTGCTCAGCAGAATAAGCCAGGAGTAGGTAAATGCCCGCTCTCACTCACAGCAGTCAGCACAGCTGGCTCATCCCTCACCTCCTACGCTTTCCAGCAGCCCATTGTCTTCCGAACAAGTAGGGCAAAAGTGTTGGAACTTGAAGACATTGTTTTGTAAAGGTCTGCAATTTCTTCTCTGCGAACTGGAATATACCTAACAATTAGTGGGTGTGACAGAGACAGCAGCCTAAAAAGTGGGCAATGGAAGAATGTTCCTGAAGGAGCAAAAGGATCACGATATTCAGCTGTTCTCCTTCCTGTGTCAGTTAGCCTGAAAAAAGAGACCCAGGAGTGCTTTTTCCCTGACCTCTTTCTTGGGCCCTCTCCTCCGCACACCCAGGCAAAGGCCCTCGCCAGCATCTGGCATCTTTGCCAGCATCTGGCATCGTCTGGCATCTTTGTAGGTGCTGCCGATGCTGGCAGACACAGTGCCAGACTATCTGGGACCGTGTTGTAAATAAACACCTTGAGCTTGAACTAGAAATATAAATGTTTGTTTGGAACAACTGAAAAACACATCAGACATCTGTCAGAAAGGACTATCACAGTCTTTCGAAGTGTGCACGCTGAAGTGTCAGTACTTACCGGTGAGGAAGCAAATGCCCTAAAACTGACAGCGAGGATGCCATCGGACCACTCGTGAGACACTGCATCAAACTGTCCATACAACTGACCCATGGTGACAGACTTGGGATTTAAAACAGTAATTTGAACCTTGTTCTCTTCCATTAACCCCTTAAAGGAAAAAAAAGTACATTATCCATTTAGAAGGATACTGTCTCTATTCATAGAAAAGCAGGACTGTATATGTAGAAACTCCTAGACTCTACAAAGAAACTCCCAGAAATAAGGAATGCATTTAACAAAGTTCCAGCATATGAAGTCCATATATAAAGACTGGTTGTATTTACACAGTGCCAATGAACAACTGAAAAAATTAAATTTTTACAAATACTGTTTACCATAGTTTTAAAAACTCATAAAATACTCAGTAATAAATTAGCTATAAACCTAAACACTTACAGAACTGTAAATCTAAAACAACAATGAAACCTGGCAAAATTTTTTGTTAAGGGTCAGGCAGTCAATATTATAGGCTTTCAGGTTACAAACAGCCACTCACATATTCTTCTCTGTTTCTTTTCTTTCTTTCCATTTTTTTTTTTTTTTTTTTGTAAACAAACGTTAAAAAGTGTTACCACCATTCTAAGCTCATTGGTGTTAGAAAAATAGGCTCAGGGCCAAATTTGGGCTGTAATTGCCGACTCCTGCTACCAAATATTCTCTGAGAGAAAATTAAAAGATCTAACCATGTTCCATTCTCACAGAATGGAAAAGTTAATATTGGCAGATTGTCAGTTTTGACCAGAACCTTGAAGCCCGTGTGGGAATTATACAAGAGATGTTAACACCCCTTGGGGCATAAGCTTTTCATGTTTTTAATTAATAGATGTTATTTTCTTAGCGTAGCCTTAGATTTACAGAGAAATTGAGTGTAAAGTCAGATCTCTGTAGTTTCACATAGATTCCCTCTGCCCACTCACCACCCCCACCCCGCCCAGTTTCCCCTATTATTAAAGCCTTGCATTGGGCCGGTATATTATTATGAATAATGAACTGATATTGATACATTATTACTAATTAAAGTCCATGGTTTACATTAAGGGTCACTCGTGTGTTATACATTCTATGAGTTCTGCCAAACACACAATGGCACATATCCATCATTACACTATCGTACAGAATAGTTTCACTGCCCTATAAATCCCCTGTGCTCCGTTAGTAGTCATTTCTTTTTTTTTATACACAGCAACATAACATGTGCAACTCTTCCCAACATTGCCTTCTGCTCACCCCCTCGGGGCTTGGGACACAAACCACCAAACTCAAATAAAGACGTGGGAAGATCACTAAGCAGTAAAACAAGCTTTGAGGCTTTGCATACTTCTCTGTGCCCACCAAGGGGCTGACAAGGAAGGCATCGTCCTAAATCCAGAAGTATGGGAAAACTCTACCATCTTTGTCAGAGGAAGTTGCTATCACCAAAACAAGGTTTTTGTCTCAAAGGCAACAGGCTAGTGAGACTCCACAAGAAAGATCTAATGATCACATTGGGGCATCTGGGTGGCTCAGTCAGTTCAGTGTCCAACTTCTGCACAGGTCATGAACTTGCGGTCGTTAGTTCGAGCCCCACATCAGGCTCTGTGCTGACAGCTCAGAGCCTGGAGCCTGCTTCAGACTCATGTCTCCCTCTCTCTGCCCCTCCCCTGCTCACACGCTTTCACTCAAAAATATGAACATTAAAAAAAAAGATATAATGATCACAAATCCCATTTGGCTATAAACGTTGAAATGAATGAAAAAAAACTCTTCAAAATACAAGAAGTAGATGGAAATTAAATTTTATTAGTTGGAAAGGGAGAGGGAAGATGGCGGCGTAGGAGGACGCTGGGCTCACCGCGCGTCCTGCTGATCACTTAGATTCCACCTACACCTGCCTAAATAACCCAGAAAACCACCAGAGGATTAGCAGAACGGAGTCGCCGGAGCCAAGCGCAGACGAGAGGCCCACGGAAGAGGGTAGGAAGGGTGGCGAGGCGGTGCGCGCTCCACGGACTGGCGGGAGGGAGCCGGGGCGGAGGGGCGGCTCGCCGGCCAAGCAGAGCCCCCGAGACTGGCTTGCAAAAAGCGGAGGGGCCTGACGGACTGTGTTCCGACAGCAAGCGCGACTTAGCGTCTGGGAAGTCATAAGTTAACAGCTCTGCTCAGAAAGCGGGAAGGCTGGAGGACAAAGGGAAGGAGAGCTGCTGAGCCCCCGGACGACAGAGCTCAGTTTGGTGGGGAACAAAGGCGCTCGCCAGCGCCATCTTCCCCGCCCATCCCCCAGCCAAAATCCCAAAGAGAACCAGTTCCTGCCAGGGAACTTGCTCGCTCCGCGCAAACACCCAACTCTGCGCTTCTGCGGAGCCAAACCTCCGGCAGCGGATCTGACTCCCTCTTGCTGCCACAGGGCCCCTCCTGAAGTGGATCACCTAAGGAGAAGCAAGCTAAGCCTGCCCCTCCTGCCCCTGTGCACCTTGCCTACCCACCCCAGCTAAGACGCCAGATCCCCAGCATCACAAGCCTGGCAGTGTGCAAGTAGCCCAGACAGACCACCCCACCCCACAGTGAATCCCGCCCCTAGGAGAGGGGAAGAGAAGGCACGCACCAGTCTGACTGTGGCCCCAGCGGTGGGCTGGGAGCAGACATCAGGTCTGACTGCGGCTCCGCCCACCAACTCCAGTTATACACCACAGCACAGGGGAAGTGCCCTGCAGGTCCTCACCACGCCAGGGACTATCCAAAATGACCAAGCGGAAGAATTCCCCTCAGAAGAATCTCCAGGAAATAACAACAGCTAATGAGCTGATCAAAAAGGATTTAAATAATATAACAGAAAGTGAATTTAGAATAATAGTCATAAAATTAATCGCTGGGCTTGAAAACAGTATAGCTGACAGCAGAGAATCTCTTGCTACAGAGATCAAGGGACTAAGGAACAGTCACGAGGAGCTGAAAAACGCTTTAAACGAAATGCATAACAAAATGGAAACCACCACGGCTCGGATTGAAGAGGCAGAGGAGAGAATAGGTGAACTAGAAGATAAAGTTATGGAAAAAGAGGAAGCTGAGAAAAAGAGGGATAAAAAAATCCAGGAATATGAGGGGAAAATTAGAGAACTAAGTGATACACTAAAAAGAAATAATATACGCATCATTGGTATCCCAGAGGAGGAAGAGAGAGGGAAAGGTGCTGAAGGGGTACTTGAAGAAATAATAGCTGAGAACTTCCCTGAACTGGGGAAGGAAAAAGGCATTGAAATCCAAGAGGCACAGAGAACTCCCTTCAGACGTAACTTGAATCGATCTTCTGCACAACATATCATAGTGAAACTGGCAAAATACAAGGATAAAGAGAAAATTCTGAAAGCAGCAAGGGGTAAACGTGCCCTCACATATAAAGGGAGACCTATAAGACTCGTGACTGATCTCTCTTTTGAAACTTGGCAGGCCAGAAAGAATTGGCACGAGATTTTCAGTGTGCTAGACAGAAAAAATATGCAGCCGAGAATCCTTTATCCAGCAAGTCTGTCATTTAGAATAGAAGGAGAGATAAAGGTCTTCCCAAACAAACAAAAACTGAAGGAATTTGTCACCACTAAACCAGCCCTACAAGAGATCCTAAGGGGGACCCTGTGAGACAAAGTACCAGAGACATCACTACAAGCATAAAACATACAGACATCACAATGACTCTAAACCCATATCTTTCTATAATAACACTGAATGTAAATGGACTAAATGCGCCAACCAAAAGACATAGGGTATCAGAATGGATAAAAAAACAAGACACATCTATTTGCTGTCTACAAGAGACTCATTTTAGACCTGAGGACACCTTTAGATTGAGAGTGAGGGGATGGAGAACTATTTATCATGCTACTGGAAGCCAAAAGAAAGCTGGAGTAGCCATCCTTATATCAGACAAACTAGACTTTAAATTAAAGGCTGTAACAAGAGATGAAGAAGGACATTATATAATAGTGACAGGGTCTATCCATCAGGAAGAGCTAACAATTATAAATGTCTATGCGCCGAATACCGGAGCGCCCAAATATATAAAACAATTACTCATAAACACAAGCAACCTTATTGATAAGAATGTGGTAATTGCAGGGGACTTTAACACCCCACTTACAGAAATGGATAGATCATCTAGACACACGATCAATAAAGAAACAAGGGCCCTGAATGAGACATTGGATCAGATGGACTTGACAGATATATTTAGAACTCTGCATCCCAAAGCAACAGAATATACTTTCTTCTCGAGTGCACATGGAACATTCTCCAAGATAGATCATATACTGGGTCACAAAACAGCCCTTCATAAGTTTACAAGAATTGAAATCATACCATGCATACTTTCAGACCACAACGCTATGAAGCTTGAAATCAACCACAGAAAAAGTCTGGAAAACCTCCAAAAGCATGGAGGTTAAAGAACACCCTACTAACGAATGAGTGGGTCAACCAGGCAATTAGAGAAGAAATTAAAAAATATATGGAAACAAACGAAAATGAAAATACAACAATCCAAACGCTTTGGGACGCAGCGAAGGCAGTCCTGAGAGGAAAATACATTGCAATCCAGGCCTATCTCAAGAAACAAGAAAAATCCCAAATACAAAATCTAACAGCACACCTAAAGGAACTAGAAGCAGAACAGCAAAGGCAGCCTAAACCCAGCAGAAGAAGAGAAATAATAAAGATCAGAGCAGAAATAAACAATATAGAATCTAAAAAAACTGTAGAGCAGATCAATGAAACCAAGAGTTGGTTTTTTGAAAAAATAAACCAAATGGACAACCCTCTAGCCAGGCTTCTCAAAAAGAAAAGGGAGATGACCCAAATAGATAAAATCATGAATGAAAATGGAATTATTACAACCAATCCCTCAGAGATACAAACAATTATCAGGGAATACTATGAAAAATTATATGCCAACAAATTGGACAACCTAGAAGAAATGGACAAATTCCTGAACACCCACACTCTTCCAAAACTCAATCAGGAGGAAATAGAAAGCTTGAACAGACCCATCACCAGCGAAGAAATTGAATCGGTTATCAAAAATCTCCCAACAAATAAGAGTCCAGGACCAGATGGCTTCCCAGGGGAGTTCTACCAGACGTTTAAAGCAGAGATAATACCTATCCTTCTCAAGCTATTCCAAGAAATAGAAAGGGAAGGAAAACTTCCAGACTCATTCTATGAAGCCAGTATTACTTTGATTCCTAAACCAGACAGAGACCCAGTAAAAAAAGAGAACTACCGGCCAATATCCCTGATGAATATGGATGCAAAAATTCTCAATAAGATACTAGCAAATCGAATTCAACGGCATATAAAAAGAATTATTCACCATGATCAAGTGGGATTCATTCCTGGGATGCAGGGCTGGTTCAACATTCGCAAATCAATCAACGTGATACATCACATTAACAAAAAAACAGAGAAAAACCATATGATCCTGTCAATCGATGCAGAAAAGGCCTTTGACAAAATCCAGCACCCTTTCTTAATAAAAACTCTTGAGAAAGTCGGGATAGAAGGAACATACTTAAAGATCATAAAAGCCATTTATGAAAAGCCCACAGCTAACATCATCCTCAACGGGGAAAAACTGAGAGCTTTTTCCCTGAGATCAGGAACACGACAGGGATGCCCACTCTCACCGCTGTTGTTTAACATAGTGCTGGAAGTTCTAGCATCAGCAATCAGACAACAAAAGGAAATCAAAGGCGTCAAAATTGGCAAAGATGAAGTCAAGCTTTCGCTCTTTGCAGATGACATGATATTATACATGGAAAATCCGATAGACTCCACCAAAAGTCTGCTAGAACTGATACATGAATTCAGCAAAGTTGCAGGATACAAAATCAATGTACAGAAATCAGTTGCATTCTTATACACTAACAATGAAGCAACAGAAAGACAAATAAAGAAACTGATCCCATTCACAATTGCACCAAGAAGCATAAAATACCTAGGAATCAATCTAACCAAAGATGTAAAGGATCTGTATGCTGAAAACTATAGAAAGCTTATGAAGGTAATTGAAGAAGATTTAAAGAAATGGAAAGACATTCCCTGCTCATGGATTGGAAGAATAAATATTGTCAAAATGTCAATACTACCCAAAGCTATCTACACATTCAATGCAATCCCAATCAAAATTGCACCAGCATTCTTCTCGAAACTAGAACAAGCAATCCTAAAATTCATATGGAACCACAAAAGGCCCCGAATAGCCAAAGTAATTTTGAAGAAGAAGACCAAAGCAGGAGGCATCACAATCCCAGACTTTAGCCTCTACTACAAAGCTGTCATCATCAAGACAGCATGGTATTGGCACCAAAACAGACACATAGACCAATGGAATAGAATAGAAACCCCGGAACTAGACCCACAAACGTACGGCCAACTCATCTTTGACAAAGCAGGAAAGAACATCCAATGGAAAAAAGACAGTCTCTTCAACAAATGGTGCTGGGAGAACTGGACAGCAACATGCAGAAGGTTGAAACTAGACCACTTTCTCACACCATTCACAAAAATAAACTCAAAATGGATAAAGGACCTGAATGTGAGACAGGAAACCATCAAAACCTTAGAGGAGAAAGCAGGAAAAGACCTCTCTGACCTCAGCCGTAGCAATCTCTTACTCGACACATCCCCAAAGGCAAGGGAATTAAAAGCAAAAGTGAATTACTGGGACCTTATGAAGATAAAAAGCTTCTGCACAGCAAAGGAAACAACCAACAAAACTAAAAGGCAACCAACGGAATGGGAAAAGATATTTGCAAATGACATATCGGACAAAGGGCTAGTATCCAAAATCTATAAAGAGCTCACCAAACTCCACACCCGAAAAGCAAATAACCCAGTGAAGAAATGGGCAGAAAACATGAATAGACACTTCTCTAAAGAAGACATCCGGATGGCCAACAGGCACATGAAAAGATGTTCAGCGTCGCTCCTTATCAGGGAAATACAAATCAAAACCACACTCAGATATCACCTCACGCCAGTCAGAGTGGCCAAAATGAACAAATCAGGAGACTATAGATGCTGGAGAGGATGTGGAGAAACGGGAACCCTCTTGCACTGTTGGTGGGAATGCAAATTGGTGCAGCCGCTCTGGAAAGCAGTGTGGAGGTTCCTCAGAAAATTAAAAATAGACCTACCCTATGACCCAGCAATAGCACTGCTAGGAATTTATCCAAGGGACACAGGAGTACTGATGCATAGGGGCACTTGTACCCCAATGTTCATAGCAGCACTCTCAACAATAGCCAAATTATGGAAAGAGCCTAAATGTCCATCAACTGATGAATGGATAAAGAAATTGTGGTTTATATACACAATGGAGTACTACGTGGCAATGAGAAAAAATGAAATATGGCCTTTTGTAGCAACGTGGATGGAACTGGAGAGTGTGATGCTAAATGAAATAAGCCATACAGAGAAAGACAGATACCATATGGTTTCACTCTTATGTGGATCCTGAGAAACTTAAGAAAAACCCATGGGGGAGGGGAACAAAAAAAAAAAAAAAAAAAAAAAGAGGTTAGAGTGGGAGAGAGCCAAAGCATAAGAGACTGTTGAGAACTGAGAACAAACTAAGGGTCGATGGGGGTGGGAGGGAGGAGAGGGTGGGTGATGGGTACTGAGGAGGGCACCTTTTGGGATGAGCACTGGGTGTTGTATGGAAACCAATTTGACAATAAATTTCATATATAAAAAAAAATAAATAAAAAAAATAAAAATACATTTTCAATAAAAAAATAAATAAATAAATAAATAAATAAATAAATAAATAAATAAATAAATAAATAAATTTTATTAGTTGGAAAGTTAAAAGCAGCCTCATTCCTTTCAAAGGAGAATTTCAAAGTAGACCAAACCATGATGCGTAAGGTAGGAATTCATTGCATTTATGTACATATGTAAGTATTATATAACACACAGCACACATTCACTTTAATACCACTAGCAGCTAATCACAGAAGTTTGCATTACAAAACTAACCATCCAGGAAATAAAAAATACTCTCTTAAAAGTATAAAAAGAGGGGTGCCTGGGTGGCTCAGTCAGTTGAATGTCTGACTCTTAATTTCAGCTCAGGTCGTGATCCCAGGGTCATGGGATGGACTCCCACATCAGGCTCTACACTGATGGCATGGAGCCTGCTTGGGATTCTCTCTCTTCCCCTTTTCCCATCTCTCTCTCTCTCTCTCTATCTCTCTCCCCTCTGCCCCTCCCCCACATGCATGCTTTCTTTCTCACTCTAAATTTTTTTTTTAAGTATAAAAAGAAAACTTTTAGGATTTTCAGACTTTTTTTTTACAACAAACGTGTTACCTTCATAAATAAAAAAAAATTTGAAAAGAAATAAAAGGTTGACAGGCAAATATATGGTATATTCTTTATATGCTAAACTTAATAGCTTCATATTACTTTTCTAGTAGTATTTTCCCTTTGACTCATTTTTTCCACGATTTTAAGTTGCTACATTAAAGTATCTTTTTTTTTTAAATGTTTATTTATCTTGAGAGAGAGAGCACACAAGCAGGAGAGGAGAAGAGAGAGAGAATTCCAAGCAGGCTCCCTGCTGCCAGTGCAGAGGCGATGTGGGGCTCAATCCCACAAACCGTGAGATCATGACCTGAGGAGAAATCAAGAGTTGGATACCCAACTGACTGGGCCACCCCGGAGCCCCTCCACTAAGATATCATTTTAAATGACCATACATTCTATCTTCCCCAAAGCTGATCATAAATAAATTAACGCATTAATAACAAACCTACCTTTTCACAGATGTCATTTAGTGCTCCTGCTAAGATGCGATATGCACTGGTTTTCCCTCCAAATGGTTCTCCCACAATCATGAAACCATGACGCACAATCATCATCTCATATATTTGAAGTATCTTCTCAGAAAAGAATCTGGTCATTTGCAAATTCATGGACTCACAGTTATCTTTGATAGCTGTTAGCAAATCGTTGTAATCTGGTTTTGGTAATTTCACACCAGGAAACAAATCTGAGGTGATTCCCTGATGACAAATGATTTGGGGATTTATATTATACATTCAATACCCTGTCTCTCTCCACACACATATAGGTACACATGATGAAATTCCTCCCATCCTCATATTTAATACTGATGGAAATAGAGCCATTAAATAGTGCAACAGTATTTTTAACAGCTTTTTAGAGGTATCAAGACTAACATACAATGAACAATGTTTAAAGTGTTACAATTCGATAGGTGGAACCATCAACTCAATCAAGACAATCAGCCTATCTATCACTCCCCAAAGTTACCTTGTGACCTTTTGTAATCCTCTTTACCTTCTCTCCTTGCCACCTCCCACCTCCGTCACCAAGTTACCACTAATTTCCTTTCTGTTACCTTTTTTTTTTTTATTTGTATTGCCTAGAATTTAATACAGATGAAGTTACACATTATGGATGCTGTTTTTTCTGATTTTTATTCAGCATAAAGATTTGGAGATTTGTGCATGTGACAGCATCTGTTAATAGCTCATTGCATATAAGTATTACATTGCATTGAAGTATAATGGTTTCTAAATCCATATCCCTGTTGATGGACACTTTCATTGTTTCCAGTTTGGGGCTATTAAAAACAGAACTTCTGGGGTGCCTGGGTGGCGCAGTCGGTTAAGCGGCCGACTTCAGCCAGGTCACGATCTCGCGGTCCGTGAGTTTGAGCCCCGCGTCGGGCTCTGGGCTGATGGCTCAGAGCCTGGCGCCTGTTTCCGATTCTGTGTCTCCCTCTCTCTCTGCCCCTCCCCCGTTCATGCTCTGTCTCTCTCTGTCCCAAAAATAAATAAACGTTTGAAAAAAAAAAAATTAAAAAAAAAAAAAAAACAGAACTTCTATGAACATTTATATGCAAGTCTTTGTATGGACAAATGCCTTCACTTCTCTTGGGTGAATACTGAGTAGTGGAATACTTGGGTAATGTGGTTATGATTTTAATATTTTAAGAAAGTGTCTGCTTTCCAAGGTGGTTGTATTATTTAAATTTACCCAAATACTTTTAGTAGTCTGTCTTTTCAACTTGTTTTAGTGTTTATGTAGTTCTTTTTCAGAGAGAGAGAGAGCCCGAGGAAGCGTGTGCATGAGAGTGGGGGAGGGGCAGAGAGAGAGGAGACTGAATCCTAAGCGGGCTTTGCCCTGGCAGGCAGCTCAGAGCACCATGCGGGGCTCACCAACTGTGAGATCACGACCTGAGCTGTAACCAAGAGTCAGATGCTTAACCCTCAGAGTCACCCAAGGCACCCTGGTATGGCCAGTCTTTTTAATTTTAGCCCCACTCATAGATGTGTCACAGTATCTTACTGTGGCTTCAGTTTGCACTTCCTGATGACTATCATTTTTTGTACGTGCTTATTTCCTTTATGTGGATGTTCTTTAGTGAAGTACCTGTTCAAATCTTCTGTCTATTTTTAATTGGTTCCTTTCCCTTTTTTTTTTTTAAACATCTAATCATTTTTGAAAGACAGAGACAGACAGCATGGGAAAGCAGAAAAGCAGAGAGAAAGCAGAGAGAGAGGGAGACACAGAATGTGAAGCAGGCTCCAGGCTCTGTGCTGTCAGCACAGAGCCCGATGTGGGGCTCAAACCCACACGCTGTGAGATCATGACCTGAACCAAAGTCAGACACTTAACCAACTGAGCCACCCAAGCACCCCTAATAGGTTTATCTTCTTAATGGCAAGTTTTAACCGTTCTTTAAATATTCTGCATACAATTCCTTCATCATATATCTAATTGGCAAATATTTTTTCCTAGACTGCAACTTGTCTTTCATTCTTTTATCAGTGTCTTTCAAAAAGCAAACTCAAAATTTTGATGATTATATGTTATCAATTTATTGTTTTATGCACTGTGCTTTTGGTGCTGTGTTTAAGAAATGTTTGCCTACCCCAGAGTCACAAAATATTTCTCCTGTTTTCTTTTAGAAATTTTACAGTTTTACAATACTTTTAAGTTAAAATGTTAGATGAATATTATCTGATTTCAAGACTGATTATGCAGTGTCATATTACTATAATGATAGACAAGTATATCAGTGGAACAGAACAGGGCGTCCACAAAGAGACCCACATACATTTGAACATCTCATTCTGAACAAAGACAATTTGATGGAGAAAAGATAAAGATAGGATGCCTTTAATCCATACCTCAATATCACATACAAAACCTAGTTCAAAGGTATTTTAATCATTGTGGTGGTATTTTAACCATCTTAGTCTCTCTCAAAAATTCATGCCCATGCAAAAACCACAAAATGTAACCTCATTTGGAAATGGGATCTTTGCAGATATAATTAGGTAAATTAAGATGAGGTTATACTGGGCCCTAAATCCAATAACTGGTATCTTTGTAGCAGAAAGGGGACGGAGATTCAAATACAAATACACCCAGGGGAGGTCATGTAAAGGTGGAGGCCGAGATTGGAGCAATGCCAACCCACTCCAAGGAACATTGAGGGTTGCCAATAGCCACCAGAAGCTAAGAAGAGGCAAAGGAGTCTTTTCTAGAGGTTTGATTTCAGACTTCTATCCTCTAGAAATTTGAGAGAATACATTTGTGTTGTCTTAACAGTTTGGGGTACTTTGTTATGGCAGCTTTGGGAACCTGATACGATCATATACTGTATGATTGGAAAGAATTATGATTCCATATTTAGTATATAGGAATATAGGAATATATAAAGTTGATTGCAAGATCTAAGAAACATACCTTTATAAACTGCTAAAGTTGTAAGTATTATAGCAACCTATGTGAGAAAAAGAACTATTTTCTTTACTGTGAAAGTAAAAGTGAAAATTCAGAAGTGCTTCATGTTTGAACTACCCTTTAGAATTTATGAACTATGAACTTAATTGCCCCTGTATTCAATCCTTCAAACACTGTTATAGAGAAACTGATCTTAGTTTATCAAAGCAATATGTTTCCTTGGGATAAAGGGGAGAAAAAAGCATCGTAGCACAGTGGTCAAGAGCACTCCACAGCCTGACTGCATGGTTGAAATTCCTGCTTGCTCATGTACTAGCCATAAATAAAAGTTAATTATCTTTGCCTCAGTTAAATGATCTGTAAAACAGGGATAATGACAGCACCTGCCCTACCTACTGGGTCATTGTGAGCATTAAGTTACTATTAGCAAAACCCTTGTGTCTGATCCACGGTAAGTCCACAGTGTTTGATAAATAAATAAACATATCTTCTCAGATTGTTCAAATCGCTTATGGTTGACCTTGAAACCCCAGAACATATTTGGTATCCAGTGGTTCTCAACCAAGACCAGTTGTCCTCACTCTCCTTTCAGGATGTGAGTTGGAAATATGTGGAGTTGTGCCGGTCGTCACAACAAAAAAGGTCTCTAAAAACTGGGGTGAGGGTGGGGGGCAAGGATGCCAAACGTCCTACAGTGCACAGGATAGTCTCGCAACAAGGAATTGTCACTGTCCCAATTTAAAGTGACAGTTATGCAGGACGCCTGGGTGGCTCAGTCGGTTGACTGTCCGACTTTGGCTCAGGTCATGATCTCGCACTTGACGAGTTCGAACCCTGCATGGGGCTCTGTGCCGACAGCTCAGAGCCCGGAGTCTGCTTCGGATTCTGTGTCTCCCTCTCTCTCTGCCCCTCCCCCGCTCATGCTCTGTGTCTGTCTCAAAAATAAATAAACATTAGGGAAAAAAGTGACAGTTATGCTCCATTTTTGAGATATTGCTCAATAATGTTCACGGAGTGAATACACAACTGCTTGAGAATACATCTGGTGAGGCAGATTTCCACGTTATAAAATGCAGTGTTTCAAGGCGCCTGGGTGGTCCGTTGGTTAAGTGTCCGACTTTGGGCCAGGTCATAATCTCACGGTTTGTGATTTCAAGCCCCACATAGGGCTCCATGCTGTCAGTGCAGAGCCCACTTCTTCAGATCCTCCCTCCCCTTCTCGCTCTGCCCCTCCCCCTCTCGCGCATGTGCATGCATGCGCCCTGTCTTTCAAAAATAAACATTAAAACAATTATAAAAATATGTAGTTTTTACTCTTGGAAAATTTATTCAGTATACTAGTGCCAAAGACACTGAGGGAAAACATGAGGAAGAAAATTTGAACCTATTCCTTATATATTTGCACTGCCAGCTCTAAGTGCTATGAAAAGATCCTTTCAACTTGGTGATATATGGTTACTAGGGAAAGCTGAAGACACTGGGCCACACTACAGACACAGTGGCCTTCTCCCCTCTCCCTGTCATACCCCTGCCGTCTTTACACACTGGAAGCTAACTGCTTGAACTTCAAGGCAGCGCAAATTAGTGCACCATCTAACATCTGTTGGGAGACGGGCCCCTGATTCCTTCTATCTGAGACAGGGAAAAGGAAAAGAATGACATCAAATGAAACGTGAAAACCTTAACCATTATTCTAATACTTCTTCTCAATTAGTAATAGTCTAATCTTAAAAATATAACAAGCTTCTTAAACTTAGTTCTTTCTTTAAATTATCCTGAAAAATCAATTTCATAAAAGCCATTATACTCTTTTAAAGAAAGTAATCTTCTTTAAAAATGTCTTCAATTATTAATTTTTTAAAGTTTTTTTGTTTATTTTGGAAAAGACAGAGACACAGCAAGCAGAGAAGGAGCAAAGAGAGAGGGGGAGGCAGAGAGAATACCAAATGGGCTCAACACTGTCAGCACAGAGCCGGACGGGGGGGGGGGGGGGGGGGGGGCCTCGAACTCATCAAACTGTGAGATCATGACCTGAGCCGAAACCAAAAGTCAGACACTTAACCGACAGAGCCACCCAGGCGCCCATCTTCAATTATTAATTTTTTTTATTTTTTTATTAAAAAAAAATTTTTTTTTCAACATTTATTTATTTTTGGGACAGAGAGAGAGACAGAGCATGAACAGGGGAGGGGCAGAGAGAGAGGGAGACACAGAATCGGAAACAGGCTCCAGGCTCTGAGCCATCAGCCCAGAGCCTGACGCGGGGCTCGAACTCCCGGACCGCGAGATCATGACCTGGCTGAAGTCGGACGCTAAACCGACTGCGCCACCCAGGCGCCCCATCAATTATTAATTTAACAAACATTGACCATGTACCTTTTCTGTGCAAAGGATTCAGTGGTGTGTTAGACCAATTATTCTCCTTCATGGAGCCTACATTCTAATGTAATTTATAAGCAAACATACTTTGCAACTTTTGTGGGTTTATTACATTATGCAGTTAAAAAGTACTATTTAAAAATCCCAACTTGTTGAAAGTCATATAAAGTAACAGAGCTAGTTAAACACACTTCAAGTACAACATGGGATGATCTATGTTTTTCTGTGCCGTGTCATTATTATCTATAGACGTTTTTCCTAGGGAATTGCAAAGTTGGACACTTGATAAATACATCATTTTAAAAATTCTGATATAGCAAAATAATAAATGTTCTTACCTCAAAGAGTGGTAAATCGTGGGACAAAAATTTTGGCAGATTTACATCAATAATTGATCTAAGCAGCAAAATTTCTTCATTTTCATTTGGATATTTCAGCTAAAAGAAAATATACTCAAGGTGATCTCTCCATCTTCTAAATGTAACCTCTACATTTTCACACACACATACACACACAGACCCTAAAGACAATTTAAATCCATGTAAAATTGTTCTCATTTATTTTCATTTAATTGGAATGTTATTAATTTTAGAGTCTGAAAAAATTCCAAAACACCTGTGATAGACCCAAAGTTTATTAAAAGCCTGGCTGAACTCCAAACCTGTTGCTCATGCCCGTAATAAGGTTAGCATCGTTCACAAACATGGAAACTGAGAATTATTTCTCCCAACTTCCAACACTTTCTTCAACATCTCACTCCAAAGTTTCTCCTACCATCATGCATTTAATTTTCCAGAACACTCTTCCTTTCCTCTAGAACCTTTATGCCTAATAAATTCCACACCCCAACTGAACTGGCTTTGTAACCTTACAAAGTCAGTGATGCCCAGCTGTCAAGCTCAGAGCACCCAGTGCCAAAGCTAATTCTGCGCATATGGACTTTGTCTTCAGATCAATGTAACCCCACATAAATTGTGAACTGTCAAAAGTCTATTTTGTGATTTGAGAAGCTATTATTTTAAAGCAAATGTTTAAATTGTTTCTTGACATAATAAAAACAAACTTCAAAATATTCAAGCCAACACTTTCAACCACTCTAAATTAGCTTTTGACAAAGAATGATAGGATTCATTTGCAGGATTCATTTGCAGCATAACTTAATAGCTCAATTCCACAGTCAAGATGTCAGTGATAACATACACTAGGACAATGCATTATCTTTTCCATTATCCGACCACAGAATAATTCTGACATGCCAGGTTAATATAAATTGTTGCTTCTAGTTGCATTTGCTTATTGCAAAAAGACAATGACTTGAAGTTATGCTAGGGTAATGTGAAATAGAATATCACCACCATATATCAGAATTCTCAGTAACATTATTACAGAAGATAAAAATGCATGCCATTGTTCTTAATCATGTAGAATATATTTTAAAATCTTTATCTTCTACAAAACATGAACATGAACATTTTATAAACTCCAAGGTCACATTTTGCATTTTGCTATTAAGTATAGCCTACCTTGCTTTGTTTCATAAAGAAATAATGCACATTAATAGTTCATGGCTCCACAAAATACTTTCAATGAAAGGTCACACAAGCCTTAAAATATTTGTATTTCTCCATCTATATAGTTATGATTCATACCATTTTAAAATTCAAATGTTATGTTGCAAATCTATAACTGCTGGTCTACAATAGATTGTAATTATGGAATTACATTAATTGATAATGTTCAGCCACATTTGTATATATTTATTAATTACACATTATTTCTTTTAAGGCTATATATGTTCATATAGACTGAAAGCCTTCAAAATATTTCTCAGCAACAAGGAATTTTATTCCTTGGTAGTACTTAACTTCATACATTCAAAATTATGGAGGGCACCTGGGTGGCTCAGTTGGTGAAGGGTCCGACTTCAGCTCAGGTCATGATCTCACAGTTCGTGGGTTCGAGCCCCACGTTGGGCTCTGTGCTGACAGTTCAGAACCTGGATCCTGCTTTGGCTTCTGTGTCTCCCCCTCTCTCTGCCCATCCCCAGCTGGCACTCTGTCTCTCCCTCTCTCTCAAAAATAAATAAACATTAATTTTTTTTTAAATTATGGAACTGAACTCAAATCAAATCACTAAGAATTACATTTAAGTTTTTACAAATCCTAAAAATTTCCTTTTTCACATGTGCAGACGATCAACTATTTTTTAGTACAACTGAATTTTTTTCAGTTGGTGAAACCAGCCAGTATTGGAACTCTGTAAAGACAGATGGCCCTGAAATTTACCAACAAAATTTATGAGTAAGAAATAACTTGACTCCTCTACCTTTAGATTCCCAGCGGCGGTAAGCACGGACTTCACAGCTCTCATGCCATAGTCATAGTGATGTTGTGAGGACAACTGCTCTGAACACAAGCGGTAGGTGGCCACGATTTTCACTGACAGTGGACGAGCTGTGACGAACCCACAGGAGTACAGGACTATTTCAGCAATCATGGCATAATCAGGCACCATCATTGCTACCGTCCGAAAGAGAGCCTGTAGGAGTGCAGAATAGGTGTTTTTTAAAGAAGACCATCATAAAGATAACCTACGGGGCATTTCCTTATGACTTTATAGCTCTTCCTCAATAATATTAAATTACAGTGTCCAGATCATATAGATAAGAACACTTAATTTTAAAAATGGGTTTCTAGTGGTGCCTGGGTGGCTCAGTTGGTTAAGCGTCTAACTCCTGATTTCAAATCAGGTCATAATCTCACGGGCTGGTATGATCAAGCCTCAGGTAGGGCTCTGTGCTGATAGTGCGGAGCTGGCTTGGGATTCTCTCTCTCCCTCTCTGTCTGCCCCACCACTGCTCACATTCTCTCTCTGCCTCTCTCAAAATAAATCAATAAACACTTTTAAAAAATAAAATAAAAATCGGTTTCTTGTCATTGTTATATAATACATATCATTAACTTCTGTATAAGTATTTTTCCTTAAATCATGATTTAAGAACACTTATAAATTCTTATGGTACTTAGATCGATTTTTCTTGGCAAGTGACAGATTATAGGGAAAAAGTATCCAATTCTGCTGGGATGTCCAAAAGCTGGGCTTTTCTTCTGGGCTGGTGAAAAAGTGCCTGGTTTGGGGAGACCTGGGCTGTAAGTGAGGTTCTCTAGGAATCTAATTAATTATATGCAGTGGGCTAATCAGATTACTCCTAATAACAAGGCTATGTTAGATAAATAAGGTATTTTGAGATAGTTTTAACTTTTTTGTGTCTATAGTAAGCATGTCAGTCTTTCATCAAGCATAAAGAAATGAAAACTGGAAGTCTCAGATAATTAATACTAGAAATAAATCAGTTTTCCAAATTGTAAAGATATTTTTATTGATTGATTTTTGAGAGATAAAGAGAGAGAGAGAGAGAGAGAGAGAGAGAGAGAGAATCCCAAGCAGCCTCCACGCTGATGTGGGGCTTGATCTCACAACTGTGAGATCCTGACCTGAGCCAACAGCAAGAATCGTACTCTTAACCAACTGAGCCACCCAGGTGCTCCACAATATTTTTTCTCATGATATTTTAACTGTTGTGGGATAGATAAATGTTACATGATGCTAACTAAAGAGAAAACTCAACAGATTTTAGAAGAATAAATAAGAAAGTTTAACTTCACAGAGCACCTGGGTGGCTCAGTCGGTTAAGCATCTGGCCTTGGCTTAGGTCATGATCTCATAGCTCGTGGGTTCGAGCCCCGCGTCAGGCTGTGGGCTGACAGCTCAGAGCCTGGAGCCTGCTTTGGATTCTGAGTCTCCCTCCCTCTCTGCCCCTACCCTACTCATGCTCTGTCTCTCTCTCCCTCAAAAATAAAGATTAAAAAGAAATAAAAAAATAAAAGAAAATTTAACTTTAGAATGTTATTACGTGTCAAGTCCTACTTCAATAGCTCGTACATTTAGACAGGAAACTTTGTGTACTAAAGAGAAAAAAATAATATTCTAGAAAAGTGGCAATTTTTTTTAAGTAGGCTCCATGCCCAATGTGGATCCTGAACTCACAACCCTGAGACTGAGAGTTGCATGCTGTACTGATTGAGCCAGCCAGGTGCCCCTAGAAAAATGGCAATTTTTATTCAGATAGTTGGTAAGTATCTTCCAGGAATTCATTGAATTACCCGAAACACAGGCAGATAGAAAATTAGACATCTCGCTTAAGTGATCCTATAGACTATTCCAGGTTGAGAATGAAAGATTTGCATCAAACAAGATCCTTCCAATGTGTTAATTACTACCTAGAGACCTTAGTACACCTATTTTATCAGTAAGGTTACCATTAAAGAAAGAATAAAATGTTAAAAATACATAGCTTGGGCAAATAACTTGGAACAGAGAAGCTTAAACAAGTGCTCTAAAGCACTACATATCTGAGAAACAAAGAATGCAAGAGAATTACTATATACATAGTACCTCTTCAAATTTTTTTAATGTTTATTTCTTTTTGAGAGAGAGACAGGGCATGAGTGGGGGAGGGACATAGAGAGGGAGACACAGAATCTGAAGTAGGCTCCAGGCTCTGAGCCATCAGCACAGAGCCTGATGCAGGGCTTGAACCCACAAACTGGGAGATCATGACCTGAGCCAAAGTCGGACACTTAACCGACTAAGACACCCACGTGCCATACATAGTACCTCTTTAAAAGGGTACTTTCTCAAAAAAAAAAAAAAAAAAAAAAAAAAAAAGGGTAGTTTCTCAACTGCTTTTTTTTTTTCTCAAGTGAAAGAATGAATGAATCAATGAATCAATGAACAAATCAGTCAGTGGGTCCATGGCTAGGTTAGGGTGGTGTGGTCTTTCCACAATAGTATATACTATAAATAGTATAGTTTAAGGTGAACATTCAGGTCTGTGTGTTGTAGGCTTCCCTCTGACAACCTCAGGTATTTCACAAATTCCTATTCACATTCTTTCAGCCCTACTAGCAATATGGCCGTGGAACACTATGCAACAGACAGATCAGTAGCCAAGAGAACAAAAAACAGAGTGTGGTAAAGAAGTTTTGAGGGGTTATCATGATGTTCCATCCAATAGGAATCCTTCACCAAAGACTTAACTTTGCTGTTTATATATCACAGAGGAAAGCATCCTGCTCAAAATATTTTTAGGACTAAACTGTTATGGGGGTGGATATTCTAATTCAGTGGTTCTCAAACAGTGTGTGAGAAATACTGATATGATATGGTTTGATTTGAAATGTGTCAGAAATAATTTGTTAGTAACAGCAATAAGTTTAAAGGCAATTTAGTGCTCTTAAAAATTTTTAAGTTAGATTCTGGCTTACCCAATGACATACTTTCTTGAGTGTAAGAGTATAGTTCCAAGTATCATACCCAGGCTTGAATGAATTCTGATACATATAGTCAACACGACCATTATCTTTCTGGAAAGCTATGTATCAGGTTATTGGCTTTGTGATATTAGAAGATCTGGAATATGCCTGTTTTACCATGGCTTCTAGCATTCGACTATTCTGAAATGTCATGTTGAGTGGATTAGAATAGTTTTAATATTAACTATAGCTTCTCTAACGTAGAAATGTGCTTAAGGAATCGACCTACTTCACAGGTCTTATCTAGGGGTACAGGATGTCAAAAGGGGACTCTTTCTGCATGATGCACATAGGCGTAGGGAGATGGCAGCCTAGGGGAAGCTGGGTCCTAATTCCAAGGTTCTTGTAGATCAGGCCAAGAACTTTGAACTGTTTTTCTGCAGGCAAAACAAAAACAAAAAGCCCAGTAGCTTAACTCTGGAAGTTTTAGGATCAGATTTCTTCTGATGACACTGGTAGACTTTTAACGGGGAATTCGTTAGAGTGAATTTTAGTGAGGAAGAGATTGGTGACAAGTGGGTTGCTGCACTAAGACACACAAGAGGAGACTGAAGAGGGACAGAAACAAGGTGTGGTGATGAGACTAAGCGGGAGCAGCAAGAACTATAAGGCTTTTGTAAAATAGGATTCCCATTATTGGGGACCAGCTGAACCACTGGGTGAAGAAGAGGGAAGCTTCAAGGATGACTTTGAAGACATTCTCCAGGCCTCTGGGCCTCAGTAAGCCTTTTGTTTTTGTTTCAAGGAAGACAGATTTCTTTCTTTTCAGACTAAGGCATTTTCTTCAAAATTGTTAGGTGTTTCCATGTATACTTGCAAACAGACATCCTGTAGCACTTCTAAGGAGACTGCACAGTGGGAAGAACAACAAACCTACCAGAATTTAAGAGCAACTTTTGGTCTAAAGTAGAAGGAAAATAATACATCACCCACAGAACCACAGGTGGATAATTTTGACACCCTTTCAACACGCACAGCACATGAAACCATGAGACAACCTGCATTACAGGTTACAAGGGCATTGACACACTCAGCTAATAACAGTCCCAGCTTTTTATGATGAGCTATTCACACATTTCTTCCTTTACAAATACTATGTAATCACGTTGATCCTACTTAGGAAAAACAGCAAATAAAAGCACTGCTACAAAAAGAGCTTTCCAAATGTAAACCACAATGAAAAGTTGCAAAATGCTTCTTAGATAAAAGAAGATTTACCAGTTTTTATTTTTTAATCATACCATCCTTCACTAAGGCAGAGTACTAAAACATCTAACATATAAAAGTGCATGGAATACAAATACCAAATACTGGGTAGCAATTGGTTGAATCAAGTCTTTTCGGTGGAAGAGAAAAATTCCTCACCTAGTCTAAGAAGTCCATCTAAATATGTGAATAGTGGAAGGAATGTAGGAGCAAGCTCCAGGGGACTCGGTTTTAGATCCACAATTACCATTGCATTATCCTTCAACATTGTTCTTTATGCACTAGCCACAGATGCAGTTTATCAGAAAAGGATATAAAATGCCTTAGATATGGGGAAATGCCGTATTTCTCTCACAATCAACTTTTTGTTTTTTAAGTGAAGATTCTAGATTGAATTAGCAAAGTGTTTTGCTCATTTTACCAAGAAAAAAAAAATAGTGTTGGGTATAAATGAGAACTGAGAGTTGATGGGAGCTGTGAATTATTTCAGCCTCTGTTGGAAGGCAATTCAGCAACACAGCACTTGGTCCTATGGCCATACTTAAGGAAATATTTTAAAATAGAGAAAAGCCTTAAGTAAAAATTGCCATTGCATTATTATTTATAACAAAGGAAAACTAAAAGCAACCTAAATAACAGTAAGGCACAATGCAGTAAATTTATTTGCTGTTTTGAATTACGTTTATACAGACAGGAAAATGCTCATGCTATAATGTTAACCTGGAAAAAAACCTGAGCATACACAATTGCCGGATTCCACCATTTAAAATGAGCATTTTAAAAGGCATTTAAAATGGTGAGATACAATATAGTAAAGAAAGGATGGGTATCTTTTTCAGTATTTCCTATATTTTCTAATTTTCTGTAATTATCATTATTTTTTTTAGTAGGCTCCATGCCCAACGTGGGGCTTGAACTCCCAACCCTGAGATCAAGAGTTGAATGCTCTACTGACTGAGCCACAGCCAGGAGCCCCAATTATCATTATTTTTTAAACACAAATTTGGAAACTGCACTGGGTTTGCATATTTATTTTCTAAGGGCACTCAAAGCTTTACAAATTATTTTCTTTTTTTTTTTTTTTTTTTAATTTTTTTTTTTTCAACGTTTATTTATTTTTGGGACAGAGAGAGACAGAGCATGAACGGGGGAGGGGCAGAGAGAGAGGGAGACACAGAATCGGAAACAGGCTCCAGGCTCTGAGCCATCAGCCCAGAGCCTGACGCGGGGCTCGAACTCACGGACAACCGCGAGATCGTGACCTGGCTGAAGTCGGACGCTTAACCGACTGCGCCACCCAGGCGCCCCGACAAATTATTTTCTAAAAGAGTGTTCTATAACATCCAAAAGCAAGTGTTTTGCATAAAATTCAAAGATGACATGTTCTTTCTTTTTTACATATTAACTTTATAAACTACAGAGAGGAAATAGATGATATAATTGCCCCTGTACCTTCAGATTATCTGGCAGTTCTGATCGCCCTGCATATCCAGGGTTCATTGTTATAAAGACAGCACACGTGGGGTCGAGTTTTAACTCGGTTCCTTCAAACACCAGTATATCAGTACCTGCATTAATACCTGTGGGTCATCAAGAATGAAATGCATTAGCAATTCCACATATAAATACGATTTGTGCCATGCACTGCCTCTCATATTTCTGTTTTCACATAATGCAGAGACAAACTAGTCCATTACCTCTTTGGATAGTAAGAATTTGTTGAGCAACCACAGACAGTACTTCCAAATCAATTCTGTTAAACTCATCAAAGCAAGCCCAGGCGCCACAAGATAACAGTCCCTGGGAGAAAAGAGTAATGAAATTTTTCAATTATATCTGATTGAATGTTGCATTGAAATGTTGCGTTTTCACCTGATGTTTTCAAGGATTTAATATCCTAGCAAGGAAATTCCTTATTTACCTTTATCTTTAAAGACAGCATATTATTTTTTATTAGAAATTAATTATTCTCCATGAATAAGGAGTTTGATCAGTTGGAAAATTGTCCAATTGATCTATAGCTTTTTATTTTCTGTATATCTTTTGGCATTTAGATGTATACCTGAAATCTCAAAGCCTTTCTTACTTTTTTTTATACAGGTTGATTTTGCTTGCTTTTTCTACATGCAGTTTTTTATTTTCTAGATTTTATTTTCTCATTTTCTAGATTGCAATAATTCTCTAAATAAGATGACTTCTTTGCTAATGAGACTACTTTGTGGTCTAAGGACCTTAACAGTCAACTAACAGTCTCAGGCCCCAGTTTGCACTTCTAACTCAAAACTACCTCACAAATATGTGTCCTTTGGTCATTAAAGAAAACTGGAAAACCAAGCTTGAGTAGCTCAGTCCAAATTCAAATTTACTTAAAAAAAAATCAATTTGACATTTATTGAATGCATTTCCTGTAGATTGTATGTGTATGTATATGTGTTTCATTAAGTACCTGGTAGATGCCAGGCATGATGCATTTCTTTTATGTAAAGAAACTAAGACTATATCATATAAGATATTAAGTAATTAATAAAGGGCCACACAGCTAATAGTGCCTGACCTTGGATTTATACACAGTTCCACTACTGAATCCCACTGGATTAAACATGAACTCCATGAATTTCGAAGATTAGTACATTTTCATTAGAGAAGACTATGACTTTGATCTCTGCATATCATAAAAGGATTAGAAATCACAAAGAACAAAAAATGCTTTTGAAGTTACATATTCAATCAATTATAAGGATTGTGAGGTTCTTAATAGTAAAACCCATGTCTGTCTCATTCTGTACCCCCATTATTCAGCATGTTCCTAACACAAAGTATGTAACCAACACATACTTATCAATAAGCAACTTTAATATCAAAAGTATATGAATCTATAGCAAAGAATAAAGAATATCATTATATACATTCAAAAACTGAGTAGTACATACCAGACTTTTCTTTAAACATTTAGGAATATAATAACTGTTCAAACTACACTACACACAGACTCTTTAAGATTTACTATCTCTTTCATAAATAATCATTACAGTAAGATTGCGTGTCATTACAGAGTATGATTAATGTGATAAGGGGTCATTCGAATGTTTTTTTGATACTTATTATAATTTTGACTTTTAAAATCGTCTTCTAATTGTTTCAGCATCACAAAGGCAGACACTTTTTATATTCCATATCTGTTATAAAATGACCAGCTCGTATTTCAGCCAGAACAGTTTATTGTATAGGGTAGGATTTGTAAATTCTTTTTTTGTGAGTTTGTGTATGTGCATTTTTAATGTTAACTTTTCTGAAAAAATTTTGGAAAATAATTACAGAATATTTAAAAGTAAGAATTACAGAATCTTTACAGAAACATACACATAAACAAACAGAACCCATAATCCCAAATGGATAATTCTGTGGTCAACTGTACCAACTAACATTTTAAGGACTAATAGGCTGTAGCAATAAAATGCTAAAAAGACCAGATATTCATAGGTTTAATTTTTTTTAATGTTTATTTATTTTTGAGAGAGAGAGACAGAAAGAGAGAGAGAGAGAATGAGCAGGGGAGGGGCAGAGAGACAGAGACACAGAATCTGAAGCAGGCTCCAGGCTCTGAGCTGTCAACACAGAGCTGGACGTGGGGCTCAAACTCACAAACCTTGAGATCATGACCTGATCCAAAGTCGGATGCTTAACTGATTGAGCCACCCAGGCACCCCAGATGTCATGGGTTTTTAGACAAGGATGTTATATTTTTAACTTCTCCCTTTTGTAATCTTACAGACTCCTAGGAGTGAGAATCTGACTCAGAATAAGAATAAAAAGTGGATTTTAACTTGACAAAAAAAGATTAACTAGAGTGTATCTATGAAAGTAAATTACTAAATCATGACTTGTTAATAATAAGAGCTACAGGTTAAAGAAGAGATTCCCCACAGTCTTTACGTGATGTATTTGTTCTCACATTTTTAGCTGCCCCAGTATACTGAAGAGACACCATTCATTCCTATTAGGAATATTGACCCATCACAGCAGGGGCTGGGGGCTGAGGGACAGTTCCTTCTCAGGTAAGCTTTTGAAATAACCCTACTCCTCTTGAGAATGAAGATAGTGTTTTAATTTTACTTAAAATACAAATAAGTCTTATATTTGCATTAAATTATCTTTCATTATAAATGAACTTCCTCTCTGAGAAGTCATCGTTTTGTAAAGAAATGAGTCAATTCAAACCTTAAAGAATTTCCCTAAAGCTAGATAATCCAACCCATCAGAGCAGTTGAAAACGACACACTGTTTGGCCACTGCTTTTGCTAAATCTTTGGTAGTTTCGGTCTTTCCTGTGCCAGCTGGCCCTTCGGGTGCTCCTCCAAGGTGCAGGTGAAGAGCTCCAAACAAGGTCCTGAAATAGAAGCAATAAGCAATCTTTGTAGAATAACGTTATTCTTAAATATCTATTATGAACAGAGGAAAAGTTTAAACTGACAGCCAAATTTTCTCCTTCCTCTTAAATAATTTCTTCCTTCCCATGAATCTCGGAAAATCTTTGTGCATTACCTTATCTGTTATCATATTTAATTTGTGAATAGCTGATTATATATGACAAAGTCAGAACAAACACACTTTGAAATTCAATGCTGACTCTGGTCAATATGGAGAATTCAGCTGAGGCCGTAAACCATCCAATGCCCCTAATTACAAGAATTTGGAAATGCTACATAGAAAAAGATACTAACTTTGGAAATACATAGCCATTTTTGAAAGAATGGAAAGGAAATCACCAAAGAAGAGGAAATGCAATGCTGTCAGTAATTAGGTGCTTAAACTATAGAGGTGCATATTGTTTTGGGATCTGCATACAAACACAAGTGTATTTACTACCACACGGAATAGAAAAATTCTTAGAACTGAGCGAGGTGAAGAGCTGAAATAGATTTACCTATATAAACTTAGAAGCCTTGAAAAACTGACTTCTCTCTAAAGAGGAAATAAAGTTATTTTAGCAGCCTACTCAAAAAAGACAAAGAATCAACTACAGAGGAGTTAGGAAGCTTATACTTCATGTAGCACCCAATCAAAAGCCTACATCATTCATAGGGGTATGGTCCCAATATCCATTATTCATGGGCATGTGAACCCAAACTAAGAAATTAACATTGAAATTTTGTTCTGGACCAAAGAAAACCCTAGAGCCCTTTTCAGAGGTAAATGTGAAACTGCTCCCCATGGACACCTCCACAGCTGAGGAAATGTAAGACTGCATGGGGAAATGACCCTTACTAAAAAAGGAACTCACGATTAACACTAGAGAGAGAGGGATCTGAGTTAAGAGTCAGACTTGCAGTGGCAGATGGACAAAGGTGTGGGAGGATTACTGTGTACACGGTACTCTTTGGCATCCTGGTGGTTTATTCAATTAGATTTTAATAAAAAGCAATAGACATAAGAAAATTGTGAGGGGAAAAAAGCCAATTTCATAAAAGAGGCAACGTGAACTCTAGCAATAAAAAATATAGTCATTGAACTTTTTTTTAGATGTTTATATTTGAGAGAGAGAGAGAGAGGGAGAGAGAGAAAGCACAAGCATGAACAGGGGAGGAGCAGAGAGAGAGAGGCAGACACAGAATGTGAAGCAGGCTCCAGGCTCTGAGCTGTCAGCACAGAACCCAGCCAGCATGGTTCCCGAACTCACAAACTGTGAGATCATGACCTAAGTCCAAGTCAGACGCTTAACGGACTTAGCCACCCAGGCACCTCTAATGACTGAACTTTTTAAAAAGTTAACAGATTAAATAGAGTAACCATGGAAAAAACAGAATTATGCACTAGAAGGTATATGAGGAAATCACCCAGGAAGATTCTGAGATAGAATATAAAAAAAGTTGAGAGACCATAGAAGAAGGAAGAGACTGCAGAGAAGTCAAAATTTAAAAAGCAATGGCTGAGAATTTGCCAGAATTGAAGAAAGACATGAAAAGTCTCAAGTGGGATAAATGAAAACTTACCCACATCTAGTAACATTACAGTGAACATCAACAAAATCTTAAAAACTACAATAGAAAGAATTTACCTACAAAGGAATCATAATTACAGTAACACACTCCTAAGTAGTAGCAATGAATGCCAGGAGAATAATAACTTTGGAGAGCTGAGGGGAAATTATGATTCACTTATGGTTCTATACCTAACTAACCTGTCACCTAATAATTGAGTGAAGACCAGATTTTTTTTAGACAAAGATTGATAGAGCTTATTATTTGCAGAACCTCGCTGAAATAATTACTAAAAGATGTTGCCTAGTAAGAAGAAAAATTAAACGAGAAAGAAGGCAAAGGAAGAAGCAATAGGGAGTAAAGACAATGATAAAATTTTTGATAAACATATATAAACATTAGCAGTAAAGAATAAAAAAGTATAACAATATACAAATAGAGCTCTTTCTGTCTTGGAATGTTTATTAAAAATCCAAGCTGAGAGCAATGTATGCCATCTTATCTTACAGAAAGTAAAATTGGTCACCTAGCACCAGGGCATGTAGAGATTGGCTAGGAAGCTTGTAAATGACGGGTCAAGAGTAAGATTTCTTTGGAAAGAGCTGCCATTATGTTGTCTATTTCCCATTCCTCCGTAGAGAAGAAGAGCAGCACCTACCCCTCTCCCAACCTACCTGAGGAGCTTTAGAGAACTATTCAAAAAGCTTGACACACTGACCCCCGGAATTTGTAAAATGCAGGAACTGGGAATTCAATCACAACTTAAAATATTTAGCACCAAGAGAATGCCTGTAGCTGCTTCTGATGGCAGAATCAGGGAAAACTGTAACAGTGAGAGAGATGTACTCATATAACTGGCAAAATAAATGTATGTTTATCATCTGACCAGATCCAGTTCCCACTGGAAGGGAGGTAGATTTGAGTCACATTGAATGGGACTCTGTGCAGAAGACCCACTTAGAATCAGAAAAGATCCCAAGGTGAATGTCACTGCGTGGTTGACCTCAGACAGAGGCTGAAGCAAAAGTCACCAGCAGCCAGCCAGAGAAGGCATTTTACACAGGTAACTAGGGGATGGGGGAAGGTCCAGAAAACCCACATAAATATCCCATGGGAGATCTGGCGTATCTAGGCTTGCATCCCCACTGAGGGCACTAAATAGCCAAGAGATAGTTGTCACACAAGACACTTGTCACATGTAAACCCACCTCTCCCTTTCCTTCTCCCCTCCTCCATTAACTGTCAACATTGGAGGAACCACAGGTGAGCTATTGAGGGACAGATGCTAAGGACAGGGATAAAACTGACAAAAGACTGAACACATTTGCCTCTCCAAATGCAGGCTTTGTGTCTGAGTCAAGCTCAAGCTGGGAGAGAAGGGGAGTTTTAAATTGGATGAAAGAGGGGCACCTGGGTGGCTCAGTTGCTTGAACGTCCAACTTTGGCTCAGGTCATGATCTCATGGTTCATGAGTTCGAGCCCCACGGTCAGACTCTGTGCTGACAGCTCAGAGCCTGGATCCTGCTTTAGATCCTGTGTCTCCTTCTCTCTCTCTGCACCTCCCCTGCTTGCACTCTGCCTCTCTTTCTCAAAAATAAACAAACATTAAAAAGATTTTTTAATTGGATGGAAGATGCTAACTTTGATATTATACCTATATGAACTGTTAATATCTGAAAAAAAAGAACACTTTTCGTTTTTGACAATAATTTGGAATACAGGAGATGGGAGCTTGGATTAAAGTTGTTAAAGCCTTTTTATTATTCAGAAACCTGATAGAAAAAGTATAAACATAAATACCTATGAGCTATCTAATGGAGATACCCAACTAGGCATGTATATAGCACAAGTTTACAGGAGAGACCTTGGCTGGAGGTATAGATTTGTGGATCTTCAGAATGTAGGCTATTAAAGCCTGAAAGTGAATGAGAACATTTGGGAAACCATGAGTCATGGTACGAAACACTGCATGAAAACAGAAATCTACAAAATTCTGCGTTTCTGGGGAAGCAACAGTTTGCCTTAAATGATCCAAAACAAAGAGAAAGTTTCAAGGAAAGAAGAAACGAATAGTGTAAAAAAAAAACAGCAGCAAAATCTGGCAATACTTAGCTCCAGAGCTGAGAGGAAAAAGCCAGCAGAAAACGAGAAACTGAAAATCAAGTTGAGAGGAGTATTAAGAGTCTAGGAAAAGATAACATAAAATACATTTGCTGAGTCAAAGATAATTCTTTTAAAGATTTAGTTGTCTAGGGGTGAGTGAAATTTATGTCCAATAGACCCTTAAGTTAGCAAGTTTACCTGTAACATCGATCAGTGAGCGGAGTAATAACCAGTCTAGGGGAATTACCCAGATACTCATATCCATATCGTAAGCCAGCATTGATCATCTTTGTTTCTAAATGATTTTCCTAGGATAAATCAGAGAAAATGAAGATAACTTAAATAACAAAATTTTAAATAATATGAAATTTCCAACTCTTTAAAACAATTGTCATGTTATAAACAAACTCCCTAAAATTCGCTTTTCAAGTCTCTTCAGCAAGTGGTGCTGGGAAAACTGGGCAGCACAAGCAGAAAAATGATCCTGGACCACTTTCTTACACCATACACACACAAAAAACTCCAAAATGGATGAAAGACCTGAATGTAAGACAGGAAGCCATCCAAACCCTCGAGGAGAAAGCAGGCAAAAAACTCTTTGATCTTGGCTGCAGCAACTTCTTATTCAACACATCTCCGGAGGCCAGGGAAACAAAAGCAAAAATGAACTATTGGGACCTCATCAAAATAAAAAGCTCTGCACAGCAAAGGAAACAATCAGCAAAACTAAAAGGCAACCGATGGAATGGGAGAAGATATTTATTTACAGACAACATATCAGATAAAGGGTGTCCAAAATCTATAAAGAACTTATCAAACTCAACACCCAAAAAACAAATAATCCAGTGAAGAAATGGGCAAAAGACATGAACAGAATATGTCTTCAAAGAAGACATCCAGATGGCCAACTGACACATGAAAAACTGCTCAACATCACTCATCATCAGGGAAATACAAATCAAAACCAGAATAAGATACCACCTCACACCTGTCAGAATGGCTAACATTAACAACTCAGGCAACAACAGATGTTGGCAAGGGTGCAGAGAAAGGATCTCTCTTGCACTGCTGGTAAGAATGCAAACTGGTGCAGCCACTCTGGAAAACAGTACGGAGTTTCCTCAAAAAATTAAAAATAAAACTACCCCACAACCCAGCAATTACACTACTGGTATTTATCCAAGGGATACAGGTATGCTGTTTCGAAGGGGCACATGCACCCCATGTTTACAGCAGCACTGTCAACAGTAGCCAAAGTATGGAAAGAGCCCCAACGTCCATCAAAGGATGAATGGATAAAGAAGATGTGGTATATGTATACACAACAGAGTATTACTTGGCAACCAAAAAGAATGAAATCTTGCCATTTGTAACTACATGGATGAACTAGAGGGTATTATGCTAAGCAAAATTAGTCAGAGAAAGACGAATATCATATGACTTCACTCATATGAGGAATTTAAGATACAAAACAGATGAACATAATGGAAGGGAAGCAAAAATAATATAAAACAGGGTGGGGGACAAAACATAAGAGACTCTTAAATATGGAGAACAAACAGAGGGTTACTGGAGAGGTTGTGGGGGTGGGGGTGAGCTAAATGGGTAAGGGGCATTAAGGAATCTACTCCTGAAATCTTTGTTGCACTAAATGCTAACTAACTTGGATAAATTAAAAAAATAAAGAATAAATAAATAAATAAATAAATAAATAAATAAATAATAAAATAAAAAAGTAAAATTCACTTTTCAGACATCATTAAATTCAAAGAACTAAATATCTGATTTTCTTAGATAAGTAACTGAAGCCACTGGCTTCCATTTTTTCCATAGATATCTATGAAAAACATATTTGTTCCCTATTTTTCCTATATATTCTTTTCTTTTTACTTGCCAAGGCTTTTTAAAATTAAGGTATAGTTGACATACAATATTAGTTTCGAGTATAAACATAATTACTCAGTATTTGTGTTTACTGCAAAATAATCACAGTAAGTCCAGTTAAGATCTATCATCATACATAAGTACAATTTTCTTATAAGGAGAATTTTAAGATTTAGTAATTTTTAAATATGTAGTACAGTACTATTAACTACAGTAAAATACTGTGTATTACAACCCCATGGCTTATTTATAACTAGAAGTTTGCACTTTTTGACTCCTTTCACCCATTTCTCCCACTTTCCCATCCCCAGCCTCTGGCAACCACTAATCTGCTCACCAATCTATGAGTTTAGTTTTAGACTGCACATTTAAGTGAGACCGTATTGTACGTCTTTGTCTGACCTATTTCACTTAGCATAGTGTCCTCAAGGTCAATCCATATTGTTACAAATGGCAAGGTATCATTTTTTTTTTGGCTGAATAATATTCCCCTGTACATATATATCATGTCTTCTTTATTGGTGTGTCAATGGACATTCAGGTTTGTTTCTATAACTTAGTTATTGTAAATAATGCTTCAATAAACACGGGGGTGCATGTATCTTTTCTAGTGTTTTTGTTTTCTTCAGATAATACCCAGAAGTGAAATTGTTGGATCATGTCATATTCTATTTTTTATTTTTTGAGGAACCTCTATACTGTTTTCCATAGTGGCTGCACCAATCTACATTCCCACCAACAGCGTACAACAGTTTCTTTTTTTTTCACACCCTTGCCAGCAGTTGTTATCTTTTGTCTGTTATCTTTTGTCTTTTTTTAAGGTCTATTTATTTAGAGAGAGTGTGTGTATATGAGTAGGGGAGGTGCAAAGAGAGATTCCCAAGCAGGTTCTGCACTGTCCAAAGTGGGGGTCAATCTCAGGAACTGAACCTTGAGATACTAACCTGAGCAGAAATCAAGAGTCACACTTGACTGAGCCACCCAGACGTCCCTCTTTTGCCTTTTTTGTTAATAGCCATCTTGTTAGGTGTGAGAGGATATTTCATTGTGGTTTTGATTTGCATTTTACTGATGATTAATGATGTCAACCATCTTCTCATGAACCTGTTAGGTATATGTACATCTTTGGAAAAATGTCTATTCATATCCTTCGACCATTTTCAAATTATATAGTTTGTGTTTTTGCTATTGAATTAATTGTAGGAGTCCTTTACATATTTTAGATGTTAACCCCTTATCAGATATGATTTGCAAGTATTTTCTCCCACTAAGTAAGCTGCTTTTACATTTTGTTGATGGTTTCCTCTGCTGTATAGCACGTTTCAGTTTGATGTAGCCCCACTTGTTGTTTATTTTTGCTTTTGCTGCCTTTTTCTCGCCAAAAAAATCATTGCCAAGACTGATTTAAAGGGCTTACCATCTATGTTTTCTTCTATGAATTTTTTATTTCAGGTCTTACATTCATGTCTTTAATCCATTTTGAGTTAATTATTGTGTATGGTATAAGACAGTGGTCCAGCTTCATTATTTCCTATATGGTCATTCAGTCTTCCCAACACTATTTATTGAATAGACTGTCCTTTCTCCACTGCATATTCTTGGCTTTTTGTCATAAATTATTTGGTCATAGATGTTTGGGTGTATTTCTGGGCTCTCTATTCTGTTCCATTGATTCATATGTCTGTTTTTATGGCAATACCATTCTGATCTGATTACTACAGCTTTGCAATATAGTTTGAAAACATGGAGCAGGATGCCTCCAGCTTTGTTCTTTTTCAAGACTGCTTTGTGTCTTTTGTGGCTGCATACAAATTTTAAGACTGTGTATTTCTGTGAAAAATGCCATTGAAATTTTGATAGGGATTACATTGAATCTGTAGATTGCTTTGGGCATTAGGAATACTTTAACAATATTAATTTTCCAATCCACAAAGTACCTTTCCATTCATTTGTCTTCAATTTCCTTCATCAGTGTCTTAGAGTTTTCAGCATGCAAATCTTTTACCTCATTGTTTGAATTTATTTTTATATATTTTATTCTTTTTTGATGCAACTATAAATAGGATTGTTTTTTTAATTTCTCTGGTAATTGATAATTAATTAATCAATTGTGCAATTCATCTTCACTATTGCATATTCTCATTATCATCATTTTATGAGAAAGCTGATGCTTCTAGAGAGTAAGTAACTTGCCCAAGTCCTACATCTGGTGAGGGAAGGATCTGGCATTCATTCATTCATTCATTCATTCATTCATTCACTTATTGATTGAAGAGAGAGAAAGTAGGAGGAGCAGAGAGATGAGGAGAGAGAGAGAATCTCAAGCAAGCTCTATCCTCAGCAGGGAGCCCCACACAGAGCTCAATCCCATGACCATGAGACCATGACCTGAGCCAAAATCAAGAGTCAGATGCTTAACCAACTGAGCCACCCAGGCACCCTATGATCTGGCATTTGAAATGATTCCACACTGAGCTCCTACCCACTACTTCTCCTATGGTTTTCCTGGGTTCTTATTCTTGTATCTTTTCTCCTCCCACTCCATACCTACAAGCCTTTCACAAAAGTGAATCTGCTAAGAACTTTTGAGTCTGTATCTCCAGACATCCTCAGCTCCTTCTTCCCACTCTCAACAGGTTTAACTTTGTCCACTGTACTAACTGTCCCTATTCCTCCTGCATTCTCAGCTGTGCTGCCATGACCACCCACCTGGGTATCCTGATAAGAGCCTTCCTTCCAGATGTTTCTGGAGCCTTCTACTGACCAACAAGAGCAAACTTTAATGATGAAATCAAAATAAAAGTCTGAGTTTTTACATTGTTTAGATGTGTCAAAAATCTGAAATTACAATTTTAAACTGTCTAGTTTGGACATTTTACAGATTCTGTGAGCATAATGGCTTATTTAAAATGAGTGATTTTTATAATTACTCAATTTGTGAGCATCCATATATGTGTGTGTGTATATATATATATATATATATATATATATATATATATACTGTATTTATATGTAACTATAAATTTGGGTATACAGTTGGGTATAGATAAAGATATAGTTTTTTGTTTGGATGATATATAGTTTCGCCTCCCTTAACCTTCAGCCTGGAGAATGCTTCTTTGGGTAGAGTCAGCCATCAACAAAAAATATTTTTCTTTTAATGTTTATTTTTTATTTTTGAGACAGACATAGAGCATGAGCGGGGAGGGGCAGAGAAAGAGGGAGACACAGAATCCGAAGCAGGCTCCAGGCTCTGAGCTGTCAACACAGAGCCCGACGCAGGGCTCGAACTTACGAACCGAGAGATCATGACATGCGTCGAAGGCAGAGGCTCAACCGACTGAGCCGCCCGGGCGCCCCAACAAAAAATCTTCTACTACTATTTCCCATATGAGCAAGCAAGCACAAATTAAAAAGCTATGAGCTGAAATTGCTGTGTAATAACATTCAGTGATTTCACTTACTTGCCAATAGTACCTAAGTTGACTTAACCACTCGAAGTCACTGTCATCGCTAACTTGTTTTTTAACAAGTGACGTGAGGACATCTCTAGCATGGACATCCAGCACCACAAGAGCTCCCAGAGTAACACGATTCTGCTTGGACAATTTGCCACGGACCAAAGTGACAATGTCATCAATTTGCATGTTACATTTTTCCAAGTACTGCTCAAGAGCCTGAAAGAAAAGAAGATAAAATTAACGTGATCAGAATTTTTCTGAACAAAACCATTTCAAGCTAGCATATATACAGAGTGTTTGCCACATTTTCCCCCATTTGACACCATTTAAAAATAATCAATTCTTCTTACTACAAAAGTATTAGGTGAATGAGGCCAACCTGGCCAGATAGAGAAGAATATGTGGTTTGTGTCTACTCAACATCCTTTCCACTCCTATCTCCACTCCTTCTGTATGCTCTGTGGTTCTGGTGAGCTGTCCATCACCTTGCCCTATCCCAACGGCGGCAAGGAGGGGGATGTGTGACCCAGCCAGGGCCAATCAGAGTTCTTCCCAGGAAATGCTATACACAGAGAAAAAAGTGATTTTCTTTAGGTTTGGGGGACTCTGAGTATGCCAATCTGAAGCTACTGCAAGCCTTCATCCACTTGGCGGAACAAGCCTGCCAGAGACCAGCAGAGAGGAAAGGCAAAGGAAGAGAGATACTGCAGTAGCAATGATGCTCTGAGACCCCAATTCCGACCGCTCTTCCTTGAATCCCAAAGTCCTTTTAGTCCTGTTGTGTAAGCTTTCTGAGCTGGACGTGTGCCACTTGAAAAGTAAAGATCTTAATAAACAAAACATCTCCCATGAGATGCCAGTTCTGAGTACCAGGCTCTCTTTTGGTGGGTAAATCTAATTAGTAAGTTAAAAAAGAGAAGAGTGTTTATGATGAAGATCAAATTAGAATCAGTGAAAACCGCTATGCTTAAGGGAGTGTCAACACGCTCCAGAAGGCTGGTGTGCTTTCTTTCTCCACTCTAATAACATTTAATGAACATTGGGCACCAACCAGTGTATTTCATTCCTTCAGGACCAGGTAAGTGGTAGTGATGTAACTAAAAATGAGCGTTTTAAAGAATGAGAACAAGTTTAAAGGGCAGGGTTGGAGACCGCACACTGTTTCTCTGAGGGGCACTTTTCTTCCTTGAAACATTTCATCTTTATTTTTAAGGAGGTCAGTCTTTCAAAGGTTTGAAGTGCTTGAATACTATTGCCTTCATATTATTTACATGATCGATTGCTATTAATTCTCTTCATAAGCAGTGAAAGATAAATTTCTGTCCGAGCCATTTTTATTTATTTTTTTTATTTTTTTTTCAACGTTTATTTATTTTTGGGACAGAGAGAGACAGAGCATGAACGGGAGAGGGGCAGAGAGAGAGGGAGACACAGAATCGGAAACAGGCTCCAGGCTCTGAGCCATCAGCCCAGAGCCCGACGCGGGGCTCGAACTCACGGACCGCGAGATCGCGACCTGGCTGAAGTCGGACGCTTAACCGACTACGCCACCTAGGCGCCCCCGTCCGAGCCATTTTTAAATGGCCATAAGTGTTGGGGCGCCTGGGCGGCTCAGTCGGTTCGGCGACCGACTTCACCTCGGGTCATGATCTCATGGTTCGTGGGTTCGAGCCCCGCATCAGGCTCCGTGCTGGCAGCTCAGAGCCTGGAGCCTGCTTTCCATTCTGTGTCTCCCTCTCTCTGCACCTCCCCTGCTCGTGCTCAGTCTCTCTCTGACTCTCAAAAACTAAATAAATGTTAAAAAAAATTTTTTT